>NC_135968.1:37422304-37749804 GCF_053455715.1 Rhinoraja longicauda
TGAATGAAGTGTGGAAGAAATCACACTCCAGGTTTGATCGGTTTCTACTTGATTATTCTTTTATTGTGCATGAAAATGCAATATAAACATGACTTGCGGACCACTGATTCACCTCCAGTTGTGATGCCAGAAATCTCTAAATCTCTGTAGAGTTTGTGCTGTTGCCAGTGTTTTGCTTGATGCCGAGTAAAATAAATCAGACTGTGCCAAAATTTAATTTCATCAGTCGTTCATAGGTCAGTTCTGATCATGTATTGACTCTGTTCAAAATATTTACACCATCTGCAGTGTTTTATGGACCGATAGATTGTATTTCTTTATGATTTCTAGGAAACTTTTTTTTGTTGATAGATTTTTTAAAACAGAACAGAGTATTATATTCTACAATGAAAGCCGACTTAAATAAAATGACTTTTTGTTTGTAGCAAATACTAGGGGGTGGGAGGAGGGGGAGTGATGTGGGGAAGACCATCTGACGAAATGTTCTCTTTAGAGATGGTGCAGAATGATACTTGAGTCCCTGAAAAGAAGCTGACGAACTTTCAATTAATACATTTTTACTGTGGAGGTTGCTTTTAATCAAGTTAGCACTGTGGGCTACTGTATGCTGTGGCTTTTTGAGGCTTTTCACTAACGTTTTACATACTTGGTTGTAATGTGTCTGTGTAGATTAACTGTTGGGACTTGAGGCTGTTGGAGAGACAGCATTGTCTGTTGTTTCAGTACATTTACTTTGTATCTTGTGGGCACCATACGATTTTCAAAAGAAAATAATCTTTGATCATTTTATGCTCGTGTTGCACAAACACTCGAGCTTAACTACCCTAAGTGCTTAGTTTATTTTCCAAATGCATTTGCTCGGAGATGGAGCAGACCTTGCCTCATATTGGCAGGGTTATGGAGTTAGATTCCTGGTAGAATCCTCCAGAGATAAAATTGATCATACTCGCTCATGGTAGAAGAACTAAAAGTACTACATACACTAGATAAGTTCCTAGACTGCTGTCATGATTTATTCAGCAAATAACAATGGAGAGATATGCTGCAGACATTCTGTTAAAGAATATAATGCTTTTGGGTAGAAATATATTTTAAAACAGATTCGAAAAATCCAAACAAATGGTTCGGCCATGAAAGTATTTAGAAATGTGGATCATAATTGTGGAAAACAAAAATTGAAAAAAAAGTGATCATGCTTATGTTTTCATTAACCTTTTAACTTGGCTCCTTAAAACCCACAATTGTGAAAAAAAAATTGTGATTTTTTTGGTCTTTTTCCTTAAACTATTTTAATGTCTGTGTTCTGCAGTATCCGTTGGATTATTTGTTTATTCAGGGAACAATGGTATTACAATTGTGCGTTCAGATAGTTATGAAAATGCATGATTTTAATGGCCAGAGTTTTGCTGGGCTTTGGCGCAGATCCACACAGATCTAACTGGCATTTCACTCGGGTAAGTGCCCACAGTTTCAACATTTCCCTGCATGGTGCCTAAATAGAGTCAGATGGGGCTGCAACTTGCTAAGATTCCCTACCATTAATGCAATCCTATGATAAAAAGAAAACAAGTTATATAATTTTTTAATTATTTCCTCTTTGCCTTAATACTTTAATTACTTGGCATTTATGTATCTGTAGATAATTTTTTTTAAATTCCGTAAAACAATGCAAGTTACTTTAAATCTGCTTAAATTGTGTATTTCCTGCTTAATCGTTGTACATTGGAAATCTTTGGGTGACGGCTAACCTGGGGGCAGAATCTTGTTGCTTATCAAAGTGCTTGTCATATGGAGCCTTGGTATTTAACCTAGGAAAATTGACCGGATGGTGGTGGGTCTGGGAAAGGGTGGGGTGGTGGGTCTGGTGAAGGTGGGGTGGTGGATCTATACAAGGTGGGGCAGTGGGGCAGGTAAAGGTGAGGTGATGGGTCTGGTGAAGATGTGGTGGTGGGTCTGGTGAAGGTGGGGTGGTGGATCTATACAAGGTGGGGCAGTGGGGCAGGTAAAGGCGCGGTGATGGGTCTGGTGAAGATGTGGTGGTGGGTCAGTAAAAGGTGGGGCGGTGGGCTTGGCAAAGTCAGGGCTGTGGGAATGTAAGTTGCAAGAGAAAGTGGCAGACCCCACTCAGCAAGATCCAGGCTGATGTGGCAACAATCTTCTACGCCTCTTCCTGTGGTGTGTAGCCAACCAGAAGATTGTGCTGAACTTGAAGTTTGTTATTCATAAAATTGCTACAAAACAAGTCCATTCAGCCCATCGTGTGTGTGCTGGTTCTCTGTGGACTAGTGAAGTGAGTCCCATGTTACTGTCTTTTCCCATTGCTTTGCAAGTTATTTACCCTCATGTGAATATGATTACTTTTTGCAACCACTGATTGACCCAATTTCCTATGAACAATGTCTCAATTTTAAACACTGCATTGAAAATTAAAGTTTCCGCGTAATGTGATCATTTGAATAAAATTTGTAAATGAAAAGATTTACATTTCAATTTCAATAGCTCTTTACTTCAGCACTGTTGTCATTTCATAACTGTGCAATGCAAAATTTACCTGTTTTTGTAAATATCCTTTGACAAAATTAATTGCTGCAACATTTATTTGTCGAAGTTCAATGAAAATGTCTGAACAAAGGAAGAGAGTTTGTACAATTTAATTACTGTATATTGAATGCTATGCCGTGACGTTAAATAGAACTTCAGTCTGGCAGTGGGTATGAATGCTTTCCTGAGTCCTGTCATTCACGAGAAGACTGCGCTGTTTATTTACATGTGAACTGCTTTGCTGATGAGTAGATACTTGCAATGGATGCAAAGAAGCCTCTTCGGTTTGACATAGTAATGCAGCAGTCTGCAGTCAATGGAGTTTTTAGATTGCACTTTTCTTGTGCCCATAGGACAATATAAGTCTGCAGTGGAGGCAAGAGTTAGCAGGAGTGAAAACAGTTGCGAAAGGTGCTCTTTCTCCTTTTCACTGCTTACTGGCACTGCTCTCACTATTGCTAGGACACAGCTTTTTTTCTTCCAATGTAATGGGGTTTTTTTCTTCAGCGTTTCTTTGGAAAGAAGACCGCACACCGTTTCAATTTTTACCCCGTTTGACAGGACAGTCGACTTTTTCTTTCAATTTTGCAAAAACTGATTTGAGACAGAAGCCAAAGCTAGCACTTTATACAGGAATGTAACTGCACATGCTCAGAGCTTTGTCACACCCTGTGCCTCCATAATGTCCAAGGGCAGTGTAACCACAGCTCCCAGTTTGCATTTCTCTTGAAAAACTGTCAGCTGTTTGCCAGTAAATGCTGTGTAAAGTTCCATAAATTGTACCCTTTTGACCTTGAGGCATTGTTTTGTATTTGTCGGTGATTTCTACATTAGAAGGATAGCCTGTTTCTTTTCTCTCCTCCTAGGACTTTTTATAATAATTTTACATTATACTGTTATATGCCAGAGAAGGAAACTGCTGAAACTTGGAAAGCATTCAAGTACTTATCTTTTTTTTGGTCTCTAGACTGGAAAAGCCTGTTTTAAATCAGATGCCTTCATTTAGCATGAAACGTTGAACCATTAATTCTCTAAGTGGCAGTCGCAACATTTGTTGCACTGGCATTTGGATCCCCAGTGTATTCCGTTGAATAAGGGTTAACTGTTTTGTTTACCTAATGATAAATTGCAGGTTTTCACTTCTGTTTTGCATTTGCATATACTGCTACTTAATGCTGAAACTAGTGTGTACAATGCTTGCCTGTATTGTAATTCTGTTTGCTGGCCAAAAAAAGTAACAATAACAGGATATTACACCGCTTTGGCCTAATTTTTTCAGCAAAAAAAAGAGAAAATTGAAGGTGATTAGTACATACTTGCAACCCCAGGAGCCAAGTCCTCCACCTACAGTAACTGATAGTGCAGTGTTAAGGTGAACATATTCCATTCGGCGGAAAATGTGACCATTTTACTTTAGAGCCATTAATGCCCCATAGAAAGTAGTAAGGTGTTCTTATGCGCGAAAATATGAGGTAAATAGGTGGCAATTTGTGCAAGTGATAATAAAGCCAGAGTTACTGTTTGGCATTATTTCAACACTGGAAGTAAAGCACTTAAAATAAATCAGTTACTGCTGTCAAAATGACACCCACTAGAAAATTTAGGCCCCAAGGTTCTATTTTCAGATCACAGATGAATGGTAATTTATGGGAGGGAAAAAAATTCTGATTTGAGAAAAAAGTGACAGTGGGAGCGAAATAATAATGAAGTACATGATGTGTGGAATGCCATGAAGGTTTGCAAACGTATTATCAAGTTCCGCTGCACAAATGTTTTGAATAAATATTTTAGTTCAAATTGACGCATCAAGGGGGGGAAAATATTTTTACTAAGGACCATAAGATTCCTTTGAGGGATAAAATGAACACGGTAAGGGACTGTTGATCTATGTGGAATACTGGCTTCACAAACAACAGCTGAAGTCGTCTGCAGTAGGTACAAAAAAAAATGTCTCTGTCTAACTTACAGTTGGAGATAAATACTTCATGTATTTTGCACCATCTGTTTACCATGGTGTATTTGGCATGTCACTCTTGTGTTTGTAATCAACTGAGAAAAGTGCTTTCAATTTAAAATATGTTGGCATTAAACTTGAGGATCAACATATGATGTAGTTAATATACTTCCAAACATAACATCATCATTGTTTTTGCTTCAATCTATATGACATTCATTAATTAATAAGAGCGTGCACGTGCGATAAAAGCATCTGTGTCTGTTTTTTTTGGTAAGTCTGTCACAGTATCACATCTTTATTCAGTGTTGCCATGTGGAGAGGATGTCGACTCTAATTGGCCCCACTATTTGCATCATAGCAACCTTGTAGCCAATAACTACCATTTTTATTACACGGTGATGGATGATGGATAGTAGACGGGGCTGTGAGGCCGTTGGTTGTGTGCGAAGATGTTGTAGTAGTTTTGCTCCTACGTTTTTTTTTCCCCCAGTGGTTTCCTTTGAGGGAAAAGCGCGTTGCATTAATCTCCGAGGTGGAAAAGAAACCAAAAGCTTGAATTAAGCGCAATCATTAGAGATGTTATCTAGAGCAGGGAATTGGAGATTCTGATGATACTACAACGTTAAAAACTGTAGTATTAGTAGAAGTGTGACCTGCAGTTGAAATGCAATAGAGGGACAGAGAGTTAAAATAGGGGTCAAAAATAAATGATTAAGTGAATCATTACGCATAAATTTCATTTATGAAAATACAATTTAATTTCCAATTTTGCAAGGCTGATGTTCCTTATTAGTTTCCAATTTTGAAAGCTAATCAACAGTTGTATTTCGTGTACAGGCAAAGCCAAGGTATATTTGACGATTTTATAAAAGCAGGGGCAGATTGTGCCATCATGCTTCTCCAACATAGAATCACCATGTTCATTCCTCCAACAGCAGTACCTAGTGGAGGAGGATGCTGAGAACCAGTTTTGATGGCCCTAATCAACCACATTGCCAGCTGTAAGACTTCCAATGGTAAATTGATGAGTTCCCACACCTAAAATACTCTGAAAGCTTTGATAACTGGCAAAGCCTTCTCCATCCACCTGCATCTTCAAAGGCTGTAAAAACGATGTATTGATCAATGTTTAAAGCAATTAATTACTGACTTTGACTTATTAATTCACAAAATGCTGGAGTAACTCAGCAGGTCAGGCAGCATCTCAGGAGAGAAGGAATGGGTGACGTTTCGGGTCGAGACCCTTCTTCAGACTGATGTCAGGGGGGAGGGGCAAAGGAAGGATATAGGTGGAGACTTATTAACATAATTAAACATTACTTAATTTTTTTTTAATTAAAAAAAAGAGCTTATTTAAAAAAAAATACTTGGGAATAACACTCTACATTGTCCTTTGAAGTCCAAAAAGGCTTAAATCCCGACCCGGATTTAACTTAGTCCAGGATCTTGGGCACAGTTGGTGGGGAGTCCATCGGTGAAACAAACAGAGAGCTTTGACATTCTGAATCTTGAAGTAAGAATGTCAAATCTTACTTGTCTGACAGAACAAACACAAAAGTCCACAAACATCTTCATGGATGGGAGGACGGCTTCTAGTTCCTGGGCATGCATATTTGCCCTGGGTCCAACATGTCGACGTGATCACTAAGAAAGTTCATTAACACCTCTACTTCCTAAGAAGATTGAGTAGATTTTGTATGTCAATGAATAATATATTGAACTTCTCAATGTGTATGGTGGAGAGGGTCTTGACTGGTTGCTTCGTACCTACTTTGGAAACTTGAATGCCCAGTATCGAAGGAGACTACAGAGAGTGGTAGGCACTACCCGGCCCATCACAAGTACCGACCTCCACACTATCAAAAGAATTGTTAGTTGCTGCTTCAGAAAAGGCGCCCAATAACATCACAATTGAGTGAGAAGGAACTGCAGATGCTGGTTTACACAAAATACTGGAGTAATTCAGCGGGACAGGCGGCATTTCTGGATAGAAGGAATGGGTGACGTTTCGGGTCGAGACCCTGACGAAATGTCACGCATTCCGTCTCTCCAGAGATGCTGCCTGTCCCGCTGAGTTACTCCAGCATTTTGTGTCTAACATCATCATTGACCCACACTACCCAGGCCATGCTCTCATTTCGGTACTACCGTTGGGAAGAAGATATAGGAACCAGAAAACTAACCAGCAGGTTCAGAATCAGCTTCTTCCCAGCAGTCATCAGGCTCTTGAACATTATACAACACTAACTTCAGCAACTATGATCTTCCATGGACTATGTTTTTGACTGCACAACAGACGTATACTATTGTACTTTTATGGTTAACTACTATTACAGTTATTAGTTTCTTGTATTTTGATGATTATGTATTACCTGTGTATTATTGCATCTTTCAGGCCTGTTAAGCTGCAGCAAGTAAGAATTTCATTGTTCCATTGACGGTACGTATGACCGTTAAACATTCATGACTCTTGAGAGTAGATGAGTTCTTGGGCAGATTGGGCAGGGCAGGTTTGATGGGCAGAGTGGTCCACTCCTGCTCCTAATCCTATTCACGTATGCCCTTGTGTTCTAATGCACTTCTCAAATTGTAAATTACATTGTGCTAAAGGCAAGAATCCCATGCATTGAACAACCTAGGAAAATTGGCTTCTGTCCTGGTTTTTATTTCAATTAAGTTAACACATGCAGTAAACATTCAGGTAGGATTAAAGACAAACAAATAGTTCATTACCAAGGTAGGACTTTAAAGGCATCTCCTACCATGCAAAATCCTACCAAGATTTAAAATTAAACTGAATGAATTAATCTATAAGTGATTAAAGCACTTGCTTTATCCACAATTTGGAAAAGATTAACAGCCACATAAACGAACAAACAAAAAAAATGTGTATGGAAAGTTTAACTTCAAGGCTGTCATTTATTCACAGGTAATAATTTACAAGGAAATTGCATAATCGTGCAGTGGTTAGTCTTCAGATCAGGGATGTCTTCAGGATGGGACACTGAAATCTAATGTCTACCCTTGCCTCAGGCCCCACTACTCCAGCTGATCAGTGAGTGCAGTCTTAATGACACCACCATTACTTGGCGGAGTAATGAGCAAGAAGGTGATAATCCTCCCTGTGTGCTCTTCACTTGTCTCCTCCTGAAAAAAAATGTGCCAGAGTTGTCTGCCGTGGGAACACTTGAGTTACAATGAGATGGATTTTTTTTTCAGTGAGCTTGGATGGAGTAGTGAATATGGAATGAACAGCACGTCCACAAGGCACGAGGAATAAATACTGAAGAGATTTGTTAGATTACAAATGAAAATTCATTTAAGTGTGAAGAACATTTTACAGGGTGTACTTCATCAATAGCCTTTATTCATGTAGTGTTTCTCATTATAAAAGAAATCAAAGTGTTTTGCATTGTGCAGCATTGGGTAACACACCACAAGCAGAACGAGTTGGAGAAATAAACGGAGGTATTGCCTTTGAAGACAAGGTGCAAGTGAAGTGGTTTTGATTTGAGGAGAGAATTCTAGGGGACAGGCTTGTAGCGAATAAAAACGTGGGCATTACCAGGTAGTAGGTAATGCATCGGAATCCAAAATCGAGGGCAGAAGACATGGACAGGCACTAATAGCTGAATAATATTGAGAGATTCAGAAGAGGTGAACTCTGTGGCCTTGGAGGGAGTTAAAATTTAAGGTGAATATCAGTTCCCTGGGGCTGTGGAATTTGGCAAGGACATCAGTAATAAGTGAGTTTATGCAGACACGGACATTACTTGGATAGTAATAGATGAGCCGGAGTTTTGAAGAGGATGGAATGGGCAAAGGCATTGTCTAATCCACAACACTGCAGCTTTGGGACTATATTTCCCAAGGCTGGAAAAATATAGTCCCAAGGCTGCAGTGTTGTGGATTAGAGTTCCAGCAAAAGTAAAGGTGTAGATGTGATTTCCTAAAGTAGAAAAATCTGGCAGTGATGTATCTAAAAGGTTTGGTTTAGGGTGGAGAAGGACCCCCCTGGTCAGGCAGTGCCTAATGCAGACTGGGAATGAAACCAATGCGGGCGATGAAGTAGTTGCTGGCAGGTGTTGCAAAATAATGCTTGTGCTTTGTCATTATTGATCTGAAGGAAACATTTGAGTATAGTCCTTCACTAATTGTCCATCTGATTGGCGAATGTTTAACATTGGGTCTGAGTTGCAAGCCACAAGACAAGGGAAGGTCAGGAGATGAGATGAACATATGGGCCATGCCAGCCACTAAACTGGACTAATCATTTCTGGGAAATTACAAGTTTAAGCCTCTGGGAGATTGCAAAGAAGCTATGCTGAAAAGATGAATGTTGGTAAAATAGTAGCTAAAGAGGTAAGTTTTATGGAGCCTATTAATGGATGAAGGAAGCTTGGGGAAAGATGTCCTGACCTTGGGGGCTTTGTACCTATGGTAAAGCATTTCCAGGTTAAACGTGTTCAAGAGGCCAGAATTAGAAGAACGTCAATATCTTGGAGGACTTTGGTGCTGTAAATTCTGAGGGATAGGAATTCATAAAATCTGTGAGTTGAAGTTATTAGAGCTGCAACTTCATGGCTCCATCAAAGCAAATTCAATCCACACCTCCAGTGCTAACTGTGTGGACTTTGCACCTTCTTACATGCCAAAGACTTGAGGGTAGGTCGGTTTATTTAGCATTTAAATTGCTCCTCGTGTTTAGGTGAGTGGTGGTAAATGAGGGGAGTTGATGGAAGTGCAGGGACAATAAAAAACATATGGAATTAATTTAAACAGGTGCTTGCTGGTCAGCATGGACTCATGGGCCTGTTTGTGTGTCGTTGGACTCAGAACTTCTTGCTCACTACGCTTCAAACTCAACAAGCTTGCCTCAGGCTGGAGGAGTGAAATAAATCCGAGAATGCTAGAAGTGCTCAGCTGGTCAGGGGACATTGGTGGAGAAAGAAACAGAGTTAGTGTTTCAGGTCAATGACCCTTCACCAGAAGTGAGGAATGGTGATTGATCTGAAACATTAAACCTGTTAACCAACGCAGGCTACTTTCAGCTGGCGCATGGAAGACTTGAAATAAATGTGCTCCAATAGTGAAAAATAATGCGATCGGTGCCTCCTTAGTGCAAAGAAAATCATACACTGTCAGCAATGGAACAAACTGGTGTGGTTCCCCTAAGTAGGGGCATTTTCACACATTTTGAATGTACAAATGAATTTCTAGGCGATGGATTCTTTGAATGGTTCACTAGAGACAGTGTGAGTTCTCATCTCCTCACAAGCGCTTGGGAAGAACTGTTTTATTAATCTCACTCTTTGCCCACAATGCTCCACTTTTTTCTTTCCTGTTTGATTATTTATCTAATCCCCTTCCAAACTTATGAATGAAATTGCTTCCATTCACTCTTTCAGGGGTGCAGTATATGGTTCATTGCATTACTTAATGGAAATTATATAGGGCTTTGATCAGACTGTACCTGATGTATTGTGTATAGTTTTGGTGTTGTTGCTCAAAATGTAAGTGTATACTTGGCATAGGGGGGGGGGTGTACAATGAAGATCATCAGACTAGTTCCTGGGATGGCAGGTTGTGAGTTATAATGAGTCATGACGAATCATTGAGTAGATTTGGCCTATATTCACTAACGTGAAGAAGAATGAGGAGAGATCTTATTGAAACTTAAATTCTCGCAGAGCTCAAGAAGATGGATGCAGAAACGTGTTCGCTCTGATAGAGGAGTCGAGTCTCAGGATAGGATGTAGGCCATGTAGGTATGGGATAAGAAAATGTTCTACACACACAGGGCAGAGAGCCTCTTGGAACTCTCCTCCACAGGCTCTGTCACTGAGTTCATTCAAAACGTGATCAATAAATTTCTGAAGGAGAAAATCACCCATGATGTTGATGAATGGCGGAACAGGTTTGACGGGTCAGAGGGCATATTCCAGCTCCTAATGCCTATGTTTCTATGCATATTAAATGTTGACATTTTCCCATTGAAAAGAATTTCTCATGTATTCAATCAAAATCCTTCATGATTTTGAACACTCTGTTCTGAAGGCAACCTCAGTTTCTCTATTCTCCCCACATTACCAAAACCATGCATCCCAGCCACAATCCTTAAACATTTCTACTGCACTCTCTCTCTGAGCCCTTGAATTTGAGTTTGCAATGTAATGTTACAAATTGGCCATAATTTACCTGAGTGGTGCTTTATAAAGACGGCGTTTTATCTTTGCCTTCTGTCACAGGAAGAGATGAGCAGGCAGACGGAGGAAAAGATTCAAGGATTCCCTGCAGAAGTGCAAAATCCCCGCTGATTCCTCAGAGTCTCTGACCCATGACTGGGGGTGGGGTGGGGTGGGGTGGGGGGGGGGGGGGGGGGAGGCTTTCAGGACAGTACTGAGCGATAGATACCTGTAACTATCTTATCTATAACTGTCAGATACCTACCCCATCTGTGGAAGTGCCTATGATTCCCACATTGGAACCTTCATCGGTCACCTCAAAAATTATAACTCGGTGTGAAAGCACGTAATTCCCGTCTCCAAACTAAAATAATGAACAGGGCATCCAAACGTCTTTCAACAATGTATGAAATGTAAATCAATCATTAATCAATCTAAAGGATTAGATTTCTTTCTCTTTCCATGGAGGCAGAGGAGACGGTGGGGGAACTAAATGAGTGCTTTCTAAAAGTCTTCACTAAAGAGGGTGATGGGACTGATGAAGTTTAATTCAGAGAACGTCAGTGTAAGAAAATGTGTGATTTTCTCTACAGAAGAGGATGCTAGCTGTATCTCATTAACTGAGGAGGCAATGGGCAGATTTGATGGAGCGGAAAAAAAAGGAATGTATTTGAAAATATGGCAAAGTAGAAGTTTCATTCAGTCCAGCTAGCTTATATTCCTGCATCGTGTGAATGGGCTCTGGCCACAACCTTCCAGTTCTCCTTAGATATCGAAGTGCAGAGGAATTGAAGGGTTGTCAATTTTAGCCCAGATCGCTACATTCGCACATCCAGAGAGGTGTCACTGAACCGATGCAGTCTTTGATTTCTTTGATCCCAGTCTCCATCACCCAAGGCCAGAGGACCTAGCGTGGGAGAACCACTGTGGAGGGGCGTGGGGGGGGGGGGGGGGGGGAGAACAACGGAGTAGCTGGCGGGGGTACTTTGTAACTTTGTCAGTACCGCAGGTGGCTGCTATTTGTATACATTGGGTATACAAGCAAAGAATTTCACTGTGCCTTGTCACATGCGACAATAACTTATTCCATTCCACATGCCTTCAGATTCCATGTTTGGAGTTTCTCTTTAGTTTAGAGATACAGCGCGGAAACAGGCCCTTCGGCTCACCGAGTCCGCGCCAACCAGCGATCCCCGCACACTAACACTACCCCACACACATTAGGGACAAATTTTACATTTACACCAAGCCAATTAACCTACAAACCTGCACATCTTTAGAGTGTGGGAGGAAACGGGAGCATCCGGAGAAAACCCACGCAGGTCACGAGGCGAACGTGCAGACTTCATTCAGACAGCACCCGTAGTCAGGATCGAACCCGGGTCTCTGGCGCTATGAGGCAGCAGCTCTACCCGCTGCGCCACCGTGGCCGTTACAGTTGAACACTGTAATTAAAATGGTCATTCAGTAGTAATTTCATGGAACCAAGGATTGTTCCCCAGAGCATCTCTGTGGTCTGATGGGGGCATGAGCAGGGTGCTATGGTTTTATTTAATGTGTTCTGCTGTAATTTATGTATCTGAGTGCATCTGGATTACCAATTTAGCTCAGGACTTGCTATATATATAATACCTGAATGCTGGTCAAGGTAACTTGCGTGATAACTTGTAAATGGAAGTTGGAAAAATACTAGAAACATAGAAAATAGGTGCAGGAGTAGGCCATTCGGCCCTTCGAGCCTGCACCGCCATTCAATATGATCATGGCTGATCATCCAGCCCAGTAACCTGTACCTGCCTTCTCTCCATACCCCCTGATCCCTTTAGCCACAAGGGCCACATCTAACTCCCTCTTAAATATAGCCAATGAACTGGCCTCAACTACCTTCTGTGGCAGAGAATTCCACAGACTCAACACTCTCTGTGTGAAGAAATGTTTTCTCATCTTGGTCCTAAAAGACTTCCCCCTTATCCTTAAGCTGTGACCCCTGGTTCTGGACTTCCCCAACATCGGGAACAATCTTCCCGCATCTAGCCTCTCCAACCCCTTAAGAATTTTATATGTTTCAATAAGATCCCCCTCAGTCTTCTAAATTCCAGCGAGTATAAGCCTAGAAGAGGTTGAGAGAAGAGAGCTTGTGATTTAGATTACTTAGATGGTTCTTGCATGGTTCCCATGCTGTGAAAATAGCTTCCATTTTGCACTGGTTGTATGCGCCCAGCTTTGACAAAATTGTAGGAAGATTGTACTGTACCTAGGTGGTCATTCACATAAGATTTTTTTTTTTCTAAACTCTTCGTGTTCAGTGCTTGTTTATGCAGTGTGCACAAATGAATTGTGATTAATTAGTCCATTACTTTTCCATCCATATCTCACAAATGTTTACAAAGCAACACACATCTCATTGTAACTTTACCACAGTAAAATTTCCTCGGCTCTAATCAAGACTAAAAACACTTTTAGTCAAAGTAGGTGATATTAGGTCAAATAAGGTTATTTCCGAGCAAAGTTTCAAAAAGAAGCGGAGAAATTTAAGGTAGAAATTAAATTTAGCCTTTAGAGTCTGGAGAAGTAAAATCATGAGGGAATTTTAAACATAAGGGCAGTAGATTTGCACAACTACACCGCTTGTTCATGCCAATTGAGATTCTCAAGTGTCAGATCACTCCCGCATTTCAAAGCATTTACATTTCTAGAAAGCTGTCCATATCACAAAAGTTGTTTATTTTGCATTTTGTGTTTATTCAGTTATTTTAGGCACGCACTAACTCCAGAAGAGCAATTTTTTATTCCATAACTCAAGTTTTTTGGCAGTGCTTTGTGAATTCCCCATGGTCAAATTTCCATTATCCGAACCACTGTAACATGGGTGCACATTGTATTTCTACATTCTGACTTACTGCCGATCAATCTGACAAATGATTTGCATGGACCCATATAGCCACAAAGTGTGGCTAGCAGTAATGAATCCCAGGCATTACATGTAGAATATAGAACAGTGCATGTAGAATATAGAACAGTGCATGTAGAATATAGAACAGTGCATGTAGAATATAGAACAGATGACTGCAACTCCAAATCCTGATGTGGCAAGAAATTAAAACAATTACTGCCCATTCAAGGCCAGTTTTGATGTCTCTTCATCATTACCAATAAGATATACTGGCTGTTCTTGTCTTCCCCTTCACTCAGAATTTTGCCCACGACATCCAGCATAATATACACAGCTGAAATCCATTTTATGTTGCATGACTTATCTTGCTTTTTATTGGGTTTGACTAAGCAAACAGTTTCAGTTGCATCCCAAATTTATAAACCGCACTACACAAAGAGGAAAAATATGCAGCATTTTCATGAAATACAAAGCCGTCACATTTTGTCAGGGTTTCTGTTGGGGAAAGAAAGTCAGTTGACACACATTTTACAATTTCTGTTCAGATCAATGCTGATTTTGATGTATATTCATATCGAGCACCACAGAACACGGTGACTGACACTTTGCAGGAGTTCTTCCAGGGTCCTAGCAGCAGGAGGCAGGGTGGACCTGTTTGTCACCCGCTGAGGTCTGGAGTTCAATCTGACGAAACAAAGAAAACCAGCGGTTTTGTTTTTTCACCACCCCCATCTTCTCAGTCCCTCGGGTCTCAGTCAGCTCTTCGCCCCACCAGCCTTCTGGTTTGCTCCTGTTGCTTCGACGTCTGTTATATTTGCACAAAGAAACGAGGAGAAAAAAATTGCATTTGCCACTTACAAGGCAAATGCTGGACTCGAAATTTAGAAGGATGAGAATTCACTTGAATTTAGAAGGATGAGAGGGGATATTATAGAAACATATAAACTTCTTAAGGGATTGGACAGGCTAGATGCAGGAAAAATGTTCCTGATGTTGGGGGAGTCCAGAACCAGGGGTCACAGCTTATGAATAAAGAACAGGCCATTTAGGACTGAGATGAGGAAAAACCTTTTCACCCAGAGCGCTGTGAATCTGTGGAATTCTCTGCCACAGAAGGCCGTGGAGGCCAATTCACTGGATGTTTTCAAGAGAGAGTTAGATTTAGGGCAAATGGAATCAAGGGATATGGGAAAAAACAGGAACAGGGTACTGATTTTGGATGATCAGCCATGATCATATTGAATCGACACGGTCTACGCAAAATGGGCCTGTCCCACTTGGGCGATTTTTAAGGCGACTGCTGGCGACTGTCAAAGTCGTAGCAGATCGCCGAAAAACCGGAGACTTTCTTCCCCCTACGACAATGTCTACGATAATGTCTACGACAACCTACCACCTAGTCGACGGTAAGGTACCGACAACCGGCGACCCAGTCATTGCGACCTAGGACGTCCACCTACGACAGCGACTACGACAAGCTACGACAACCGAAGTCAACCTACCTCCACCCTCGACAAGCTACGATCCTGTCAGGTCACAACTGATGACAACGGGGATAGCCATTTCACATAATTTTGGAGCCAAAGGGGTGTGGGTAGGGTCTCCGATCATTCAGCATCATGACTGCCAGGAAGCAACATATGATGGCATTGCTCTTACATCAAATGCAGGCCCTGCTGCTTGCAGCGGCTCTCATGCTTAAAATTCTACAAGACACAAGGACAAGAATGGTGAAGAAGGAGCCCAAGAAGAGGTCTGTGTGGTTGAAGCCCTTGTCCCTGAAGAGACCCAATGCAGTGCAATGTCAAAATAAATGAAAAGCGTTTGCTTTTCAATGCAGTGCAATGCTTGTGCTTGTGTTTGTTTTATTGGTCAAAATAAATGGAATTAAAATATTTGAAAGAGATGCCATGAGAAACTACTCTGAAATACAATAACTTCAAACATCAATCTTTGGTCAAAATGTCCAAAATGTACTTTATTCAAACAAACAAAATTCTTATAAAAGTTGGATCAGCACCGGCGACAACCAAAGTCACCTGGCGACAACCTGGCGACAACCTACGACAGCGCCCAACGACAGGAGACGACAAGCTACGATCATTGGCATCAAGCCAACAGTCGCCGGAAATCTTCGAGCAGGGAGAAAATTCCGCGGCGACCAGAAAAAAGGCACGACTTTTTGGCCAACTACTCACGACCATTCCCGCGACACCCCGTGACCGTGCGGCGACAGCCTAGTCACCTGTAGTCACCTTAAAAATCGCCAAAGTGGGACAGGCCCTTTACAGCGGCAGAGTAAGTGGAATTTTATCATCTGTGCAGGCTGGAACATATTGTTGGCGGTCAGGTCCAGCAGAATTACTCATGTAGAGCGTTGCGAAGAACTTTATCTCATCCGCCGAATCTAGGAGGAAAAGCGGCAGTGGTTATGAGTGGGTGAAGGAGCAGCATGGTGGGCAGGCGTTTGGACAATTGTACCACACTCATCCTCTCCCTTACCAGCGGTAGAGCACCTGAAACAACATAGCTGCTTCCTACCACATACATAAGGTCATAAGTGATAGGAGTAAAATTAGGCCACTCGGCCCATCGAGTCTACTCCGCCATTCAATCATGGCTGATCCATCTCTCCCTCCTGACCCCATTCTCCTGTCTTGTCCCCATAACCCCTGACACCTGTACTAATAAAGGAACTATCTATCCCTGCCTTAAAAATATCCACTGACCTGGCCTCCACAGCTTTCTGTGGCAAATAATTCCTCGGATTCACCACCCTCATTCACTCTTCCAATCTATCTGGAAGGGCAGTGATAGATAAGATTCCAATACCATAAGGAAATTGTTAATCCAGCGTCCTCACTGGATGCACAGCGGCTGAATAGTGCTGCAGATCTGGGGCTGCAGAGAGCCTTTAAGTAACTCATTTTCAGAGCCCGAATGCCAACCAGCACAGACCATGTACTGTAAGGACATCGTATAAGAAGCAGAAGAAATGCTATGAACAGGAGTGCAGCCAGTGAGCTGAAGAGGCAATAGTATGAGACATAAATATTAGAGGAATATCAACGATTATTTCAATAGGTCCCTGTTCATTTCACTATTTGGGAGCAACTCCTCCATTGGATGCTCCTCAGGTGCAACTGAAAGGAGAGGGGAATAGGTTCGGGTAAATGCACAGTCTTTTACCCAGAATAGGGAAATCAAGAAACAGAGGGCAGAGATTTCAGGTGAGAAGGGAAAGATTTAATAGGAACCTGAGGGACAACCTTTCTTCACACAAAGGGGGTTGGGTATATGGAATGAGTGGCCAGAGGAGGTAGTTGAGGCAGGTACTATGACAACATTTAAAAGTCATTTATACAGGTACATGGATAGGAAAGGTTTAGAAAGATATAGGCCAAATGCAGGCAGGTTCGACAAGTGTCGATGGGATATCGTGGTTGGTGTGGACAAGTTAGGCCAAAGTGCCTGCTGTTTCCATACTGTATGACTGTGAGAATTGCAGGATTGAGTCCCCTGCCTTATTGACTTGCAGCTGCTTCAAGCTCATGCCCAGGTGCATCAGTTTGGGAATCCCCTAGATGTTTCAGGACCACTTAACTTCCTCTTTAAAGAGCCAAACAATCACACATCGCCTCAGAAATGGAGGGCCATCTTCTCTTTGATGCAGAGAATAAAATCAAAGTATATGGCAGGAACCGTGTTTCCGGTTAGGATTATTTTTGCATGTGAAGAAGAATTTTAGTTTGCAAACCCAGTTTCAGCAGAACAACTTTAAATATAATGAATTTAAATGTGATTAAATGAATAACTTTACAGATGCATATCTTCTGCTTAGGCACTAGAGACACAGAATAAAAATATTCTGAACAACTCTGCTGTTCCCATGATTAATTTGTCAAAGGTGGGATTTTGTAATTGTATATAATACGGCCTGTCCTACAAACTAAACACTGAATAAAGGGAACATGTTGTGATTCTTTATAGTTTAATGAGTCCATAAACTTTATAAATGAAATGTGTTCTAATCATGTGTAATGTATCTATAAATTAGATACCAAACTAAAGTAATGCATTATAATTAAATATGAAACAATATATCTACAAATATAATGTGAATATGAAATAAATAATATCTTATAACCATAAATAACATATCTATAAAATAAATAATAAAGGGAATATTTTAGAATTGTATATAATATAATGCATCTTTAAATTTAATACTGAACTTGCAATTTGAGATTCACGAAAATGTTCAAGAATGCTAGTGTATTCCTCATTTTAACATTATTTATGTTTCTTTTATTTCTAATAATGTGAAAATTATGCGTGGAAGTAGGTCAAACATCTAAAATTAGACACAGGGAATCATTCTCTTTGCAACTCCCTGGTCCACTCTTACATTTCACCACTCCCCATCCCTCCCCCATCTACTCCCCTTCTTACAGTGTTTTTGCCTTGCAACCCCAGGCTATATTTTTCCTTTCACCTCTTCCCACCATCCAGGGACACAAATAGTATTACCAGACAGAGCAGCGATCTACTTGCACTACTTCCAATCTAGTGCAGTGCATTCCATGTTCACAATGTCATCTCCCTTCCATTGGAGAAACCAAATGCAGATTGGATGATTGCTTTGTGAGCCAAAACATAATGACCACTGACAGGTGAAGTGAATAACATTGATTATCTTGTTACGATGGCACCTGTCAAGGGGTGGGATATATTAGGCAACAAGTGAACAGTCAGTCTTGAAGTTGATGTGTTGGATGCAGGAGAAATGGGCAGGAATAAAGACCTGAGCGACTTTGACAAGGCCCAAATTGCTATGTACAGACGACTGGGTCAGAGCATCTCTGAAACGGCAAGGCTTGTGGGGTGCTCCTGGTCAACAGTGGTGAGTACCTACCGACAGTGGTCCGAGGAGGGCCAAACCACAAACCGGCGACAGGGTGTTGGGCGCCCAAGGCTCATCGATGCGCGAGGGCAACGAAGGCTATCCCGTCTGGTCTGAACCGACAGGTCTACTGTGGCACAAGTCACAGAAAATTTTAATGGTGGTCCTGGGAGGAACGTGTCACAATACACAGTGCATCGCACCCTGCTGCGTATGGGGCTGCATAGCCGCAAACCGGTCAGAGTGCCCATGATGACCCCTGTCCACCGTCGAAAGCACCTACATTGGGCACGCAAGTGTCGGAACTGGACCATGGAGCAGTGGAAGAAGGTCGCCTGGTCCGATGAGTCCCGTTTTCTTTTAGATCATGTGGATGGCCGTGTACGTGTGTGCCGTTTACCTGGGGAAGTGATGGCACCAGGATGCACTGTGGAAGGACGACAAGCCGGTGGAGGGTGTGTGATGCTCTGGGCAATGTTCTGCTGGGAAACCCTGGGCCCGGCCATTCATGTGGACGTCAATTTGACACGTGCCACCTACCTAAACATAGTTGCAAACCAGGTACACCCCTTCATGGCAATGACCTCTTTCCCTGATGGCAGTGACCTCTTTCAGCAGGATAATGCGCCCTGCTACATTGCACACATTGTTCAGGAATGGTTTGAGGAACATGATGAAGTGTTCACGGTGTTGCCCTGGCCTCCAAACTCTCCAGATCTCAATCCGATTGAGCATCTGTGGGATGTGCTGGAACGACAAGTTCGATCCACGGCGGCTCCACCTCGCAACTTACAGGTCTTGAAGGATCTGCTGCTAATGTTTTGTTTCCAGATACCACAGGACACCTTCAGGGGTCTTACAGAGAGTCCATGCCTCGTTGGGTCGACGCTGTTTTGGCGGCACACGGAGGGCCAACAGCATATTAGGCAGGTGGTCATGATGTTTTGGCTCATCAGTGTACTGTCCACAAAGCCCCGACCGACCCTCCTGTTATCCTGTCACTTTAATTTTAGAAGCCACTACCACACTGACCTATGGCCTCCTTCACTCTAAAAGTGAGACCCGATGCAAACTTGAAGAACTGCACCTAATTTTCTATCAGGGCACGTTGCAAGCCTTTTGGACAGAACATTGACTTCTACAGCTTCAGGTAACTTGAATTCTCTGTCTGTATCAGTCATCCATCTGTGATATTGGCTCAACAAGTTCTTTTTTTTCCTCTGACCAGCCAGATCTGTCTTCCAGCTCTACATTTTGCAACACCTACTTTCTTTTGCCTATGTCTTCACTCTCTCACGGCTCCCATTCTCTCTTGGACCAAATAACTTTGTTTAGACAATAGACAATGGTTACAGGAGGAGGCCATTCGGCCCTTCGAGCCAGCACCGCCATTCAATGGCTGATCATCCACAATCAGTACCCCATTCCTGCCTTCTCCCCATACCCCCTGACTCCGCTATCATTAAGAGCTCTATCTAACTCTCTCTTGAAAGCATCCAGAGAATTGGCCTCCACGGCCTTCTGAGGCAGAGAATCCCACAGATTTACAACTCTCTGAGTGAAAACGTTTTTCCTTATCTCCGTTCTAAATGGCCTACCCCTTATTCTTAAACTGTGGGCCCTGGTTCTGGGGCTCCCCCAACATTGGGAACATGTTTCCTGCCTCAAGTGTGTCCAATTCCTTATCCCCATTGGTCTGCCTAGTTTTACTCAGTCAGTGACATCCCTCCTGCTTAATCAGCTTATTTTTCTCTCCACTCCTGTTCTGACAAAACCTGTCCACCTGCAACATTAACATTGATGAAAATCATTTTTTTAAAAGGCAGATGCTGGAAATTTGCAATAGGAAAAGACAATGTTGGAAATATTCAGCAGGTCAGGCCACATGTGAGGGAAGAGAAACCAAATTAACATTTCAGGCTGAAGACCCCTTTTAAGAACTGGGATCAACTTGCTGGTGCTAATCTTGAATAAGATTTTATAACTGCACATTCTAAGTTCAACTATCAAACAAGTTGCCACCGGTCCTATCTTGTGCAGTATGGCGAGTCTGGAGGCTTGTTCTTTGTTAAAGAAGTTTATTGCGGCAGCAATATTCGATTACAAAGTATAACAAACGAAATTACACACAACCATTAAATCAAACTGTTCGCTTCGAAGTTCTCTTCCCACTCACTGGTTTTGGGCGCCAAAACCACCACCTGACCTAGCTGGCCAATCCGAGGGTTCGACTCTCAGGACCAATCCCTATGGTCGCTACAGCAGACTTCCACTATAATGCTTCCTAAAAGAAATGCAAGTAGCTCGAACTTCAAGACAGACACAAAATGCTGGAGTAACTCAGTGGGACAGGCAGCATCTCTGGAGAGAAGGAATGGGTGACGTTTCAGGGTCGAGATCTTTCTTTTGTCCTGCTGAGTTACTCCAGCATTTTGTGTTTATCTTCGATTTAAACCAGCATCTGCTGTTCCTTCATACACATTATTTCTCACTTCATATATTCAGTAGATGAAATAAACTTAACGAGTAACTATTTAAAAAAAAAACTGGATCACTTATCCAGCCTGTAAGATACTGAAAAACTACTGGTCTAGAAATTCTATCGTGTCGCCCAAAGTTTTTTTATGAATTTTATATAAAACAAAACGATGCTTCCTCTGCTCGGCGAGGTTCCTGAAATTGTAGCAAGTTTTTCGTGATATGACATTTTACACTTGGGAGGACTGTTTGCATTTAGTGATCCTAGTCTGCATACAATGATGTTATATGATGGTCACCAGAGGGTGAACTCTTGTTACTGCATTATTTATGGCCCCTTCCTGGGCTGCTCACAAGAAGTCCTGCAGTGAGGATTCCACTCGATTCATCCAGGATGGTCCTGGGGTCATGCTCCTTGAAGATTAGTTCCTCTTGTTTTCCCTGGACAGTCTCAGCAGCTGAAGAGATTGCAGCTCTGGCTGTTCATTATCTACTTGGCCACAGGATGGAAAATCTGCCTCAGTCTGGCCACCTCAGAAGGAACTTCTGCCCCAGTGGGAGACGGTAGTCATAAAATGGTGCTCTGCACCTGACCTTGGGCTTGATGTGCATTTTGTACAGGATTACATGCACAAGGCTCGGGATTCCCAATTTTAATTCTGACAACTCATTGCTACATGTTGTGCACATTACAATATTGCTCCCTTGAGTTCTTGATCAAAACTGTCCTAGGTCTCTCATGCACTGTCTATTTAATGTGCACTTTCATGTGCAGAAGAATATTTAAAACGACCTCTTTGGACTTCATAAGTGATGAACTAGTTGAAAAAGATGTTCATTCTGTGGCGTGGAATTTGTTACTCGGGCCTTGTATTTTATTATGGAAGTATAAAATGAAGAGTTTGGTAAGGCCACTGGCAGCTGAATTATCTTCAATTAATCGGAATATTTTCAGGTAAAGGCGAATAGATGTGAATACTTGACTTGTCCTTGACTGTCCATTCAAAGAAGATGCTGAATGGCTCAAAGCTGAGGAAGAGATTGAACAGCCCAAGGGCATGTACTCCTCAAAGTAGCACAATACTGGCAAATTAAAATTCTCTGGGCTTAAAGGGTCCAAAGGGAGGAGACAAAAATCAGATTGGATGCTGCTTCTGGCCATAAATATGCCCTTGCCTAGGGCAAGCTCAGCTCTGTTGTCCAATTTGGTATAGGAAATTTAGCTAAGCTGTGGGTTAGTAAAGTCATTAACAGACTCCAGTAACAGGGAGATGGCAGATCAGTCCTCATTAGGAAATGAGAGGAAGAATATGTTTTGAAACCAGCTGATTCAGTATGCAAAAACTTATACTTTCACTGTTTTTTTTCTATGAGCTGTGCAGAATTTGATATTGATAATTAGCTAGGAAAGGTTTTCATTCTAATTGAACGGAATGTCTTTGAAGAGGCGCACTATCTTCAAGGTGCTCTGTTCTCTGCAACTAACCTTCACTTTGTTAAAGCAGTGGCTTGATTAAAATGCATTAATTCCAGCGTTTCCCACAGTTCTATAAACTAACAGGCTGTAAACATGCAAGAGGCTCATTTAAAAGTAGTGGAGAAACTCAGCGGGCCAGGTAGCATCTGTGGAGGGATGCACAGATGGCTTTTTGGGACAGGACCAGACTGATAGGAGCAGGAGGAAGAAAGCTGGGAAGGAGGTGGGGCCAGGACAAAGCTTGGCAAGTGATAGGGGGTTTTTAATTGGCTGACGGATGGAATAAGTGACAAAGGCTGGAGGTGAAAAGGAGACAAAGGGTGTATGAGGGTACTGCAGATGCTGGTTTCAACCGAAGATAGACACAAAATGCTGGAGTTACTCAGCAGGTCAGGCAGCATCTGTGGAGAGAAGGAATGGGTGACGTTTCTGGTCGAGACCCTTCTTCAGTCTGAAGAAGGACCTCGACCCGAAACATCACCCATTCCTTCTCTCCAGAGATGCTGCCTGTCCCGCTGAGTTACTCCAGCATTTTGTGTCTATCTTAGGAGACAAAGGGTGTTAGATCAGGAGAAAGAGGAGGAGTGAAATGTAAAGCTGGAATGTGGGTGGAAAGGGACATTGGAGGGGAAAGGGGAGATAAAAGGGAGATGGGGGCTTTAGGGTTGGGAGGTGAATGTACGAGGGAGGGAGGGAGAATAGGATGACTGGGTGGGGGGGAGGGAGTGTGCTGGGAGATGGAGGGAGAAATGGATGCACACTAGGGTGGGGGTCGAGTCATTACTTGAAACTGGAGAATTCAGTGCTTGTACCATTGGGTTGTATGCTAGCCAAGTGAAATACGTTTTCCAAGCGGATAGACTGCTTATATTTTCCTATTCTCCATGTTAGCAGATGTTCAGAAAATAATTCCTTTTCTCCTTGTTCAATTAATAATTTTGGTGCAGATGGCAAATGTATGAAATAGTCCCCAGTGTGTATATTTGAAAGGCATTTTGTTTTGTTAATTGGTCATCAGTGATAAATATAGAAAATAGTTCCCAGGAAGATGATATGATTTGGCAAATCAAATGGAGGAAGGACATTTACAGTAAATGGTTGTGCAGCTAGGAAAATCGATGAACAGAGAGACCTGGGGGTCCATATCCACATTTCCCTGAAAGTGGCAATAGGTTTGGTGAAGAAGCCATGTGGTACACTTGACAATATAGATCAGGTCAAAGGGCATGAACAAAGAACAAAGACTGTGGGGCGGCACGGTGGCGCAGCGGTAGAGTTGCTGCCTGACAGCGAACGTGGCGCCGGAGACCCAGGTCAGATCCCGTGACCTCCGTGGGTTTTCTCCAAGATCTTCGGTTTCCTCCCACACTCCAAAGACGTGCAGGTTTGTAGGTTAATTGGCTGGGTAAATGTAAAAAACAAATTGCGTCTAGTGTGTGTAGGATAGTGTTAATATGCGGGGACCGCTGGTTGGCGCGGACTCGGTGGGCCGAAGGGCCTGTTTCCGCGCTGTATCTCTAAACGAAACTAAACTAAATGAGACCTGGGATGTTACGTTGCAAAACACTGGTAAGGGCACACTTGGAGTACTATGTGCCATTCTGTTCGACTACTCTAGGAAGGATGCGATTATGGTGGAGAGGGTGCAGAAGAGATTCACCGGGATGTTGCCTGAAATGGAGAACTTTAGTTATTGGGTGGGATTGGATAGGGCGTGTTTTTATTTCCCTTTTGGTGCAAATCAGCAGTGGAGTGGAGTCGAACAGTGAAATGCTTGGATGTGGAGAAGATGTTTCCACTAGCGGGAGAGTCTGGGACCAGAGGCTTAGTGGTGTCATTAAGACTGCACTCACTGATCAGCAAGACCATTGGGGCCTGAGACAAGGGTAGAGATATTAGATTTACGTGCCCCATCCTGAAGTGGGAGAGTCTAGGTCTAGAGGTCATTGCCTCAGAATTAAAGGACGTTCTTTTAGGAAGGAGATGAGGAGGAATTGCTTTAGTCAGAGGGTGGTGAATCTGTGGAATTCTGTGCCACAGAAGGCTGTGAAGACAAAGCCAGTGGATATATTTAAGGCAGAGATGGATAGATTCTTGATTAGTACCGGTGTCAAAGTTATGGGAAGAAGGCAGGAGAATGGGATTAGGAGGGAGAGATAGATCAGCCATGATTGAATGGCCGAGTAGACTTGATGGACCGATTGGCCTAATTCTTCTCCTATCACTTATGACCAATATTGGTGGATTTTTTCCCCAGTTCTGCAGATTAGCTCGATCCAGCGGAAAATTAGTTGAAGGCAGTTTTGCTCGAAGGAAAATGGAATGAAAACTTGAGGCGATGATACAGCCTTGCCTGACACCAGTTTTCACTCAGATTGGGTCTGTTGTGGAGCCCTAGAATTATGGAAATAGAGGTATCGAAGAAATGGCCTTTCAGCACGACCATGGTGGGAATCTGTGCTAATTCCACGACAGTTTAAGATTGGGGTTTGCATACTATCATGAAGCAGGCAGCAAAACTTGAGAAGGTTGCTTCGGAGTCCCTTTCAATTGATGGAATTGATTGTCAGCACATTATTAACTTTGCGGTGCTTGTGTCTACTGTCGGGATACAGCAGACAAATTCACAAATCGAAGATTTAGCATCACTTACAATTGCTTTGAACCCAATGACAATTGTAAAGCATCCCAATGGGACATACGAGACTGCATTGGGACACAAGACTGTTATTGTACCTTCACGAACTGAATTAGGAACTCCCAGCTTCAAAGTCCAATTTTCCAATCATTCAAGTGCCAGAACTGCAGAGATTGAAACAACCAAATAAATCTTTGAAGTGCTTTAAAGTCCAAACAGACAAGTGGGACTAATTATTTCATTCACGCTGCAAATAGCTGACTATCACTCAGATGGTTCAACCTGTCTGCAAGAAGCAAAAAAATTAAATCTCAGGCCTCCGACTGAAGACTGTCAAGTGTGAAAAGAACTAAGTTATCCTGTGTGCTCTGAAAGGTTACACGTGTCGAGTTCTGCTCCTAGAGCAAGAATGTTTTCAATGTTGCAGAGTGTTTTTTTAAATGGTGCATGATTATTGTACGGGCAAATTTATCAATGCTGCATAAACAAAGAACCCAAATTATCCACCAAATTACCTTTATTGTCTCGTTTTACATTCCAAACCTCTTCTTTCCTTATTAAAACCCTTTTGCTCCTTGTCTTCTTTAGTCCTATTTTGTCACACATTTGTCTCCTTTTTCCACCCATCTGCCAATCACTCACCCGTACCCCCTTCACCTGTATCCAACTATTACTTGCCAAGTCTTGTCCCACCCTACATTACCTCTTTTACAGCTTCCCCCTCCCCCCCTTACAATCAGCCAGAAGAAGGGTCCCAACCTGAAATCCATGTCCTCCAGAGATGTCCTCCATAGTTGCTGCCTGACACGCTTAGTTACTTCTGAACTGTGTGTTCTACCCAGGATTCTAGCATCTGCAGTTCCATGCGTCTACCTTTATTCCAATTTTGGTTCCATCCGATGCAATTACTGAGCAGTTTCGTAAGGGCTTTTGGATGTAGTTTATAAATATGTTGCCAATTTTTGCACTAGATTGCATTGACAAAGATAAAACAAAAATAACCCTCCGTTCAGAGTTCCTGAGTCTAGATATACTCCAGGTGTAAACTCGTTCATAAACTCAAAGTGTAATGCCCACAATTTGAATTAAATGAGACCAGGTGGGGAATAGCTAGAGGATAAGTTGAAGTATTTTCAATAAAATGTGCACATTTATGGCTTGAATGAAATGCATGCGCAAGCTGAAATACTTTTCATTTGGGCGGCGTAAGGCGGGAACGTGCAGGCTGGGCGAGTCTGTTTCAGATAAGTGCATGGTTGGCAAGCGGGAGTCTTTTAAAGAGTACATGGACAGCATGTTCCTGTTGGGATGAAGAGCAAGGTTGGCAAGTTTAGGGAACCCATGGTTGATGAGAGATGTTGAGGCTCAGGATAAAGAAGGAGGCATGAGTCACATTTAGGCATTCAGGATCATGTGAATCTCTCCACGAGTATAAGAAGTACAGGAGGATACATGGGAAGATGGCGGCAGGAAGATACTTAAGGGGTGGCATGGTGGCGCAGCGGTAGAGTTGCTGCCTTACAGCACCAGAGACCCGGGTTCGATCCTGACTACGGGCGGTGTCTGTACGGAGTTTGTACGTTCTCTCGGTGATCTGCTTTGGGGTTTTCTCCGAGATCTTCTGCTTCCTCCCACACTCCAAAGACGTACAGGTTTGTAGTTTAATTGGTTTGGTATAAATGTAAATTGTCCCTAGTGTGTGTAGGATAGCGTTAATGTGCGGGGATTGCTAGTCGGTGCGGACTCTGTGGGCTGATGGACCTGTTTCCGCACTGTATCTCTAAACTAAACTAAAGAGGGCCAAAAGAGGACATGAAATGGAGCTGGCAGGCACGGTAAAGGAAAACCGAAAGAGATTCTACAGGTATGTTAAGAGAAAAAGAGTAGCCAGGGTCAGAGTAGGTCTCATTAAAAATCAGCATGGCTGTTTTTGCGTTGAACCGCAAGAGACGCAGAAGATAATATAATACTTCCCATCAATTTTTACTGTGGAGAAGATCATGGAAGCTAAAGACTTGAGGCTTGTGAATGGTAATGTCTTCGACCATATGCGAATCACCAAAGAAGAGCTATTGATGGTTTTAAAGTGCAGTAAAATGAATAAATCCCCGGGGCCTGACCAAGTGCATTCTCGGAGCTTGTGAGAAGCCAGGGAGGAAGTTGCAGAGGCCAGAGTTAGTTGCATCATCTTTGGCCACAGACGAAGTTTGGGAAGTCTGGTGGGTGGTTGATATTGTACCATTATATAAGAAGGGCAGCAAGGAGAAGCAGGGAACTACAGGCCTTATGATGAGCCTGATGTCAGAGGGGTGGGAAGATTGACAGAGGGGATTCTGAGGGACAGAAGCTCCCAGCGTTTAGACAGGTACGGACTGATTAGAAATAGTCAGCATGGACTTGTGCTTGGGAATTCATGTCTCATAAATCTGATAGACTTTTGGTGACCAATCCTCTGGTCACCAAGTGGTTTGATGTTGGCAATGGGCGATGCCTGTGGACTTTAGCAAGTCTCTTGACAAGGTCCAACATGGTAGGCTAATCTGGAAGGTTAATCGTGTTGAATTCAAGATGAACTAGCCGATTGGCATCAAAATCAGGTTGGAGGAGGGAGTCAAAGGTATTCGTAAAAGGTTGTTTTTCTGAAGATCTGAAGAAGGGTCTCGACCCGAAATGTCACCCGTTCCTTCTCTCCAGAATTGCTGCCTGTCCCGCTGAGTTACTCCACCATTTTGTGTCTATCTTTGTTGCTTTTCTGATGACAGTGGTGTGCCACCGGGGTTGGTGCTGGGTTTATTGGTGTGTTTTATCTATATTAAAGATTTGCATGACCATGTAGTTAATGTTGTTAGGAAATTTGCAGCTAGCACCAAAATTAATGGTATCTTGAATAGTGCGGAAAGGTATTTCTGATTTCAATAGGATCTAGGTCAGTTGGCAAGGTGCCCTAAGCAATGGCAATGTTGGAATTTAACACTGACAATTGTGAGGTGTTGCACTTTCATATAAAAAATCAGGGCAGCACTTGCAGGGTAGAGCCATGGAGAGTATTGTAAAACAGAGATATCTGGGAGTACAAGTGCATCATTCCCTGGAAGTCATCAGTCAGAGTATTGAGTGTAGAAGTTGGGAGGTGATGTTACAGTTTCATAAGGTGTTGTTGAGGCTGCGTTTAGAGTATTGTGTTCAGTTCTGGGCACCATGATATAGAAAAGGTGTTGTCAAGCTGGAAAGGGTACAGAGAAGATTTACAAGGATGTTGCCAGTGCTAGAGGGTGTGAGCTACAGGGAGAGGTTGAGTAGGCTGGGACTCTAGCGCAGGAAGATGAGGGCTGATCTTATTGAGGTGTATAAAATCATGAGAGGAATAGATCAGGTAGATGCACAAAGTCTCTTGCCCAGAGTAGGTGAATTGAGGACCAGATGACAGAGGTTTAAGGTGAAGGGGAAAAGATTTAATAGGAATCTGAGGGGTAACCTTTTTCACACAAAGGGTGGTGCGTATATGGAACAAGCTGCCAGAGGACATAGTTGAGGCAGGGACTATCCCAACATTTAAGAAACAGTTCGACAGGTACATGGATAAGACAAGTTTGGAGGGATATGGACCAAACGCGAGCAGGTGGGACTAGTGTAGCTGGGACATGTTGGCCGGTGTGAGCAAGTTGGGCCGCAGGGCCTGTTTCCGCACCATATCGTTCCTTGACTCTAAGTGGCGAGTAAGGTTAACAGGGTGGTGAAGTATGTATTTGGCATGCTTATCTACTTTGGAAAGGGGCTGAATGCAAACGTTTTGATATCATAATACCACACTTGAAGTAGTGGAAAACCACACTAGGAGTACTGTGTGCAGTTCTGATCGCCCAGCTAGAGGAAGGATGTCATTAACTTGGAAAGGGTGCAGAAGAGATTTACCACGATGGGACTTTTATGCTTCGGAGCATAGAAAGCTATGGGGTGACCTTATTGGTATACAACATCCTGAGGGGCATGGATAAATTGAACACACACACTCTTTTTCCCAGGGTAGAGGATTCTAAAACCAGAGAGCATGCGCTTAAGGTGAGAGGAAAGAGATTTAAGAGGGCTCTCAGGCAACTTATTCACTCAGGCTAGTGTGTATCTAGTATGAGCTGCCAGAGGAAGCTATAGAAGTTAATACAATTACAACTTCTCAAAGACTTTTGGACAGATAGATGGATGAGAAAGATCTGGATGGATATGGGCCAAATGCAGTCCAAAATGCCAACTTGGTCAGGATGGTCAAGAAGAGACTGATTCCATGCTTTATAGTTGTTTGCTTCTATGACTCTATTAGATTTGTTGGATTTAATTAGTCCTGTTTACAATTTTGTTGGTTAGTTGATGTATTTCATTAAAAAATCATTGGCGGAAGAGAACCATTAAATTTTAAATTTGTGGTGTGCTGTTTAGACAAGCAAATGGCTTATAATTGATTATTAATAAATAAGCATTGGGTTATTTGAAATGTTTAATTCAATTTTCTGACAGTTAAGTCTTTGAGACAAGAGTCAATTTTGGCCTGGATTTTTCAGAGAAATGCATATTGATTTGAGTGGAATTTTTAACAGGTCCCTCTGTAATTTTCTGGATGCTTGAGGCTCTTGAGCAAGTATATGCACATTTCCCCTCTGGACTCGAGTAGCCAAGCCATAAAGTCATGAAGCTATGCCGAATGGAAACACGTCCTTTGGCCCAACTCATCCATGCAGAGCAAGTTGCTTAACCACTTGCCTCTCTTGGCCCTTATCTCTCAATACGTTTTCTGTTCAAGTACCTGTAAATGTACTTTGTAAATGTTGTAATTGTACCTGCTTGTACAACTTCCTCTGGCAGCTTTATCCATGTGTGCACCACCCACTGTGTGAAAAAAAGTTGCCCCTCAGGTCCTATTTACATCTTTCTCCTCGGGTCTTAAACCTAAGCCATCTAGTATTTGATTTCACTGCCCTGGAGAAAAGGCTGCAAAGTGCTCACTTCTTGCAGTTTCTCAGCAATTAATCTGATCGATTAATCAGCCAGGTTCAGATTCAGCAAATCCATTCATTTCCATGAGAAGGAATGGCTGTCACGGAGAGAGGCTTCTTTCAGTTAATTTGCTGTTTTGACTCAAAGATTAAATATTTTCAATATTTTTAGTTTTAATTTTTTAAATATTTAATTGTCTGTCAAAACACTTTGATGGATGGGCCTTGTTCAGGTCCCAATTACAGCCATGCAGACTCAGGGCCCAGCCTTAGCAAAAGCGACTCTGGTGGTTTGCAGGCACAAATCTAGTGGGTACCAGACCAAGTGGACCCGTTGGACCCAAACCTCTCCTGCATTGGTGCAGCACCCTCTCCCCCTCCCCTCTCCCCCCCCCCCCCCCACCTCCCCCCTTTCGCCCTCCCCTCCCCCCTCCACACCCCCATCCTCTCCTTCCCCTCCTCCCTTCCCCATCCCCTTCCCCATCCCCTTCCCCCTCCCCCACATCCGCTCCCCCCCTCTCCCCTTCCCCCCTTATCCTCCCCCACTCCATCCCCCTCAACCCCCCTTACTCTCCCTCCCCCTCCCTTCTCCCTCCCCCCTTGCTTCTCCCTCCCTCTCACCCCTCCTCCCCCCTCCCCCCTCCCCCCTTCATTATCATTATTTTTTTAATACTATTTCTTTATTATTTTCCGTATTCTAATTTAGCAGAACCATACTGGTACAAATCACAAAATGATTGACAATTGTTTTCATCCAAAGCACTTGCCTCGAGAAATGTAATAGATACAATTTGCTAAGAATATATTTATGTCAAATATGTATTGACCAACCTTGGTTCTCTTCCTATGGATAATATATCCATATATAGGGCGGCCATGGCGGCGCAGCGGTAGAGTTGCTGCCTTGCAGCGCTTACAGCGCCGGAGACCCGGGTTTGATCCTGACTACAGGTGCCGTCTGTACGGAGTTTGTACGTTCTCCCTGTGACCGCGTGGGTTTTCTCAGAGATCTTCGGTTTCCTCCCACACTCCAAAGATGTACAGGTTTGTAGGTAAATTGGCTTGGTGTATGTGTAAATTGTCCCTGGTGTGTGTAGGATAGTGTTAATGTGCGGGGATCGCTGGTCGGTGTGGACTCGGTGGGCCAAATGGCCTGTTTCCGTGCTGTATCTCTAAACTAAAAAAAACTAAAAATGTGCTCCCAATCACTGCTTGACTGAGTGCCACGAAGACTGACAGGAAATCTACAGAAGACTGAATGCAATTGATTTGGCGTTTCTCTTATTTGCACTTGTTAATCACTTCAAGTTTAATTTCTGCTCAACTGGAGTATATAATTACTTGCAATGGTCTTGGCCAGCTCTCCTGATCACATGCAAAATGAATGCTTGGCGTTGAAGGTCACTATTTTGTCTCCATCGAAGCAACCCATTGCAAGTATCTTGAAAATAAAATTCTGGTTCACTGTTGCAATCAAAATATGTTTATATAGGATTTATTTTTAGTTTGCCCTTGGGCCCTTCAAGAGGTCCAAAGATCGGAACCATTTCTCTTAGACCATTCTCTTAAATTATTTATCTTAAATACAACTAAGAACAATACAGCACAGGAACAGACCCTTTGGCCTACAATGTCTATGGTGATCACGATGCTGAATTAAACAAATCTCATCTGCGTGCAAGTGGTCTATGTCTCTCCATTCCCTGCCTGGTCACGTGCTAGTCTAAATGTATCCTAAACATCGCTATTGGATCTGCTTTCACCCTTGGTAGTAAGTTCCAAGCATCTCTAATTCTCCATGTAAAAAAAAAAAAACCTATTCTCCTCTCCTTTAAACTCAACGCCCTCCCTCCCTCCCACCGTCCCTCCCCACCCCTCTCCTCCCACCTCTCATTTAAAGATGTATCTCTTTGCATCTGCCATTTCCACCCTGGAAAAAGGACTGACTCACATTCTATCTGCTCCTCTCATAATTTTATGTTTTCTATCAGCTCGCCTACCTATCCTTCTAGCCAGTACTTTCTAATCCAAGCGACATCTTGGTAACCCTCTTCAGCACTCTCACCAAAACCTCCGTTTCCTTCCTGCAATGTGGTTACCAGAACAGCATAGAATACTGCATCCAAAAAAAGAACAACCAAAATCTTGCTCTGTTTAGTTGGCATTGTTCTCTTATGCATCCCCTTACTGGTAAATATCTTGGTTGGAAATAACCTATCTTAGCATTGTGCTCCCTCAGCCCAAAGCCAAACCATTTCCATCTGGTGAAAGTCAAGATAGACTCTTGGCTAATCCTGTTGTAGAACATTTCAATCTGAACACATCTCATTTTACCTGCCTATCAACTTTCTCTCCATTTTACTCCCTTTTTTTCTCATCCGATACACTGAATATTCTCTTTCGGGCAAAGATAGACACAAAAAGCTGGAGTAACTCAGCGGGACAGGCAGCATCTCTGGAGAGAAAGAATGGGCGACGTTTTGGTTTCTCGACCCGAAATGTCACCCATTCCTTTTCTCCAGAGATGCTGCCTGTCCCGCTGAATCACTCCAGCTTTTTGTGTCTATCTTCGGTTTAAACCAGCATCTGAAGTTCCTTGTAGGTGTAACTTCAAATAGCCCTTGCTTTCCCTCTCTCTCCATCCCCTCCCCTTTCCCAGTTCTCCCACCAGTCTTACTGTCTCCAACTACATTCTATCTCTGTCCCGTCCACTCCCCTGACATCAGTCTGAAGAAGGGTCTCGGCCCGAAATGTCACCCATTCCTTCTCTCCAGAGATGCTGCCTGTCCCGCTGAGTTACACCAGCATTTTGTGTCTATCTGCAGTTCCTTCCTACACATTTTCTTTCGGGCATTCTATGTGTTATTGTAAAATGCCTATCTGCTGTAATTGTTGCATTGCCTTTACTCGTTTATGTTTAAATGTTCAAAAAAATTGAGTTTGCCAAATCTAACATAGGAGAAATTTTTACTCTGCTGAAGGAATTTGGAAGCAACAGCAACATAAAGAGAAACAAACAAAGTACCAGCTTTTGATTGCAGTAGAATGATCCCTGAAGGAAAGTATAGATAGCAGGTCAGAATAGGGTCAAGCTCAACTCATACTGCCTCCAGCACTCACTAATGAGGTTCCTAATAAGTCAGCTTCTTGGTTTATAAATCTTTTCTTTCCCATGTTTCATCAGTTCTACCTTTGATACACCTGATACATGAGATTGTGTGTGCATTTGCAATATCCAGTTCATTAGGCAAGAGAGAAATGTTATGTCACCTGGATGAGACCATTATAATGTAGGTGTTGGATGTTGGAAGTAAAATCTGGAATATAAGGCACAGGGAAACTACTTTTATGGGCAACTGATATCGCTAAACATGAGAGTGTCAGTGGTAGTGAATTACGGCCTTCAGTAGAGAAGGGAAGAAAATTGGAAGGGGAAAAGCTTTGAAATGTATGGGAATAATATTGATGGCAGTAAAAAATTGTTGGTGTTTCTTCATATCTGAATTTGGATGTAGAAATAATTATAGAATCATAGAGTTACAGAGTGATACAGTGTGGAAACAAGCCCTTCGGCCCAACTTGTCCACATCAGCCAACATGTCTCAGCTACACTAGTCCCACCTGCCCATGTTTGGTCCATATCCCTCCAAACCGGGCCTATCCATGTACCCGTCTAACTATTTCTTAACTGTTGGGATAGTCCTTGCCTTAACTGTTGGGATAGTCCTTGCCTCAGCTGTTGTGGCTGAAATGTGGTAATAAGAATGAAGGTTCTAACGACTGAAGATAGGAATCGCAGTGGAATTACTTGTATTAAACACAAAATGGCTCTGCTGGTAGTTTGGTTAATGGGGTAGGATTGTAAGTGCTGATTCAGCAATCTCAATGGGAGAGAGTGTTGTTGGCAGAGTTAGAGTGTTTGATCTGGAGTATTTTAACCCTATTCCAAACAGAGCTCACTCGGGAGGGCACCATCCTATGGTGTGGGATGATAGGTTTATCACTATAATGATTTTAATTGTGTATTTTTTTGCGTAGTTCTTTTAAGGTCTGAACCTTTTTGTTTTCACGCTGTGTGTGACAACCAGTTTACAGACATTCTCCGTTCTTGGCCTGTACTTTATTTGGATAAATATCATGTTTGGAATGCTTCAACCCTGAAGTCAATGAAACCTTTTATTGTATTATTACAATGAACAGCCTCCATCGATTAATACAAAAATCAATCTTTATGGGCCAAGGAGGCCACAAAGAGCATAGCAAGCCATCCAATGATAGGATCTCGATTAAACATGTGAACTCTGAGGAGACAGGATATAGATTCAGTTTCAAACAAATAAATGGAATTGTTTAACTGGTGTCTCAGAAAATATATACTCGGGCTAGAACCAATACAAAGAAATATTTATGGACTGGGATTTTTTCATCATAGAAAAATCAGATTCTGAAAACTATGCACCATATTTTGCCCTTCAAGATCCATAATGATGTTGCCATCAAGATCCATAATGACGTTAATTAACAAAGGCTGAAATGACCTGTAAAGGACACAAAGTGCTGGTGTAACTCAGCAGGTCAGGCAGCATCTCTGGCGAACATGGATAGGTGATGTTTCGGGTCGAGTCCCTTCTTCAGACTGTCTAAAGAAGGGTCTCGACCCGAAATGTTATCCATCCATGTCTCCAGAGATGCTGCCAGACCTGCTGAGTTACTCCAGCACTTTGTGTCCTTTTGTGTATTAATCAGCATCTGCAGTTCCTTGTTTCTACATCTAAAAATAGCTTAATTAGACTACACATTGTTTCCATTTGGGTGTTCAAGTGCATGCTTTGGGAGCCCTGTATAAACAGCGGAAAGGGCACATTATGTCTCACACTATTACCTACCTGGCTGCTCCTCAGGCTACCGCCTGCCCCAACTTTGGACGTGTCTATAGTTCCCATGTTGGCCTCATCAGAGCCCACAGAACCAGAAGGAAACAAATCGTCTTTAATCCTGAGGGACTGCGGAAGAAGAAAAAAAATTAAATGCATTTACCATTGCATAACGACCTTAAGTGCCTTAATGCCCAATGGTCTGAAAATAACCCCTTGTTCATAAGTGAAATTGTTCTTGTCAGTAAATCATCTTCGCATTGTTACTTGTCAAACAAAAGCAATTTTGCGCAATGTCCTTTAAATCCTATTGATTACCAATGACGATGCTTTGAATTTTTTTTAACATTCTGATTTCAGTCAAAACACATGCAAACAATGTTTCAAAATGAACTATTGGGTCATAATGACATATCTATACATTTCTTATTTAATAGTACTCATTGTAAAATGCTTTATTTTAAAAATTGTAGTGTACAAAGGTTAAATAGAATGTAAATTATGCACGTTTATGCATATTTGTTAATATATTGCCAAGCAGTGAATTAAAACCAGGGCATATTTCATTTCTCGAACTTAAAGCACATTAGTTTGCACACAACTTTTTGAGCTGGCTACAAATGAGCCGTGAGGTATTGTTATATGACTATGGATAGCTAATGGCTGATTAATGTGGTAGAATAGGACACAAATGAGTACAAGACTGCACTAACTCATTGGCACGCATTACTGCTCCAGAAACATATTAATGAGGGCAAGCTCCTTTAGGATATACAGTAAATCCGGAGCAAAAGTTCCAAACTTGTTAGTCAAGTTTTGACTGCCTCAATAGAGTCAAAATTTCACTGAAATACCCCAATTTTTCCCTTTGCAACAGCAGCAAGATTAGAATCCGTTTGTAAGGCGGCGTTGAAATTAAAGCATTTCTGCTTTGTATTGCATCTTAATGTTTCATTAATGAAAGCAATGAAATCAAACTGGAAGGAATATTTGCATCTTCAGCTGATTCAGCCGTTCAGTTTTAAGGATGAGCTTGTGATGATGCTATTATGTTTCACTATAATAGAAACAACTCGGAGGATATCTGATAGTGACTTTGACTGTCTTAAAATAGTGCTCCAGTGTTTGGCGTTAAGAATTGTGTTTCTGGAGGAAATTGATAACTCAAAATATTTTTGTACAAATCTAGCGAAGGGTGATATTTGATGTGGTAAATAAGGAAAATAGATTTCTTTTGGATGGTGAGTTGATAACCAAAGAACATCTATTTATGATCATTACCAGAAGTGTAAAAGCAGAGGTTGGTAGCAATCTGTTCCCGCAGAGGGTCATTTGGAGATGGAATGCCTCATCAAACCCAGCGGCAGAAACAGATTTTATTGTGGGTTTCTGAAATGGAGGAAGATAAATATTTGAAAAATAAAAATTTGAACAAATGGAGAGAGTGGATAACTCAGCTGTTCCACTGAAGCACAGTGAGCTAAGTGAGCTTGTCTGTGCTTTAAAATTTAATGGGGTCGGTCATTGCAGCAGAAGCCAAGCAGGAAGGCTGTTAAACTGTGACGAAGAGTTTATCCATTCCATTCTCACATCAGTCTGGACAAGTGCGGTTTTAAATTGCAGGTGACAAGAACACTTGCTGGATAGCGGTGGGATCTTCATTCCAGCATGCAGATCAGGGTCTGATTGCTTCAATAAGAGCTCAGTGTTACTCGCCTTTGAGGCGTGAACTGGATGTCGTGCCACTAGAGCAGTGCATCCACGGACTGCACTGAGAGCCAGCAGAGTAGAGGCAAGGTAGACCTATTGCATTTATTTGAGGACTTCTTCAGGAGAGAACCTCTGAACTTTGCACCCTTCCTCCCAAGTTGTCCTGCGGACGTGGTAAAGTTATGACCTTTCATCCACTTATCTTGTTTCTTTAAGTTTTGGCTCTGAACTTAACCTGCCTAATTACAACAGTGACCAGTTGCCCATTTTTCCCATTTGAGCCCATTTGCTTCTTATCTGCTACTTTCACAAGAATTTCACACGTTAGAGTTGGTGTTCATGTCGATGTCATGTTCAAACCTGGCCTTTTGCTCTTTCCACGTATTTTTTGGAACTTTGCTGCAATTAGCCCGCGTGGTACCAACTACTTGATGACCAATCCTTAAACTCTTTGGTGACCAGCAGTATTCTGAGTTCTATTGTCTTCTTGTAAATGTCTTGAAGCATTAGATATCAACTAGACCAAGTGGACCCGTTGGGCCCAAACTTCTCCTGCATTGGTGCAGCACCCTCTCCTCTCCACTCCTCTCTTCCCCCACCCTCCCCTCATCCTCCTCCCTCCCCCTTCCCCTTCCCCTCCACCCCCACTCCATCCCCCTCAACCCCGTTATCCTCCCTCCCTCTCCCCTCCCTCCCTAGGAGATAGATTTAAACTTTAAATTTAAACTGTGAATAACTTTAAAAATATAACACCGATTTCAATGAAACTTCTTCCATTAGCACCAAAGGGATGACGGTGAGTAAGGTGAGCCTAAAATTGTTGCGCTATCATGTACCGTTTTGGCTCTAGTTCAGGAACAAACAAACAAACAAACGAGAGTTTTAGTATTTGGATGATGGGAATTTACTCCAAAATGGTTACAAAGGGATGTAGCTCTCACCACCGAGCTGAAAGCACATTCTGCACATAGCTCTTCTGCCTTCAACTATTTTCCTGCTTAGTTTTGGTTCCAGTTATAAAGACATAAAGGATTCATGAATATTGGTTGTAATAGGAATGAATTATTGCCATCTCGATGAAGTTTAAAGGCCTGACGGCAATGAGAGAGTGTAGTTAGAATTGAGATGCAACATCTTTAAGATGGAAGCTCCAAGAACTAAAAGGGAAATATGAAAGGAAATAAATCCCAATGTGCAAGTGGTGCAGCTATCAATACTCGACCCACCTAGTTACATCATTGTTTTGGAGTTCGTACTAAAGGAAGAGTAAGTGTTACATTTTGTGTTCTGCAGAAACAATGCAGTCCTGGGCTCTGACCACTTTCCAGCTGCAGAGCGAAGAATTGACCAAATACTTCTCCCAGAAAGCTGTGAAAATATCAGCTTGCCAATAATTTCCTGATCCACTTCAAAGTGGATTATGTGGGTACTCAAAATAATTGCTGATAGAGAGATACAGCACGGAATGGGTGATGTTTTGGGTCGAGACTGAAGAAGGGTCTCGACCCAAGAGAAGGAATGGGTGATGTTTCAGGTCAAGACCCTTCTTCAGTATCGACCCAAAACGTCACCCATTCCTTCTCTCCCGAGATGCTGCCTGTTCTGCTGAGTTACTCCAGCATTTTGTGTCTATCTTCGATTTAGACCAGCATCTGCAATTCTTTTCCTACACATTCCTAGTCATAAGCGATGTTGTTTCTGCTGCAAGGAATACTTTTTATTGCATCCTAACATATGTTTAAACAAAGTGTATTAAGTGTATTTTAAGTGCATGTTTACAACCTGATGGGCTAACCCTCTGACCAGTTATTAAACTTTCACAAGACAGATTTTTTCAGACGCTCGTGATAATTGTTGAAAAAATACCAAAATATTTGATGGAATGATGGAAATAATTAATACAGCTATATTTGCTATATTTTATAACTTTATAAATAAATTTGACATGTACGTTCATTGGATTTCTGGCCTGCGTGTGATAATTTCCATCTAACGGGTGTGCGTGTGAGAGCATTGCATAAGGCTGTCATTAATTCAGTTGAGGTCATTGTTAATCAGCAGCTCTGCCAACAGAGAAAGTAACCAGGCAAAGAACTTGGATCAGAAGGAATAGAGTGAATTAAAACAGATCCCAAAACTGTAATGTAAGCTCTTATGACAAATGTAGTCCTTGCACTGAAATAATGTGGTTCTTGCATTCCTTTGAAACCTGAACCACGGGGCAACGCTAATTTGAGATTATTAACATGAAAATTGTAAAGATAGTCTTAACAGAAAAGATTATTTTAAATTGGCGATACAAATCACTGTGTATATTGTAAGAAAAGTTTGGGGAACTCTGTCCAAATGCTTGGAATTTGTGCAAATGTGTTGAAATTGCTGTCAATTGAATGCTGTCTCATGGAGCTACACACTGCTGCATTGTAATATGGTGAAGAGCTGATGGGACACATGTGTCTTTACTAGCATTTAACTAGCATGCCAGTTTCATGCACAAAATGGTACTTTGCCAAGATGGACATGGACTGTGGCTAACAATCTAATTCGGTTCTTAATTTACTGTGTTCAGAAAAGACACATTAAAGATGTAACATGAAAGCCATCTGTGAACTACCAAATAATATTGATTATATCTTTAAGGCTAATGACTTGTTATTCAAGGGTTTCCATCCTTGGAAGTCTGTCATTCAAAACAATGGCTATCCCACTTCTGTGAAACATCTTTCCCTGGATGTAATTCCTGGGAAAGATTTCTGCCTGCGCGTGATATATGAGAGGATGTTTTAATAGTTGTAAAATATTTTAACTACAATGTGACCTACTTATAATTTAATGTGACATGTAATATACTGTTAGCTCATGGCAGAATATTTTTTATTTTAATTTGTCCATTGCAGTGGAATTACGTGCAACTCCTTTCCCTCCTTATAAGCATGTGCATATGTATGCATACATTTTCAAGTGTTTCTTTTCAAAAGGCTTTCTAATAATGGTTCTCTCACAAATAGTGTTTCATTATGTGAGCGGCACGGTGGCGCAGCGGTAGAGTTGCTGCCTTACAGCGAATGCAGCGCCGGAGACTCGGGTTCGATCCTGACTACGGGCGCCGTCTGTACGGAGTTTGTACGTTCTCCCCGTGACCTGCGTGGGTTTTCTCCGAGATCTTTGGTTTCCTCCCACACTCCAAAGACGTAAAGGGCGGCACGGTAGCGTAGCGGTAGAGTTGCTGCTTTACAGCGAATGCAGCGCCGGAGACTCAGGTTCGATCTTGACTACGGGTGCTGCACTGTAAGGAGTTTGTACGTTCTCCCCGTGACCTGCGTGGGTTTTCTCCGAGATCTTCGGTTTCCTCCCACACTCCAAAGACGCACAGGTATGTAGGTTAATTGGCTGGGTAAATGTAAAAATTGTCCCTAGTGGGTGTAGGATAGTGTTAATGTACGGGGATCGCTGGGCGGCACGGACTTGGTGGGCCGAAAAGGCCTGTTTCCGGCTGTATATATATGATGATATGATGATGACGTACAGGTTTGTAGGTTAATTGGCTGGGCAAATGTAAAAATTGTCCCTAGTGGGTGTAGGATAATGTTAGTGTGCGGGGATCACTGGGCGGCGCGGACCCGGTGGGCTGAAGGGCCTGTTTCTACGCTGTATCTCTAAATCTAAATCTAAATCTAAATTATAACATTCCTTCTTGAAAAGCACCTTCCCCCTCTCTGTTTATACGCTTTTTGTAGAGTTTCCAAAGAAGGTATCATGGCAGGAGGAGAGTTTTACTTCATTCACATGCATAGGGCCCTTTTGAGAATGTGTAATTTCTAAGCACAACAGACAAGTAGCATTCAACCTGATCACAATGATAGGCACGCTACTGGTTATAAGTGATTACGGGAGTGCATGTAGCAAATGTGAGATTATTACGTAAAATACACATTCTGTGATTATTTTTTTGTTTGTAACTAGTTATGGCATACAAACATTTGTAATCTTATTGACCATTGTAAATCCAGTACATGATTTGTCAAGCATTGTCCAAAATGTAACAGACCACTTTTCATTCACAGTTCACAAATGATTGTATTACAAAGTAAACATCACGAATATCGTGGTTGACTGAGCACATTATTAAAAAAAAACTTTGCTAATGCAGTCTGCTAGTTCTATTAGTACCGTTTTTTTATCCCAGAACAAAATGATGCGCAGAATATTTGTATTGTGTATGGTCTTGTTACAATTTGTTTACTACATGCTTGACTGTAAGTGTTGCTACCACGGTGACTTAAGATATAAGGACCAGAAATGAATGATTCCTGCTAGTCAATGAACTTTAACTGGAACTACACTTGAATGGCAATAATCTGCTCCTGTAATTGCTGTGGAAAAGGAAAATCCTCCAGAGATTTTACATCTAATCATTTATTTATAAATCTGTAGATAGCAGGCTGCAGAATGCGCAACAGGGGTCAACTTTGTGCTCAAAACCATTGTCTACTGTTTACATTTCACAGCAGTTTTTACAGTAGCTGCAACCTACATGATCAGCTGGGTACTTTAATTCGCAGGGTTCTGATCTGCACATCATTGCTTTGGACAGACCTACTTCATTAAGGATGCTTCAAGAGGCCATTCCCCTCAGCATTAGCTGAAATATGCATGTTTTTCCATCTCATTAATTCAGTCTACATACAATTAATTTCTGCCTATTAATAAACCCCTAGGTGTTAGTGACAGCTATCTAACCTGACCAAACCAAGTGAGCTCTGAGTTACATACAGTGCATTCAGAAAGTATTCAGACCCCTTCACTTTTTCCACATTTTGCTCCGTTACAGGCTTATTTTAAAATGGATTAAATTCTTTTTTTTATCATCAATCTACACACAATACCCCATAATAAAAAAGTGAAAACAGGTGTTTAGAAATTTTTGCAAAGTAATTAAAAAGAAATAACTGAAATATCACATTTACATAAGTATTCAGACCCTTTGCTATGACATTAAAAATAAAGTTTATTGTCATCCTGTTTCCATTGATTATCCTTGAGATGTTTCTATAACTTGACTGGAGTCCACCAGTGGTAAATTAAATTGATTGGACATGATTTGGAAAGGCACACACCTGTCTATATAAGGTCCCACAGCTAACAGTGCATGTCAGAGCAAAAACCAAGCCATGAAGACGAAGGAATTGTCCATCGACCTCCGAGACAGGATTGTGTCGAGACACAGATCAGGGGAAGGGTATAAAACAATTTCTGCAGCATTGCAGATCCCGAAGAGCACAGTGGCCTCCTTCATTCTTAAATGGAAGAACTTTGGGACCATCAGGACTCTTCATAGAGCTGGCCGCCCGGCTAAACTGAGCTATTGGGGGAGAAGGGCCTTGGTCAGGGAGGTGACCAAGAACCCGATGGTCACTCTGACTGAGCTCCAGAGTTCCTCTGTGAAGTTGGGAGAATTTTCCAGAAGAACAACTATATCTGCAGCACTCCACCAATCAGGCCTTTATGGTAGAGTGGCCAGACGGAAGCCACTCCTCAGTAAAAGGCACATGACAGCCCGCTTGGTGTTTGCCAAAAAGCACCTAAAGGACTCTCAGACCATGAGAAACAAGATTCTCTGGTCTGATGAAACCAAGATTGAACTCTTTGGCCTGAATGCCAAGCGTCACGTCAGGAGGAAACCAGGCACCACTCATCACCTGGCCATTACCATTCCTATGGTGAAGCATGGTGGTGGCAGCATCATGCTGTGGGGAGGCTTTTCAGCAGCATGAACTGGGAGACTAGTCAGGATCGAGGGAAAGATGAACGGAGCAAAGTACAGAGAGATCCTTGATGAAAACCTGCTCCAGAGCATTCTGGACCTCAGACTGGGGCGGAGGTTCACCTTCCAACAGGACAATGACCCTAAGCACACAGCCAAGACAACGCAGGAGTGGCTTCATGACAAGTCTGTGAATGTCCTTGAGTGGCCCAGCCAGAGTCTGGACTTGAACCCGAACGAACATCTCTGGAGGGACCTGAAAATAGCTGTGAATCGATGCTCCTCATTCAACCTGACAGAGCTTGAGAGGATCTACAGAGAAGAATGGGAGAAATTACCCAAATACAGGTGTGCCAAGCTTGTAGCGTCATACCCAAGAAGACTTGAGGCTGTAATCACTGCCAAAGGTGCCTCAACAAAGTACTGAGTAAAGGGTCTGAATACTTATATAAATGTGATATTTCAGTTATTTATTTTTAATTACTTTGCAAAAATTTCTAAACATCTGTTTTTGCTTTTTTATCATGGGGTATTATGTGTAGATTGATGATAAAAAAAAAGAATTTAATCCATTTAAAAAAAGGCTGTAACATAGCAAAATGTGGAAAAAGTAAAGGGGTCTGAATACTTTCTGAATGCACTGTATGGTTGAATTTCAAGTTCCAAAGAGGTGTTGAATTTCAAAACTGTCCTCAAAAGGTTTCGGGAACTTTGTGATATTAGAATTAAAAGACAACAGCATATTTAGCTGCGGTTGAAAAAATAAGTCAGTGGTTTTAAATCATTTACTTTACATACAGAAACAGATGTTAGTAATCATAACTGGATTTTTTAAATCTCTGTGGGTAAACTTGAGTGAGTCTGCATTGAGGAATATATTTCAATACCATACTTTCAAAAAGAAAACATGATTGAACTATTTTTGCACAAGTATATTGGTTGTTTATTTAATAGTTCTTTATAGTACATTGACCTCTAGTCAGTATGCTAATGTCAATATATATTTAGCTTACCAAAATTACAGTTGTTAAATGAACCTTTTAACATAATGCAGCTGTGAGACCAAAAGAAATGGCCGTGACAAGATACCACAAGGCCGTTCCACATCATTGTTGCTGTGATATAAACAGATTCATTCAAAAATGTGAAATGTTGGTGACTATTAGTGTTATATGCAGATAACATGAAATATCAGTCATGGGTGGTTACTGATAAATATGTATTATTTATAAAACAGTATAAACCAATTCATATAAAAAGGAGCACTTAAAGAGTTGAGATTATTTATTAATGAGGTAAGGCACAAGTTAATGGAATTGCAATACAATTCGCCTGTGCTTAACATGTGGTCAGTATACTAATGTATGTATTTAGTGGAAGTAAATGATATGATTGCAAGCTTGCTGGTGTTTATAACATGTTTTGAATTCAGGATCAAAACAGAGTTCTGTTTGCTGGGCTATTCACCCTGTCAGTGATGGAACGCCTGCTAACATGGGTGCACACCAATGAAGGCCGCTCCCGCATTACAGCATTGGGTAATTGAAATTCGTCCACACACAGTTCACAAATAATGACCCTAAAATTTGAGAAACAGGATAAAATTCACTCTCACGTGAAAAAAAAGTCAATAAATAAACAGCATTTTTTTTTTCAAGTTGCATCTCATGTCGCGAGCACAGACGACACAACCTTGTGTTCCAAAAAAAATTGCCATACTAGTGCCTTTAAGTGCCATTTTCACTAGAATGCCTGCTATGCTGTAATTCTCTAGGAACACAATACCTCTCTCCTCCCAAAAGATAGCAGGGGTGTGTGGTGGTGGTGGTTGGGGGGTGGGGGGGTGGGGGGGGGGGGGGAAATAAGGAGAGGAGGGGTCACTTGTCAGTGACTGCCTGTGTGCCTCATTAAAGGTTCATTCATTCCACTCTCATTTCTAATACCAATTTTATAGATAGAAAACTTTCATTTCTATTGTGACATTGTTTTACTGTTTACATCAGTCCACAGTTAGCATGATTCCGCTGTGGTAATAATGAGCAGAGCAGGCTTGCAAAGGCAATTCAAATATTGTGATGTGGTCAACGAGACTGAAATTGCTCTATGTACATAGTTGTGTTATGTAGCCTGGAATTAAGAGTTGGAATAAACTCGTGTTGATCTATAACCAAGCCAATATTCTGTTTAACCAAAGTGTGCCATTGTAGAAAAATATTTTTTTGTAACTTTGGCAACTATGATTGGTGAGGAACCAGGTAACGCTGCAACAACAAGCTTTTTTGTTGCCTTGTGTTGCCTGAGATTTATTAAGTTAATCAATGACATGACACAGCTTGATACAAAGCCCTGTTTACATGGAGCTTTTTAATTCTAATTTGATCTAAATCAACCCTTAATTCCAATTTAAATGTACAATGTAAATGGTGCTTAATTCTGATTAAATCCGAGTTAAAAACATACTATTTCCTGAGGTGGGTTTAATGTAATTCTATCTAAATTCATTTTGTTGTGCACCCATGCAGATGGGTGTAAGTGAAGTGAACTCAGAATCTGCATGGTGTCCCATGGCGTCTTGTGATGTGACATTTAGGACTGAGCACTGTGCACTGAATTGTGCACTACTTCATGCAATGCGTCCATTTAATACAAATTGAAGACTTCTTTGTGCAAATGATAGTTAAGCTGCCATGTAAATGGAACAAATAGTAAACGTGGCCCGCATTAATTCTAAGCACACCGACACAAATTAGCTTGACCTCTGCCTTTATATAGGACTTATCATAAAGGTACACTGAGGATGACATCAACTTCAACAGTTGTGATCATGCACAGATTTCTTTTTTAAATCTTAATGTTTTTATCCATCTTTTATCAGCAATTAGTGAAATAAAGCAGTTACTGAGTTCAAACACAGGTTTGGTCTCCATTAATTGCAGGAAACACATTTACTGTTATTCTATTTCTTTTATCATAAAAATTATTAAATTGTCAATATTATTGAAAACTTTTACAAGAATCCCTATATTTGGTGACTGTTGACATCTACAAAGAAATGACATTTTGTTGTTTAAAGCTGTTTAAGCCTTATCGCATATTTGGATTACAATTATGAATTTGTCACAAAACAATCAGCTGTTTGACAATATTTAGGACTGCATGCAGAAACATTCGCAACATGTTAATATTATTCATTTCAGACTTAATTCTGAAGGCATGCCTAGAAGTAGATATATGTGGATGATTTATTATGGTCTCAAGGAGCAATGTCTATAAGTAATTATCTTTTACTGAACAACGAACTTGACACGTTGAATGCAACCAGTGTTGCCATGGTATAGAAAATAAACTTTCATATTAATCAGCAGTCAAGTATTGTAACTTGGTCTTCATAAATTATGAATTGTGTTCAAATCTCTCAGGGTTCATTGATAGAAAAAAATTAAGAGAAAATATAAGACAGCAAGTATTTGAATACATTTTCACTGGAATGCCCGGTATGCTGTAATTGTTTTTTTAATCATTAGGGAACTCTATTATTCATCTGCAATTTTGAAGATGACTCTTCAGATTTGGTTGTCAAATTGAAAAGTTGTGAAAGATTATTTCCGTGCAGTTGAAACCATTTTTGAAGTTCACAAATACCAAACTTGCTGAACAAATGTTATGACTTAATTCTGCAGGACAAGAGTGGCCTCATTTAGTTGCGAGCTCTGTGAATGCCAAGAGGAAATGACCACACCAGTGAAACACTGCATGACCTGGCTTCAGGCCTACTTCTGTGAACCATGGACAACGGGAAAGCTTCCTCTCCCTGCCTTTCATCATCCCATTTTTCAGCAAGGTGAGTTGCCGGCTAGTTTTGTTTGTGTGGCGATATTTAGATTTTGTATTATTTTTGACGTGCATTACATCCCTGCATTATTGACAGCAGCATAATGAAGCATTTTATCCTGTGTGAATTTGAGACATGGCACATAACATCAGCTATTTAGGAACGATAAGGTCTTTAACTGTTCCAAATGTTTCTGTTAGTTTTGGCAGGCGTTGCATATATTTTGGCCTGAGAGCTGAAAATGATGCAATCCTACTCCTGACATATGCAGCCTGAAAGGTCTGAATGTAAGCACATCTGAATTGCTGTAGAGTTTTCAATGAGCTTATTGTTGACCTGCATTGTACTATTGCCAATATCTGAGAGGTTCTTAAAGGGGAAATACATCTCGCTAACTTGTCATGCAATAATAATTTGAATGAATAAGTGTAAAAATAATAGTAATGTAAAAGAAATGCTTTGGTAATACTTTCTTAATTGCTCCTTATTACTCAGTTTCATTTCACGATTGCTGATTAGAGATGGCCCAATAGCAAACACTTTTAATCTGCATTCCTTGTTCATATGAAATGGCATAGCTCCAGTGACTTCATCCATTCGCAATGTTGTTCACAACCTACTGATCATATTATTTACATCAGTGGAATGTATATGGCTTTGTTTGATTGTGAGATTAAGAGAAAGATTCCCACGGTGTGCTGTCTTTCTAAATGCTTTGTGAATTCTCTTCGGTATTTGTCACGGTTGACACAACTCTTGACTCATCCTCTTGTTGATTATCCGACTCAGCGAATCCTAACTTAATTTCGCTCTTCCATATCAGCAATGGTTTATCTACCACTCCATACCTTCAGGAACAGACTGATTGCACCAAGATGCAGGTCAGTGCCAAAGTTGTCCTGGTTGGGTTTCTCCTGGGCCTGGCCAAACTGGCCATCCGCGACTCACGGCGCCAGGCGGAAGAGGGCTCTGCCCGAGCCAGCTGCCTACCCCTTTTCCGGGGTTATATCCGCGCCCGGGTGGTGTTGGAGAGGGACCACGTGCTGCCCACGGGCACCCTGGAGGATTTCCGGGACCGCTGGGCACCGCGGGGGATTGGATGTATCCTGGATGGGGATTGTAATATAATTGTATAATAGTTTCAATTGGTATATTTGTTTGTATAGTATTCTGGTGGTGGGTTCTGTTTTGGTTTTATTGTATTGTATATATTATTTTAATATTTGAATAAATATTTTTGATTAAAAAAAAAAAAAAATTTAAAAAAAGATGCAGGTCAGAACGCCACAGGAGATCCTTCTTCCCTGTGGCTGTCAAACTGTACAACTCCTCCCCCTTCTGTCATGGGGTAGACTGAGACTGACTCCCCCCTCCTCCGCCCTCCGCAAATCTATGCACATCCCCAATCCTTTCCACTCGTCACCTTTAATTTCACGTTGCATGTATCTTGTGTTTTATGACTGTTGGCAGATCAATTTCCCTCCTGGAATACATAAAGTTCTATCGTATCGTCTAACCTCACCATGATCTGAGGAGTAGGTTGAGGAGCTGTTCTTGGCTCTCTGTTACATGTTTTTGATTGAATTATTTGTGGATGTGGAGCCAATGTACACGTGAGTGGTTGAAGCTGGACTCTACCTCTCTATCCACTCTCTCCACCCTTCAACCATACTTGTCATCGACTGCATGTTTACCCCATCTCATCAAATGGCTGACAAATGGCCAATGAAAAGGAGGCCCCATTTTGAATTCATTTGCCATCTCCTTTCATGTTTCAACACCTGTTCCATTTCCTGGTGCGTTGAACTTGGCTGTCCTCAATCATTTTTGCAAATTTCCGTTAAGTTAAGTGATAGTTAGACCCCATATCTCCTTTATTAGAAAGCTCATTGGTTCAATGGTACTTTATTGCCACATGTACCGAGGTTTAGATTTTAGATTTAGATATAGAGATACAGCGCAGAAACAGGCCCTTCGGCCCACCGGGTCCGCGCCGCCCAGCGATCCCCGCACACTAACACGATCCTACACCCACTAGGGACAATTTTTACATTTGCCCAGCCAATTAACCTACAAACCTGTACGTCTTTGGAGTGAAAATCCAAAGACGTACAGTGAAAATTTATTTTTCTATGCAGTTCAGCACCTTAGAAATAGTGCACTGAAACAGTGTATAAGAGTCTCCTGGATTGGCGCCATTTTAAAGTCCCATTTGTTGTAAGTGCGGAGTTTCTTCACCTGACCATGAAGGCCCATAGTCTTGCTGGCGTTGCAGAGTCGGCCTGGTCAAGCGTAGTCATTGGTGTCCTCTACTGCTGCTCAACTATCCGTGCAGCTGCAGGTCGCGTCCAGTCCACGCGCTCTGCCTCCTGGAGCTTAAGTTTTTCCACTTCTGCAAGGTTGTTCACATTTGTCCTTGTGCTGCTGAAATTACTGTCCATGCTTTAATTACACCCAAAAGCACATGTTTGGAAATTGGTCCTGTGCCCCTCCCATCCTCTCCTTCTGTCACCTTCAGCCCATCTGAGATACCCCACTTCATATTCTACCACAGCCAGAATTCTACTTGCCCCTCACTCCTGTTCTCACAGACTTCCAATCTTCAAATGCGCAGTCGAGAAATATGGTGTTCGACATCTGCACAGCACCTCTACTCCTTATCTCGCGAACCACTCAGAGCCCGATACCTCACCAGAGGAATTTGAAATTCATTTAATACAGGGATACTGCCACCAATTAGTGTTTCATTAGATCTCAATGCGGAATGCCGAAGTGTGACTTTAAGGTGAATTGAACAATCTCTGATTTCAACATCTCATACCCTCCACTGCCTGATTGTATCTACTCTCACAATGAACAACTTCACTCTATTTAATTCCCCGTTAATTAAATGGCATTGCTATGGAAACCAAATGAGGCTGCGCTAGATTTGCCTCTTTCTCCAATGCACTGATGACTCCAATGGTGATGCTTCCCGCTCTCTCCCAGAACTGGGAGATTTATTATAATATCCAATATCTAATGGATTTATAAGTGTTGTCGCCAATATCTATCCTTCCCGCATCTCTCCACAATACATCTTTAGTTCTTCCCTTCCTCAGCTTCTTTATCTCCATTTCTGGAGATCATCTAGTAAATAATATTCAACCTTTCATAGCTGCTGTGACTGCACTTGGAACAACTCAAATTTCATTCCTTCAGTTTCTCTTTTGTTACGATTTCATCTTCCATTTCCCCCAATTCTGACGGGCCATTCTTTTTCTTCAAATCAACAACGTCTCCCCAAGGTTAACAGGACCTCAACCATATTAATTTCATTTCTCATGACCGCTCTCTCCCTTTCTCCACCTTTCCAGGAGATAGTTTTCCAATGTCTCCTACCCAGTGGGCTCCATCTTTACCAGGTTATCCACCAACATTTCCTAAACTTCAAGTGAAATGTTATCACCAAAATTCTTTACCCCTCACATGCATGTTTTAGCATTACAAAGGGATTGCTCCTTCCATAACCAAGTTAGCTTATTCATCACTGCCAGCACCCCTCCCTTCTCATAGCATCTGGAACTCCAGAGGTTGAGGGGAGACCTGATAGAAACATATAAAATGATGAGAGGGATAGATAGGGTAGACAGGCAGAACCTTTTAAATTCTGCCTGTCTACCTTATCTATGGAAATATCAAATACCAAAAGGAATAGTTTGAAAGAGAGAGGGCAAAATGTAAATGAGATGTGCTGGGCACGTTCTTTATACGGAGTGGTGCATGCCAGAAATGTACTGCTGGGGCTGGCTGTGGAGCCAGATACTTCAGTGGCATTTACGAGACTTTTAGATGGACTCATGGATATGTAGGGGAATAGCAGGATATGGATAATGTGCATCAAGTTTGGCACAGAAATTGCAGGCCGAAGAGCCTGTTCCTGTGCTGCACTGTGCAAGAAGGAACTGCAGATGCTGATTTAGACCGAAGATAGACAAAAAATGCTGGAGTAAATCAGCGGGACAGGCAGCATCTCTGGAGAGAAGGAATGGATGATGTTTCGGGTCGAGACCCTTCTTCAGACTCCTGTGCTGTACTGTTCTATGCTCTATCTTTATCTCCAGCTTCAGGAAAGAAAATATCTGCCCTAACCCCATATCTTCCCTGTTGCCCTTTCCATACCTCCCTGCTTTATTCGAATTATAGAACCTGTTCATCTCCAACTTAAAAAAACATATATTTTGAAATTATATTTTAATCCTTCATGAAGTTAAGTTAGGAGATTCCTGTCATTTATTTGATTGCTGTGGGAACGTTCTGTGTCTGCTTATTAGCTGTTGTGGTTCCCATATATAAATTATATTTCGGAAGAGTTTCATGGGCTGCAGCCAACTTTGGAGTCTACTATACTTGTAAAAAAGAGCTAGACAAATGAAAATTATTTCCGCGTCACCAGAAGATTAAACTCAATTTATAATAACCTTTCTTTGACAAATGATATGCAGCAACAATTAGTATTACCAAAATGTTCTGTTCAAATTTACTGATTAAGTCAAGAGCATTATTCAAAACCACATTACAAATGTGAATAATGAGGAAGTCCTTTTGAGAACTTGTTAGCTGTTTATATGAATAATGATTGTTTTTGATTCTTTGTATAAATTAAAGAAATCAGTTGGACCACTGTGCCCAATTAGAATCTGTTAAAACATGTAAAGACTGCTCTGCATTTCTTCCTTGGTTGCCTATTCGAACAGGAGATCAGCAAGTAAAGTCATGCCAATTTTGCTTTCAAAGTTGTCACAAAGAAAGTTGAAAAGTTCAAGCTTTTTGCCTTGTTTTTTTTTTGAGCTTTTCCATGAACTTGCACATTCAAATTATCCTAACTGGTTCTAATTATGGGTGTTATTATGCAGTGATTATCCCTCTACATGGAGAAGCGCAGGAAGGGAAAATGAGTTGCAAACAGCCAGTCCTCGTAAGCTTTAGTGTCAGTCAGAAGGTTGTTCAAAGGTGCGGAAGCAGGTGATTGGGAAGAGCTGAAGGCTGCTGGCGTGTGCAGCCTCTTGAGTTGACAGCAATGAGTTTGAGGCTTGGGTTGCTCAGATAGCTACACGACCGAGAGAGCACGGTGGTGCTTAATTCTGTCGAGCGGCTGCCTCAAAAAGGCAACCAATATCATCAAAGACCTACATCACTTTGGCCACACTTTCATTTCACTACTGCCAGCAGGAAGAAGGTACATGAACGGGAAAACCGTTACCATCAGGTTCAAAAACGGCTTCTTCTCAGCAACCAGCAGGCTCTTGGACACTGCACAGCACCAACCTCAGCAACTATGATCTTCTGTGGACTATTTTATTTGATTGCTCTACGGACTCAGCTTTGCCCTATTATGTTTACCTGGTATTACAGTTATTCATTCATTATATCCTTGATTATTATATACTCATCTTTGTGTTATTGTGTTTATAGGCCTGTTATGCTGCAGCAAGTGGGAATTTCATTGTTCCAATGCCATTACATATGACATTTAAACACCCTGAACTCTCTCTTGAGTTTGTTCAATAACTAAAACTTTTCCATTTTTTATGCAATTATTGGGGCAGATCCTGCTGACCCTCGCCAATCTCCCCTCCTTCAACCCATCTAGCAGATTCACTCCCCTTGGTCATCCACGCACGCATCCTGCTTGTACTTCCCTCTGCATGGGAAGGAACTGCAGATGCCAGTTTACACCCAAGAGAGACACAAAATGCCGGAGTAACTCAGCGGGTCAGACAGCATCTCTGGAGAAAAGGAATAGCTGACATTTTGGGCCGAGACCCTTCTTCAGACTGTCAGGGGAGAGGGGAACTTACCCATCCCCCTCCTCCCCCCCCCCCCTCCACCATTGACTCTGCCAATCTCTGCCTCTCCACTGCCACCAGCAAGCTGGGGCCATTACCTCACCCGAGTTCTAGGCTCGGCTCCTTTTGTTTTGTAAGTTTTGGAAGCTGTACTTCCCTCTGGATGGGTGAGGTCCTGATATCACTGGCATTGGCTGGTGAGGGGCTCCTGTACCCCAAATTCCCTGACAGTCTTGGGGAGTCTATGGATCTGATGTTGGAGTTCTGGTGGCTGTAACAACTGAAGTTGCATTAAATTGTTCTTGTATCTCTGATACGGCACCAGGGAATCCTAGGTGTTCTCTTCCATAAAACATAGCAAGTTAATTTGCAGTTGGAGCAAATAATGAGGAACACAAATGGAATGGAAAGCTTTGTTAATGGGGGAGTTAAGGGAAGTGTACAGAATGCTGATGAGACCACACCTGGACTACTGCATATTTTTGGGAGGATGTTTCTCCCAGCAGGGGGAATCTAGAATGAGGGGAAATTGTTTCTGGGTTAGTGGTTGCATTTTAAAGATGCAGAACAGGAGGGATGCCATCTCTTGGAGTATCATGAATCTCGAAGAGGTGGAAAGGCTGAGTCGTTGAATATTTTAAAGCCCAATGTAGACAGATTTTTGGACTATTGGGAAACTGAGTGTTATAGGGAACAGGAGTGGAAACAAAAATCTCATCATCCATAATCTTATTGAATGATGAAGCTCGCTTGAAAATTGCACCTCCAATTTCAGGTGTTTCTAGCTGGCACAATTTAAAACTCAAAAGCGATTTAAAACCTTTAAGGTTTAAGCAAAATAACATTTTTAAAGAAGAAAGAAAAGCTTCCCCATTTGCACTAGATTATAATTAACGAGATGCTGGATTCTTCACCGTTTCTTTTTTTTTCTTTTTTCTTTTTTTTAAATTTTTAAATTTTTTTAAAGCATATGTACAAATAATAATAAACGACAAACTGGTTATAGAGTTCTTACATAGCTTCAATTTTAAATTTTTAAAGAAAAAATAAAGATGAAAAGAGACTGAAAAAAAAAGGCTATAAACTAATAGAGAGAAAGCAAAGAAAAAAGAGAATTGCAAACATAAAGATTATGGGGATAGATCCGGGAGTTAATGAGTATATTTGTACATCCAACCCTAAACTCAAGTTTTAACTTTAGTTTTAAATTTTAGTTTTGTGACAAACCCATTTACTTTTTTAAAAATTCAATAAATGGAGACCATATTTTAAAAAATAGATCTGGTTTGTCAATTAAGGCAAACCTTATTTTTTCCAAATGCAAGGTCTCGGTCATTTCCGTAATCCACATTTTAATTGTGGGGGGTTACTGTTTTTTTCCAAAATGTAAGTATTAATTTTTTCGCAGTTATTAAACTGTAGAAGTTATTAAAGAAGAAAGAAAAACTTCACCGTTTGCACTAGATTACAATTGACGAGATGCTGGATTCTGCGCCGTTTCTAACTTGGCACGGGATCGGAGGGGGCGATTTGTACTGTTGGAGATTTTCAACAAGACTGGACATCACTACAGGATGCCAAGTGGAGTCAAACAGTGCAGCAAATTGACTGAATCAGCCTTCCAAATGTGCCAGCAAGTCCCCAACTTCCACATTGCAGACGTCAAGCGCTGCAGTCCATCACAGTGGTTTCAACTTTGTCATTTTCAACCAAAGCTGCAGGCAAGAATCAGAAAAAGGCGGCCCAATATTTTGCTGCAAAAATCCCAGCTTCAGGAGTTGAAGACTTTCATAACCGACTCACAATGTGCCGCGAGTGAACCCAGAAAAACGTTTTGCGGCATTCGGGTGGTTTTCTTTTCATGTTGGCGACTGTTAATTACTTCCATTTTGATTCATTGTTTCTTGGGAACTTCATGATTGGTGGTTCTCATTCCTGCGCACGGTTTGATTGATATTCTCTGGAGCAGCTCTGCCGTGATTTGTTGTTGTTTTCTGAAGAAGAGATTTGAGCCAATTGAGTCCACATCTGACAAGTCAATTTGTAAGTGTCAGGGACAAACGTGTGTGCTGGCAGAATGTCCATGGTTGTCTTTATGTTTCTGTTTTAAATTGATTAGGCAAACATTTTCTGGTTAAGACCACTGGACTAAAACCATGGTTTGGGACATATAAGACTCTGGTCTGCATAAGACAGGAGCACAGAAATTAGAGTTTTTAGTTTGTCGTCAATGTTTAATAACCACAAATTTACATCAGCAGATATTAACAAAAATTCAGCACATATGTTTTTTCCATTTTTCAGTATACTTATAGTGTACGATAATATATTGTATTGTTGAAGACTGTGTTGTATTGTATAAAATATATTAGCACAGTGAATTATCTCAAATACAAATATTTGTGTTCCTTTAGACGGCACCACCACATGACCTTACATAACATGCTCTTGAGAATTTCTAATGATTATTATAAATATGATATGGATATCCGACTTTATTTGGCACAAAACTGTGGAAAACTGAAAAAAAAAATCTTTCTTTGCCATACTTCCCTCTTGCAGTTCCTTGAACAACAACTTCTATTTTTGACTATCTGAAATCATTTGGCACAAAGATCTTGGACTGCTTTAGTGAAACTATGAAGGAAATCATGCTTCATTTTTGGACTGAGTGTTGACTAAGGATGAGAAATATTCTCAAGGCCTGGTCACTGTCTCCAGATTCAGGGACAGTTTCTTCCCAGCTGTTATCAGGCAACTGAATCATCCTACCACATTCCAAGGAGCAATACTGAACTACTATCTACCTCATTGGTGACCCTCGGACTATCCTTGTTTTGACTTTGCTGGCTTTACCTTGCACTGAACATTATTCCCTTCTCTACGTTGGATCTATACGTTGTATATGGCTTGATTGTAATCGTGTCTTAAACATAGAAACATTAAAAATAGGTGCAGGAGGAGGCCATTTGGCCCTTCGAGCCAGCACCGCCATTCATTGTGATCATGGCTGATCATCTCCAATCAGTAACCTGTGCCTGCCTTCTCCCCATATCCCTTGATTCCACTAGCCCTTAGAGCTCTATCTAACTCTCTTTTAAATTCATTCTTGTCTTTACGCTGACTGGATAGCATGCAGTAAAATCTTTTCACTGTACCTTTATACATGTAAACTAAACTGAAACTGTAAACTGAAACTGAAATTGTCCCAGATTATCCAGGGTGCACAGATGAACTACCACCAGTTGAGAGTTGTTCACGGTATGTTCCGAAGCTTCAGATATTGTTCATCATTTTTTGAGGTTCTTTCCACATTTGTTTCCAGACATTTTTGAAATAGTGATCATCAAGGAAGAAATATTGAAATGCTAATAAAACTATGAGGCTCACTGTGCTGACAGTCAAAACTCATCCAGGTGCTCCCAATATCAGTTTTCCTCTTGCCCTTCGCCACCTTTTGATCCTTGTGGTGGTCTCCGATCACCCACAACAGTCTCTCCTATCTCACTAAACCCTCTTGCACAGACCTGTATTCTGCTTCTTTAGGAGCTGTCCCCCTCCGTTGAATAGCTGTCCGGTGCTTCTGTTGTTCCATTCCTGATGGTCTAGTTTCCTCTTCTTCGATCTTCCTGCATCCATTATACTAGCTTTCCCACCCTTGCTCTTCACCCTCCTGCTGACATCAGTTCTCCTATTTCAGCGGATTTGCATCCTTCAACATGGACACCCTGTGCTAGAACCCCCACCATTTCACAGATGGCATCCAATGCTTCACCGTTGGCTACGTTTCGCATAATATAATAATAATAATAATAATAATAAGCATTTATTTTATATAGCGCCTTATCAGGTGCTCAAAGCGCTTTACATAAACAATCATAACATAAAAACAAACAGACAAACTATCCTAACGGAAAAGCGGCGAATAAACAACGCCAGCGTCCTCTCACATCAGGGTCCGGCAGTAGACAACAAAAAGCACAGGACACACAGATACAATTTTTACACAAACAGCCATCACAGTGATTGCTCTAGGCACACCCTCACTGTGATGGAAGGCAAAGTCTTATCTCCTCCTCATTCTTCTCCTGTGGTGCCACGAGGTGATCGAGGCTCCCAACTTTTTGAAGCCCCCACCGGGCGATGGAAAGTCCCAGGGCCGAGCCGAGCAGGCCGATGAAAGTCCTGAGCCCCCACTGGGCGATGGAAAGTCCCAGGGCCGAGCCGAGCAGGCCGATGAAAGTCCTGAGCCCCCACCGGGCGATGGAAAGTGCTGTGGCCGGGCCACGCAGGGCGATGAAGGGCCTGCGAGCGGGTCGATCGTACCTCGCGCTTCGGGGCGGTCGATGCTGCTACGGCTGGAGCTCCCAAAAACCGGTCGCCAGCCAGGGACCTGCGAGCTCCCGATGTTGCGGTCTGCAGGGCCCACGGCCGAAGCCTCCGAGATGGTAAGTCCAGGCCCTGCGACCGGAGTCTTCAAGGTCGATCCCAGCTGGAGGCCGCCGACTCCACGATGTTAGGCCGTAGCGCGAACGGAGATACGACACGGTAAAGGTCGCATCTCCGTTGAGGAAGAGATTCGAAAAAAGGTTTCCCCCACCCCTCCACCACCCCCCCACATACACAGAGTTAAAAATAGAACAAAACGCACATTAAACGATGACAATAGACAAAAAAACAAAAAAAAGACAGAGAGACTGCCGGTGAGCCGCAGCTGCAGAACACAGCCACGCCCCTAACATAATGCGATGAATCTTCACAGACTGAGGCCATGAAAGAGCTATCTATCCTCTCATTAGCATGATCAAAGGCCTAATGCCCATTTTCAGTCAACTTCTGCGCTACTAATTTTTTACATTAACCAGGGAGATGCCAGGCTAACTCCAGCTGCTTTAGACATAAGATGTATCCTCTCTAAAATATTCCCTCCCATCTGTGATGGAGTATTGGGCATTTACGGAAACCAAATTCAAGGTGCAAGAATCTGCAATGGCCCAGCATTGATCGATCAATATTGGGATCTAGGCTCAGGCATCATTGGAGCTTTTTAATCCAGAAGGGAGTAAAATAAATAAAATTGAGCTATTTGAGGTCTATGGAAGGAGGGTTAGAGTTACAGGACTGGACAACCAAATGAGAAGTGGAATTCAAATAATAAACTGCCAGAAGAGCTCAACAGGTCAAACAGCATCCGTGGCTGAGGCAAATGGATGGTTGATATATTGGGACCCTGCATCAGGACTGTTCAGCACCCAAAGCTAAGAAATAGCATAACAATTTTTCCGAAACAACTTGTCTGAGCAAGTGTGCCATTCAAAGCAGAACAATCCACATAAATAAATAATCCAAAAACATGATCCAAAGCAGTGGAAAACATCAATTTAATCTCTGCATTTCCAGCGTATTTAATCTTCTTCTTCACAAAACTGCTCAACGTGGTTGGATTTCCAACTTCTGTATCGGAAAGATTATTTGACAACCAACTGGTCCATCATTAGAAATCTACGACTTTATGAATAATTCTCAATAAATCCTTGACTGACAATTGATCATTTCCAGCATTGCTGAAATACAAAAAATTGCAAATTGCACAATTGGCAAATCATTATATTGCAGCAAAGATTAATGATCGCAGGACTGCCAAGGATCACAGTATTCACACCAGTGCAGTCAACACAGTAATGGAGATAACAGCAACAAGAGGCAACAGGAAAAAATATGCTTGTAAGAAAGAAGTAACATACTAGGAGAGGCTAATGTGTTGCAAAGGCTTCTGGAGACAGATAGCTAATCGTTGTGCTGCAAATTCCTAATTTTAGCAAAAATATTATTTGTAGGTTAATTGATCACTGTACATTGCTCCTAATATGCCGATGAGTGGTAAAACATGGGAGATATTAAGAGTCAAGAGTATTTAATTGTCATATGCACTGGGAACTGAACAATTAGATTGTTACTTGCTGCAGCTTTACAGGGCTATTCATGTGATAACCCGACAATAATCTATAGCACAATAAATTAATAATCAGTAATACTCAGTAACATAATAGTGAAAAAAACAAATTACATGGTGCAACCAAAATAAAGTCCATAGTCGGTCATAGTTGATGAGGTTGGGTTGATGGCAGGGTTGTGCAGTGTTCTTCAAGAGTCTGAGAAGAAGCTGTTCTTGAACCTGGAGGTAATAGTCCTTGGGCTTCTGTACCTTCTTCCCAATGGTAGCAGCGAGATGAGAACATTGCCAGGGTCTTTGATGATATTAGCCCTCATTTTGAGGTAGTGCTTACTGTACATCCCGTTAATGGATTTGTTTATTTTTCTGCTTGTGTTCGTGCATTAATGCCTAGTATGTTGCACAGTCTCCTAGAAATTTTCTGCAATTTAGATATAATTTTTGTATAATTTGTGCATTCGTCTGAGTCCATGTGCCTGTGAAACTGCTGCAAGTAAGATTTTCATTGTATGTGTACCTCACTGTACTTGTGCATATGACAATGAACTTGATTTGACTTGGGATTGTAGAGAAAATAAAATGGGATTAGTGTAAATGGGCACCTGATGGTCATTGAGAAGGCTTGGTGGGCCAAATGGCTTTTTTCTGTGGAAAACTCCACCTTAATTCCAAAAAAGGTGCCATTGTGCTTCTGGATTAATTCTATAGGCCACTGATTTAGCGGGACAAAATATGTTTAGTGGAATTTCTATTCTCAATCCGTTTCCAACTTTGGTGAGGAAACAAACATTGCAAGAGATTATTCTGAAGGAATGAGTGCATCAAGAAAAACACATATCATTTTGGGGGAACATTGAAGTAACAGTATCATAATATTGTATTACTTAGATTATCCAAGGGTGAGTAAAAAGATGAATGAATGAATAAGTTTATTGGCCAAGTATGTACACATACAAGGAATGTGCCTTGGTGCTCTGCTCGCAAGTAACAACACGAATATACAGTAAACAATTAAGAATGAAGCATAAAACAATAAAACATTAAGAATACAACATTACAGTTTAAACATGTGAGTGAAATAAACCAGAGCAAACAGAAACTACAGACTTTTGGTTACTCAGTAGAGCTACTACTCGTGGAAAAAAGCTGTTTTTATGTCTGTCTGTGGCTGCTTTGACAGTCTGGAGTCGCCTTCCAGAGGGAAGTGCTTCAAAGAGTTTGTGGCCAGGGTGAGAGGGGTCAGAGATGATCTTGCCCGCTCACATCCTGGCCCTTGCAGTGTACAGTTCGTCAATGGGGGGAAGGTTGCAGCCAACAACCTTCTCAGCTGATCGAACGATTCGTTGCAGCCTCTGGATGTCGTGCTTGGTGGCTGAGCCAAACCAGACCATGATGGAGAAGGTGAGGACGGACTCTATGATGGCAGTGTAGAATTGGACCATCATTGCCTGTGGCAGATGGTGTTTTCTTAGTTGCTGCAGGAAGTACATCTCTGATGCTGCAAAATGTGGTGTATGATAGACACCAAGTTGGTAATATGAATGATAACCTGGCTAATTGTATAAGGATCTTTGAGGGAATTTTGGAAAATATTAGAATGAACGAATAAGAAGGTAAATCGACCTCATATGAAATCAAAATGTGTTCTGTATGTACATAAATAACAAGCTGGTAGAACAAGAAAGGGTAAGGTTGATGAGGGTTCAAGAAGGAAAGCTGAGCATGGAGACAATAGCAATTAAGCCCACACCTCTCATCCTTAACAAGGAATTAAATGCTGCTGAAGTCAAAGTAAAATAGGTGGTAATTAAAATAATTGTATACTACCATTTAGTTTATTTTTTAGATTAGAGATACAACGCGGAAACAGGCCCATCAGCCCACTGAGTCCACACTGACCAATGATTCCCACACATTACCACAATCCTACACGCACTAGGGGCAATTTTACATTGACACCAAACCAATTAACCTACAAAGCTGCACGTCTTTGGAGTGTGGGAGGAAACCGAAGATCTTGGAGAAAACCCACGGGGAGAGCGTACAAACTCTGTACAGACAGCACCTGTAGTCTGGATCGAACCCGGGTCTCCGGCGCTGTAAGGCAGCAACTCTACTGCTGCGCCACCATGCCGTCCTTAATATAAGATTTGATAAAGGAAACAAATGAATAAGACTATTGTGCGTTAGAGAAGTACCAGATCGAGACGGATTCATCCCAACATTATGAAGAAATGAAAGATCGAAGGTGCAGAGGCAGTGACCATAACTTTCCAGTCCTCCTTCGATATTGGGGTGATGCCAAAAGACCAGTGGATTGCAACTGCAGCATGCTTGTTCAAAAGAAGCATGCAAGGCTAAATCCAACACCTCCAAACTAGACTAATTAACTGTAGTAACAGGGCTGGCACTAGAAGCATAAATTATGTGCAAAATGCATAGTCCTGAATTTATAAAAAGAAAGCAATGCAAATTAGATAGCAGTAAAGGAAATTTGGTCTTAACTGACTAGATTTGGTAAGAGTGAGTGAGGAATGTTGCGACTGTTATACGTTTCCATATATATGGAGACTGAAAAAGGCAGCATAAGAAAGATGTCAGCAAAACTGAATTCCATTGAGTGAAATGAGTCACAGAGGCATGGATAGCAAGTCAGCTTCAGGGGAAGAATTTGAAAAAGTCATGGCAGATGATGGTGATTTTTTGGGCTTCAAGAGGGGATGAGTTTTTTTTCCAATATAAATTAACAAGACATCAATGGACAGGACACTGTTTCAAAAGTTGCAGATGATTAAAAGGCAGAGGTTTGTTAAAGATGACTGCTACTCTGGCTCTCCATCTTTACTTCTATATTCGTATTATTTCTGTCCCCAATCTTGTAGGAGTTTATTTGTTTTCTTACACTTCAGTTTTAGGTTTGACTTGAATCCATGTTGATGTCTTGGAGTAGACATAGTGAATACACTCAGCATAGAGTAGCATAGAGTATACACTCATTTATTGGGCTAATGCACTAATTTCTAATTATTGTAACAATAATACATGGGTTTTCCACACATTTCACAGAAAATACATGGGTTTTCCACAAATTTTAATATTGCACAATCAAAACTCCTATGGCATAGCTCGCCATGAAGTCTAAATTAGGATGACAGGAAGTAAGTAAGTGTGCCAGATGCAAATCATTAATATTTTATAGGCGGTACTCAATTTAATGTAGCATTGCATGTGTCAAGTCAGAGAATATGATCATTTTCTAAATCTGCTGTCTTTTCTTGCTGCTTCTCTTGGTCCTTTCTCATTCACACTTGTCTTTTTTTCTGCTTCACTTGGCATAATTCATTTTGTTTCTTTGTCGTGTACTTCTCTTTGACTTCTTTTCTCCTTTTCCCAGAGCAGTGGAATGTTTGTAAGGAGTGAGCAGAGAGCAGGTGACAGGGAGCAGTTGGAACCCTCTACCGAAGCTGCAGTCTAGCCACAGTGAGCTGAATAATGTTTATTCTCACTGCTCATGTTAACTCCAAACTCATCACTCTCATTCTCACACTCACTCTCTAACCAGCCCCTTCCTCCCTCCCTCCATAAACTCCACCTTTCCCGTTCAGCTGCCACTCGACTTCCGTTTTCATCTTTCCCTTTCAGGTACCACCAACCTACCCTTTTATTCACCTTCCCCTTAGAGTCATAAAGTCATACATCAAGGAAAAAGGCCATTCAGCCAGTGGGCACTCATGCATATTAATCCCATCTCCTAATGCTTGTCCCATAATCTTATATGCCTGGACAATTCAATAGCTCATACGAAAACTGCTTAAATGCTGTTCGCGAGTCTGTTTCCACCACTCTCTCAGACAATGTATTCCAGATGCTCACCAGCCTCAGATCCCGTCTGTCCTCTCGGGTTTTATCTCCCTTTGTTATGGGGGAACATTTCCTGCAGCGTACTCCATCTATATACCTCAATCATGTCCCCTCTTAACCTCCTCCATTCCAGAGACAGCAGATGTAGTTAGTCTCTCCTCATAACCAAAATGTTCAACCTCAGCCAATATCATGGGGAATCTGCACTCTCCTCAGCACTATCGCATCCTTTCTACAATGTGGTGATCAGAATGGCACACAGTACACCAGCTGAGGTCTGGCCAATGTTTTAAGAATTTGGGGATAACCTCCCTGCTTTTGTATTAAACACCCCGACTAATGAAGGCCAGCATCCAATATGTCCTAACAATGTTATCTGGCCAAGTTGTCACCTTCAAGGATCTTTGGACTTCTACACCAAGGTCCCTCTGTTTGTCAATATTCACTAGGACCATTCTTTATTCATTGGTACTCCCAAATTGAATGGACTCATATTTATCTGGATTAAACTCCATCTGCTGTTTCTCAAACTATTTCATCAACAAATCATTATCATTCTGTAGCCTTATCATTCTGGAGCCTCAGATTATTTTACACTCTAGCAATAACTCCACCAATCTTTATGTCATATCATGTCACCCACTAATTTACTGATTATGCCTTCTACATCTACATCCAAAGCATTCACATTAATCGCACATAGCATGGTTCCCTGCACCCATCCCTGTGGCAAGCCGCAAGTCATTGGCATTCAATCACACCTTACAGTGTCTTCTTTCTTTATCTTCCGTCCGTGCTCCGTGCTGCTCCACGCAGTAGAAGTGATGGGAGGTTTTAGGCCAAACCCTCATCCCCAAACAGTTCACTAAAAACTTTCCCCTCCAACTTTCTCCAAGAAGAATTTGTTCTTTATTTCACAATGTAACTTTTCTAAATCATATTACGAGGAACGAGCAAATCTCCCCACCCCTTTCTGTCTCTCTGCTTCCCTATTTCTTTGTCTTTCCCGTTAGATTCAGGAACCGTAAACCTCTTCTGCATTGATATAAGCAATTGCCACTAGCTGCAAAAGGAGTGGGCTTCAACAATCAGTAGTGGTGTTGTTTGCTGGAAGGTAACATGCGACAATGAAGTTCATTTCCCTTCAGGCCTCCCACTGATGCAGTCATACATTTTCTTTAGGTATTTAATTGCTTCCAATAGCATTTAATGGGCAACTTACCTCCGTGTCTTTTTCATTGTTTTCATTGCCTGATCCGCCATGTGGATGAGGATGCTTAGTTTCACTCCGTTTGAAAATCACAATAAGATGCATCGTCTTACCCACCGGTCAAGTAGTTACAAGAGTAACAGCTGATACTTGCCTTAATTCCCGGTCACCGATGACTTGTGTCAAGACGGGCGGAGTAGTGAACTGCCCACCTTATTGGTGCCTGCTCATCGATGTCATTAGGAGTTACAGTCCCCACTTGGCAGGGAGCCACCAGCATTCAGGATCGAACAGATGGAGAATTTGTAGTGCATCCCTTCCATTGGATGGAGGTAGCCTCTGATCTGAGACCCCCCAGGGTGGACTAGGTTTCAGGCTGGGTCTGGGAGTTAGGGGGGATGGGGGGGGGGGGGGGGGGGGGTGTACAAAATATTGTCTTTTATTGTGTACCCATATAATTGTTTGCCCAAAATAAGAAACAACAAGGCTGGCCAAACATCAAATGAATGTGGAAGTTGGCCTTGATATCATTTTAAAATGTATCTCACTTCCTCCCGGGTGATTGAGATGTAAACTCTGGAAGCATTTTCCAGATGAGTCCTTTTTATCTGGTGGACTTGGGTGAGTTTGCCATATCTTTCCATACCAAAAAAATAGACAACCAAGAAATCTCATCATGTTAACCCTCCGTGACACACAGGAGTGTGCGGGAGCTCATTGTTCCTCTATCCACCTCTACCTCACTCCCATTCTGATCACCACTGAATGACTCAGAATCTGTTACAGAGTCATCATAGCCCAACATAATTGGGAGTTCAGCAGGCTCACCACTGACCATCGACTAACGCATGCACTGGCCACAAATAGGTATTGAATGGTGAACAAATATTGTGTCTGGGGAGCGTCACAGAGCCATAGAGTGTCATAGAGTGTCATTGGAAAATCTGGCCAAATATCATGGATCAGCCGGCGGGAGCAGATTCTCTTACAAAACCTCCAGTAATCAGAAGTTGCCACCTTTTCAGTTGCTGACCTCATTCTGCGTGAACATGAAGAACAAAGGTCAACATGAAATTGCTTGATATTGTGGAAGCTGCGTATTTGGAATAAAAGTAGAAGATGCTGGGTTTTCTTTGAAGCTCAGTCAGCATCGGTGAAGGGAGAGAGGAAAAAGAAGCAAATTCACGTCGAAAATCTTTCTGCAATTGTGAACCGAGTTGGTTGAAATATTCTTTGAATGATGAGTGGGTTTTCTCCAAGATCTTCGGTTTCCATCCACACCTCAGGTTTATAGGTTAATTGACTTGGTATGAATGTAAATTGTCCCTCGTGTGTGCAGGATTGTGTTAGTGTGCGGGGATCGCTGCTCGCTGTGGACTGTTTTTGCACTGTGAAACAATTTAGCAAAAGTGAAATAGATTTATTTTCCATCATTGGTCTCAACTACAGCATCTACATCTGAACTCTTTAACAGCTCTGTCTGAAACGTTATATGCCTAAGATCAGTTCCAGCCCCTCCGTTTATCATACAGAACACTTTATGAAGAAATACAACTACGATAACCATTTGAAAACTACATTTCCTTTATGTGTTATATTTTGGAAGTTCCAACACCTAAAAATGTAATTCTGCCGTGATCCAAAAATTGATGATAGAAAAGGAATGCAGAACAGTACAGTTAGAATTCCTCATTCTGAGCATTTTCTGAATAAAATTGAAACCGCAAGAAATACCATATTATCCTTGGAGAGTTAAACGACTTCAAATGCTTCTTTGCTTTACTGTTTAAAGAAAGTATTTTCAAGTCCTTTGTGCACTGATATTTCTTTGAGAATAATCAGCAGTGTGAGCATGTAGTCCCCTGATTATTTTTAGTTACACTTCAGTATAAAATAGCTGTTATGATAGAAGACAAGAGGCACTCAGTTATTTTAGTTTAGAGATACAGCGCCCTTCGGCCCGCTGAATCCATGCCAGCCATCGATCACTCCAGTTCCATGTTACCCCACGTTCTCATCCTCTCCGCACACACTAGGGGCAATTTACAGAGGATATTCACCCTCAATCTCTGCATATCTTTAGGAAAACCGGAGCACCTGGAGGAAACCCACACAGTCACAGGGCGAACATGCAACACAGAGACAGACAGCATCAGTGGTCAGGATTGAACCCGGGTCTCTGGCACTGTGAGGCAGCAGTTCTACTAGCTGCATCACTGCGCTGCCCTTTGTTAGATCTTTTAATTTTTCTTGGCGTGACAGCGTTTTTTAAAATAGATTAACTAATGATAATTACTTTTTCTTGATAAACTCTGGTTTTCTCCACTTCTTGTCAATGCCTGTTATTTTATTCACACCAATTTGTTAACATTTCCATTGAAATCATCGTAATTTTGTAGCATGTTTGGCAACAATAGACTCCTGCCAGCTCAGTCAGTGCCAATGTACCAAGCCACCATTGATGATGGATATTGAAATCATCTGCTCAAAGTCTTACCTTCCAGATGTTGTCTAAACTAGAGGAATTCTGATTAATCTGCTGACGAAGGATAGTATTAGCAGTCAGGAGGAGATTTCCTTGCTCATTCATGTCCTGATGCCATGAGATTTAATGGGGTCTGGATTCAATGCCAAGGACTCCAGGGATTCTCCCTCTTGCTGGTACACCACAATCTCTGGTGTGTCTGTCCTGCTGAATGCACTCTGAGATTGTGATGAACAATTGAGAGAAATGTCATTTTAATGCACAGTGGAGTTAAAAAAACAACTTGATGTATTTTCAAGCATAAATACATAGAAGTTCCTATTATAGGGCAGTATGTTATGTTAAAATGACATCAGTTAATTGCTAAAAGAACAAAACAGGCATGAATTTCACGCGAAGCCCAAGATAAGTTACTATCTGCAAACAAACCTTGAGGGATTTATTATCTATATACTAAAACTCTTGTTTGTTTGTTCCTGAACTACAGCCAAAACGGTACACGATAGCGCGACAATTTTAGGCCCACCTTACTCACCGTCGTCCCTTTGGTGGAGGAGAGGGTGCTGCACCAATGCAGGAGAGGTTTGGGCCTAACAGGTCCACTTGGTCTACTTCTCTACTAAAAGTATTAATTAGACCAACCAGATACTGAACAGTTGATTTAGGTTTGAAAACCTATGCCATGCTAATGATCAAGTGAGATGTTTCCCCTTATGTTACATGATTCTGGCTAAAAGTAACTGATGGGATGGGGGCTTTGGCAAAATTGTTTCATCATGGTAATGTTGACATTTTCTTCCACAGCTTCCTGTCAGGGAATAATACCTGGTGTGTTATAGCAAAGATACCAGGGTGCGTGTTTTTTTTCAGCAGTTGTAAGCGTTGGTAGTTGTGGTGAGAGTGAGGTGGAGATTCGGAATATGGTCTCTTCTATAACAACATCATTCAAGTATTTCTCTGAGAACGGGTAAACACCGAATGTAAAGATAAATTTGATCTACGTCATGGGATATAAGTTCATAGGTGATAGGAGCAGAATTAGGCCATTCGGCCCATCAAGTTCATTCCGCCATTCAATCATGACTGATCTAACTCTCCTCCTTAACGTAATTCTCCTGCCTTTGCCCCATAATCCTTGACACCGGTACTAATCAAGACTCTGCCTCAAAAAATATATTGACCTGGCCTCCACGGCCTTCTGTGGCAATGAATTACACAGATTAACCACTCTCTGACTAAAGAAGTTCCTCCTCATCTTCCTAAAGGAACAACCTTTTATTCTGAGGCTATGACCTCTGGTCCTAGACTCTCCCACTAGTGGAAACATCCTCTCCACATCCACTCTATCCAAGCCTTTCACTATTCAGTAGGTTTCAATGAGGTCCTCGCCCCCCTCCCTCATCCATCTAAACTCCAGTGAGTAAAGGCCATTCGCCATCAAAAGGTTTAAGGATGGTGGAGAGTTGAAACAGTACCAGACTGGAGTAAATCATCATTTTTGGCATCAGGACATTTTCAGAGCCATTTGTTCCCAGAGAAGCACCTGAATCATACTGGTTTACTGATGGTATTTCACTGCTCTCCTGTAGCATTTCATTTCAATCTAAAGGTAGTGGGAAAGACACTGACTGACAACTGGGTAGGATGATTTTTTAGAAATATTGACTGTACTCTCATGACATCACTGAGACCCCACTGCTATTTTAGATCCATAAAAACATAGAAAATAGGTGCAGGAGTAGGCCATTTGGCCCTTCGAGCCAACACCGCCACTCAATGTGATATCATGGCTGATCATCCACAGTCAGAACCCCGTTCCTGCCTTCTCTCCATATCCCTTGATTCCGCTAGCCCTAAGATCTCTATCTAACTCACTTTTGAATGCATCCACTGCCTACTGTGGCAGAGAATTCCACCGATTCACAACTCTCTGGGTGAAAAGGTGTTTCCTCATCTCAGTTCTAAATGGCCTACTCCTTATTCTTAAACTGTGGCCCCTGGTTCTGGACTCCCCCAACATCGGGAACATGTTTCTTGTGTCTAGTTTAATAATTTTGACCTGATGGGAAAATAAGTTGTGGTCTCTCACCGGTTCAAGGCATTGGAAAGAATGTGTTGGGAAGAGGCAGCTCCAAACTCCTGCACGTTCCTCAAAGAATAGACCCTCCTTGCTCATATCCTCATGGACAATGGACCAAGAGTATCCAGGTAAGTGAAAGTGCCCCTCGACCTACAGATACCAAGGTCAATTACCACTTTGTTGCATGCTTCACTCCTGACGCATCTTCAAGCCAGTGATAGAATTGGTGCTAATCCGCCCATGGGCCCCAATATTAGCATTGTTTCTCATTAGTGTAAGCATACTTTACCATCTTACCCTTGATTTAATAGTTAATTCAGTAGATATTATCCACTCTTATAGATTATTATTTAATTTGTGGGTAAAATATATTTAAAGTGACAGTGAGCATTTAAGTACTTCTCGGTCTCCCCTCTGATGCAATCAGATGGAAATGTAAATGATCAACTTCAGTGATGCTTTTTATTGCTGGACATCGACTGGTTTTAAATGTATGGAGATGACAACCAAATGTATCATAGTGCTGTCAGAATCTCACGTCTGTCAACAGCAAATTCAAATTTTGGTGATTGGCAGACGCATATTGTATAATTCCATGTGAGATTTCTCAGAGAACCAGAATTTCACTATTTTGCAAACTGCAGTTAAGGACTTGTTACAAGCCATGGCCCCCTTCCGTGATTTAGTCTGCTCGAGGTCAGGGCCAATAATTACTGTTCCGCTTACCAGCCAGAAATTTCCCATTTCGTTTTGTAAATAAGAGTTTACTGATTGTACAAATGGGCAACAGTGTTGCTGAATAGTCGATCATCAAGAAGAAAAGCTAGAAAATCAATGTGTTTTTATTATTATTATCTGAATGTCATTATGTACCTGATTTGCATCCTTTAGCACTGTAACTCTTGAGAAGCTGATACAGTTTGAAAGGAAAGAGCACAATGGCTTAAGCTACTGAATGTGCATGTCAATTATATTTTAATATTCAACAGAGCATATTTTAAGATGAAAAAGACAGCAACAACATATGCATAACTCATTGACAGCGTAGAGCAGCTGTGCCGTTCGACTCTTAGATTCACTTTGTGCATTTTAGCAGCATAGTAATTTGGTATAGAGCTACCTGAGTGATGGCATTTTCAATGAGCAGGTAATCTATAGAGAATTTTTATATGGTTATGAGTTCTATGCTTCAGCGTGGCAACACAAAATACATCAAGACCAATTACGATATCAACTTTCAGTGTGATACCCTTGCTACGCAAGTGCATGTATTTCTGCCCCAGGCATTTCAAATTGCATCTAATTTGAAATCTTTGGGGTTTTAATTAAATTTCAGAATATGTGGAATTCTTCATTAGTACCTGCTCTGAATAGCATATTATACTTCCTTCAGTCTCTTGTTAAAGTAGTGGGCTGTGGTAAATAGCGATATGTTGGAAAAATAGTCTTCAGAGGCATGTGTACACAGGGAACAGACGTAGTAAAATGCAAAATAATATCAAAAAGATTATTAGTCCAATGAGGGGCATTTGATTTGTATTTTAATGTAATTTTGCTTTTCTCTTAATGATTTGCAAATTGTTCTCTGATTATAAGATGGATTAGGCTTGTGTTTTAATGTTGAAATACAGCAATTAGCTATCTTTCTTGGTCTTCTTTATAGCCTGGTTCCCTGCAGCAGCAAAAATTGAAATCATTTAACCCCTTTGATGTACTTTTTAGTGCTAAGGTACAACATGGGCTGCTACCTCATTCAGCAACCTTTTATTTTTCAGCAGGCAGATGTAAGCTTGTTAATTGTCCATTAGGCACTGATCAACACGGGGACATAGTTAACCGCATCCTTGTAATATTCTCTGTATTCTAGCACAGCTTCATACCTTCTCAGGGTCATTTTGCGCGTTGTGTAATTACAATGTGTTGCAGTAGGTTGGTGGGGAAGAACCAGGTAAACGTGCTGTTAAATGTGAAACGGGGTTTACCGTGGTCTGTCATGTAGACACAATGGCAACGTAGGCATGTCTGTTCATCGGTGCGCCTGATGGGGAAAGCAAAACAATGTACGTCTAACGAGAGGCATCTTCTCCATTCTTGCAATCAACGTCTTTAGTTACATTAATGAGCATGCCGCAAACATTTTTTCCTTTCATTGATTCAGAATTTATTTACGGAGGATTTAAAAACAACTATTCTTTGAATATCATTATTTGTATTATTTTTGGATGGTCAGTCTTGAGAAATTGCAATAAGCAGAATAAGATTTGATATTATTTAAGCTTCATTCCAATGAGTGTCTGCGAAATGAATATGATTGTTATAACATTGCAAATAAGAGCCATATAAACACATTTTCAATAATTCTTATTAATTTGAATGAGTGTCAAAATACATTTTGAAGGTAAGTTCAAAGAACTTTTTATAATCGTATGATATTAAGCCAAGTTTTATGCCACTGTAATTTTCAGCATTAACCTTTTCATTTGAATATCTTTGTTTTTGTTAAGTCTTTCATTTCTCGGGCAGCCCCTCAGCTTGGAGTATGAGTTGGAGCTCAGCTGCCCAAATGCACCATGCGCAAATATCATCTTCATGCAGCAGTTCAGTAATGAAAGTGAGGTGATCTTAGTTTTGGAGGGAAAATGGCATGGGCTGCACAGTTTCTCTTTGCCTTGTGAATCAGGTCCACTAGGTCCTCCAGGTAGCATGTTGGAGATGAGATGCAACATTTAAGGTTAGAAATTCTGCGGAGAGAGTTGGTGCCACACTTGCTTGCTGCTAAACAATATTGAGATTGGGATGATGGTGGAGATGTTGGTTCAGATCATGGCTTGTTTGCCAGCATAAAATAGCTGTAAGATTGATCAGTGTCCACTGTCCCCTTGAATGACAAAGACAAGTAAGGGGCTTTTGTGATCTCCAGAAGGACCATGCATATTCGTCAGTGCTACTCTGCCTTACAGCGCCAGAGACCTGATTTCAATCCCGGTTACAGGTGCTGTCTGTGCGGAGTTTGTACATTCTCCCTGAGATTGCGTAGATTATTTCTGGGTGATCCGGTTTCCTCCCACAGTCCAACGACGTACAGGTTTGTAGGTTAATTATCTTCTGTAAAATTGTGCCTGGTGCGTAGGATAGAGCTAGTGTACGGGGGATCATTGGTTGGTTGGGAAAGGCCAATTTGCATGCTGTATCTCTAAACTAAACTAAACCATTACCTGCATTTCACGTGCAGGGTCAAGATCATGTCCATTGTACAAATAGATGGGCAGAATCTGCCCGTCAATTTGGGGAGGAGCTTTTTGGCTGTTGGGTAGAAGTGGTTGAGCAGGACTCTGTGGATGACCTTCCCTGTGGTGACAATAGGAAGACATCTCTCTCATTACCAGAGCAAAACATGTGTCACGAAGATGATGATGATTGCTACATCTCTGAGGTTCTTGTAGATGCCCTCCTCTTTGTGGAATAAGGATGTGAATTTGTGAAAGATTCTCCCAGCCATGTTTAGGAACTTTTTGTTTTTCTGTTGGCATTTGGCTTCTTGTTGGTCGGCGACAGCATCATGATTTAACCGGATACTTTACTGTGGAATTGACTCAAAGGGGTTCACGAGAACAACAAAGGCACAGTTGAGGAATTTTTCAAAGGGTTCCCTTCAGTGGACTCTGACTAGACTATTCTCTTTGAACAGCTTTTGTAGTTTCAAAAAAAAAACCTCTGTTCTTGACTTTGGATGAATGGTCTTAAGGATGTGTGGACCATAATGGCTTTGGCAGCACTGTAAAATCTACTCAGGAAGGTTTGTTTTTTCTCTCTCTGGTAGATAGCGCACAGTGGCGCAGCGGTAGAGTTGCTGCTTTACAGCGAATGCAGCGCCGGAGACTCAGGTTCGATCCTGACTACGGGTGCTGTACTGTACGGAGTTTGTACGTTCTCCCCGTGACCTACGTGGGTTTTCTCCGAGATCTTTGGTTTCCTCCCACACTCCAAAGACGTACAGGTATGTAGGTTAATTGGCTGGGTAAATGTTAAAAAAATTGTCCCCAGTGGGTGTAGGATAGTGTTAGTGTGCGGGGATCGCTGGGCGGCGCGGACCCGGTGGGCCGAAGGGCTTGTTTCTGCGCTGTATCTCTAAATCTAAATCTAAAAATAGGACAGGATTTGCTCACTGCTGGAATGTAAATTTTTCTTGGCCATATCCATACCACTCATCAATAAGACCTCTGCACTGATGAGTGTAGAGTGCTTGCTCTATGTTAGTATAAGATGGTGGGATGGCGGATGGGACACGCTGGAGGATGTTGGGATAGGGGGTGGTGGACGTTCACTGAGATGCCAGACTAGTTATTGATAAAATTCACCCCTTGAAATTGGCATTGGTCTTCACGTCTCTTCTCAAGGGAAGGTATAACCTTGGCATTATTATTTAAGCAATCCTTGACAATGGCACCCTCATAGAGATGATCAAAGCATCTGAATTCCCAGGCTATGATAACAGTATGCCATTCAGATCTGTTGCAATGGAAAGGGTTAATTAATAATCTCACTGTAAAGGGGCCCTTAAGAAAGAGTGACCATAATGTGATGGAATGTTATGTTAAGTTTAAAATTGGATGCAGTTCAATTTAAAATCAGGATTTTCAATCTAGAAGCTATAAAGATGCGAGGAGCATGTTAGCAGGGGTAGGTTGATAAACCGCAGTCAAGGCATTTGATAGTCTGCAGACATTGTGATAGAATGAATCACAGAGAAATAATGCATGATTCAGAACAAATATGTATTCCTGGAAGGCACTAAAACACAACTGCAAAAGTGATCAATCGAGGATCGCAGGGGAAATTAACGAGAGCACGGTGGTGCAGCAGTAGAGTTGCTGCCTTACAGCGCCAGAGACCCAGGTTTGATCCTGACTACGGGTTTGTACGTTCTCCCGGTGACCTGCGTGGGTTTTCTCCGAGAACGTCAGTTTCCTCCCACACTCCAAAAACGTACAGGTTTGTAGGTGAATTGGCCTGGTATACATGTAAAAAATTGTCCCTAGTGTAGGATAATGGTAACGTGCGGAGATCGCTGGTCGGTGCGGACTCGGTGGGCCGAAGGGCCTGTTTCCGTGCTGTATCTCTAAACTAAATTAAACTAAAAGCATTAGATTTGAGGAAAAGATCAATAAAGTGAGCAAAGTACGCCTCAAGGCGGATGATTCAGAGTATTTTAGAATGCAGCGAAGAGGGACCAAGAGAATCGGGAAATAGAATGTGGGAAATAAAACTACTGAGAAACATGAAAACAGAATGTGAAAGTTCCTACAGGTATTTGAAAAGCAAAAGAATAGTGAGGGTGAATGTGGCTCCTTACAGAGACAAGAACATTTACAATGGGGAATAAGGAAATGCCAAAGGAATAAGAAAGAAGCATGAAAATGAAACAGAAGAAGACACAAAGAATCTCCCAGGAATACTGGAGCACAAAGAGTTCAGGTAGCAAGGAAGTAAAGTAAATGAGCATTAATAAAAACAATATCAGTAGAGAAGTTAATAAACCGGTAAACCTAAATCCCTGATTTTGGGAGGGATTGAAACGTAGAAACATAGAAAATAGGTGCAGGAGTAGGCCATTCGGCCCTTCGAGCCTGCACCGCCATTCAATATGATCATGGCTGATCATCCAGCTCAGTAACCTGTACCTGCCTTCTCTCCATACCCCCTGATCCCTTTAGCCACAAGGGCCACATCTAACTCCCTCTTAAACATAACCAATGAACTGGCCTCAACTACCTTCTGCGGCAGAGAATTCCACAGACTCACCACTCTCTGTGTGAAGAAATGTTTTCTGATCTCGGTCCTAAAAGACTTCCCCCTTATCCTTAAGCTGTGACCCCTGGTTCTGGACTTCCCCAACATCGGGAACAATCTTCCCGCATCTAGCCTCTCCAACCCCTTAAGAATTTTATATGTTTCAATAAGATGGCTATGATGATAATATATACCTGTTACCATCTTCCAAAACTTTATAGAATCCGGGATAGTTTCAGTAGGGCGGCACAGTGGTACAGCGGTAGAGTTGCTGCCTGCCAGTGCCAGAGAAGCAGGTTCAATCCTGACTACGCGTGCTGTCTGTACAGTTTGGAAATTCTCCCCGTTACCCAGTGGGTTTTCTCCGGGTGCTCCAGTTCCCTCCCACGCTCCAAAGACGTACAGGTTTCCACATTAATTGGCTTTGGTAAAGATTGTAAATTGTCCCTAGTGTGTAGGATAGTGCTAGTGTATGTGGATGGCTGGTTGACTCAATGGGCCGAAGGGCCTGTTTCTACACTATCTCTAAACTAAACTAATTTAGCTTGGGGCATCCAATGTTGAAAAGATGAAGGAGAACCAGTAGATGAAACATTGTTGGATTTTCAGAAGGCATTGAATAAGGTGGTTGCTGAACAAAGTTCGAGATTACAATCCTGCATTAATATGCTTGCGTGGATTGAAATATATTTAACAGATGGGAAAAAAAAGTGTCGGTGTAAAGAAGTCCTCCTCAGGTTGACAAGCCGTGACGAGTGAGGTACCACGGGGATCAGTGTCTGGGTTCCTACTATTAAAAATCTGCATAATTGGTCTTGATTTGAGAACCAATTTCCAAGTTTCATGACTCAAAGGAAGCAGAGTGCAGGATGAGGATGCAGAGTTACTTCAATGAAAGATTGTAAACTCAGTGAATGTAAAATAATCTGGTGGATTAAGTAGTATATGGGGAAAAAATATGAGGGTTATCCACTTAGATAGAAAAGAAATAGGAATGCTGAGTATTGTTTTTAAATGATGGGAGACTGGGAAATGTTGATGTTCCGAGGGATATGTGTGTTCTTGTACACCAATGCTTGAAAGCTCACTTGCAGGTACAAATGACGATCAAGGAAGCAAATGGTATGTTGGCCTTTTCTTGGAAAAAGATTGAGTCCAAGAGTATAGATGCCTTAGCATGATTATAAAGGGTCTTAGTGAGGCCACACCTGGAGTATTGTGTACCATTTTGGTTTCCTTAACTGAAAAGTAATATACTTGTTTTAGAGGGAATGCAACAAAGATTCGCTAGACTGGGGTGGTGGGTTTGTCTTACTAGGAGCAGTTATAAAGGTTAGGTCATTCTTTCTGTCAGTTTATTACATTAACAAGATTTACCTCACTTCATCCTGACTCCTTCAGATTTGTGTACGTTACAGTGATCTTCCATGTGAGCCCTCTCGTTATCAACTTTACAGACTTTGAAAGCAACTTTTAACAATTTAAAACCTCTCTATTTTACCCTTAACCCTCCCTGCTCAAAGAAAGCCTAGCTTTTCTAATCTATCCATGTGATCCTTGATTCCTACTTCTAATCCCTCATCTCTGAATGAAAAGAAAGATCCTAAAATACCTTGAAAATTAGCCAAGAAACTAGAGGCAAGGGACAATAACCAAAGTCTGTAGCCTCTTTTTTGCTCTGGTTTATTTTCACCCACATGTTTAGAACGTAATCTTGTATCCTTATTGTTTTGATGTGTTTATGCTTCATTCTCAATTGTTAACTGTATGTTGGTGTTGTCATTTGTGAGTGGAGCACCAAGGCACATTCCTTGTACATGCACATACTTGGCCAATAAACTTATTCATTCATTCATTCATTCATTCATTCATTCATTCATTCATTCATTCATTCATTTATTCGTGTGCCTTACTAAACTAAACTAAACTGGGGAAATATAACTGTAGAATTGATGTTAGAAAGTTGCTCTTTAGTAAAAGGGTGAGTAATATAGAAATTAAATATTCTGGGATGACCAGTAAAGGGGGAAAAAGGTGAAATCATTCAAGGAACAACCAAGTGCAATGATTATAAGGCTTTGATAGAGGACTCAAGATGCTTCAAATAACTTTTGCCATGCATATTTACATTGTGATCACAGTCCAGAGTGAGAAATGCATTCTGTATAAGGCAGCGATTTAATGCAAACCCTTTGTGTGGAGTGGCCAATGGAGTAGCGTGAATCCTTCACTGAGTATATTCACTCTGTCTCACCACAACCCCTTTCCCACATTTCATCTTTCAAGTTCCTTAAGAAAGCCTGGTGGAGATGTTGTCAGCATGTCGTCTTGCACCTATCTTTCCATTGCAGCTTTTCAAGAAGTCTATTCACAGGCCATGAATCCCACCCACTACAGCAGATTTAGGATGTCAGGCAGCATCTGGAAAGATGACCTTTGTGAAAAGAAGGCTACTCTTGTATTTGTGCCAGTAACTACGTCAGCTGCGATAGAACTTCAATACTAGTGATACCATCCCAGTGCCAAAGGGGATTTAACACAGGGAATGGGGTATCAGGCTTCTCATCATTATTTCTTCCCCTCAATCTTTTGAATTTTATGTTTCTGATTTGAGTTTGTGTTTTATGGTTCTGATGAAAAAAAACATTAACCTGAACCTTCTCTTTTCAGGTCCTTACAGATCCGCTGTTTGTATCAGGATTTTATATTTTAGATTTGCAGTAATTTCTGTATCCTTTGCAACTAATTATATTTCCTTACAAGGTCCCAGCTCCATGCGCTTTCAGTGTTCAATGCTCTCTGGCTGAAAATGATTTGTTTTGGAGGAACTCAGTGCATTGGAATGGTGTCACAAGTTTTGAAGTTCTATCTCAGATGTTGTACAATCTGGCACAAATTCAAGAATAGCCTTCTTGTCAGGAAAGCTGTCTTTCCAGATGTTGCCCCTAGCTATGCTTAAGTTACTTAACAGACAAAATGTGATTTAAAAATAAATCACAATGCAATCCTTAGTTTTGCAAAAATTTAGCTGGGTTCAACCTACAGCAAGCAGGTTTATTTTTCCTGCAATGCAGTAGAGTGTAAATTTTTCCTGCAAAAAAAAAACTGATTTAAAAAACACCTTGTCATGTTTGCAAGGGTAAGATGTTGTAACCATGGAGTATATTAAAATGTTTACGGTTCTTAAAATTGACAATAATTTGACATTGTGACAGTAAACATGTCACGACAATGAGGTCTCTCCAATTGCAAGATGTGCTTCATGAAAACACGTGAATTACTTTAAGTGTGGAAAAGAAAAGACAGTCTTACCAGCTACGACTACATTTTAATCTCTGTACCGCCCACTCCCCTGACATAGGTCTGAAGAAGGGTTTTGACCCGAAACGTCACCCATTCCATCTCTCCAGAGATGTAGCTTGTCCCGCGGAGTTACTCCAGCACTTTGTGTCTGTCTTTGAATTACTTTAAGGATGTTGTGAAACTATCTCACATGGTGGAGAGATCTCGGATTAACTTTGGTTTAAATCTCAATGATCTCCTTATGAAATTGGAAGATCAAAACAGTATTGGAGGAACTCAGCAGACCAGGCAGCAGCTACAGAAGGAATAGATCAGGCGACGGTTTGGTTGGGTCCCTTCTTGAGACCTAAAATACCTTTTGTTGGTTTGGCATCTTCAGCTTGATACAGTAACATACTTTAGTCCTCATTAACATTCTCGTCAACTTGAGGAATAAATATATTTTCTCCACGAGACAGCAATTTATTGGTAGCGTACTGCCAGTGCAAACACGATGAAGGTGTGTTCTTCATACATAATGTAAATATTAGAGCATGTAATTGATTTAGATTCACCAAATGTGATTTAACCATAGCTCAAGGCAACATCTGGAATGTCAACTACACCAACAAAAATGTCTTGCATATGTAGGTCACAGTGACATGATTGAACGGAGCACTGAAGGTTTGTTTTGATCTGAGTCGTATACAATTTGGGTATGAGTTTGAACAATTTTGCCGATTGAATTTTGTCCTTTGTAATTTTAAACAACATTCATAGAATAAGTGCAAAACTTACTTTTATAAATTGTTGCTGAACTGTAAGAGCCCACAATTGTGGTAATAATATATGAATTACATGTATTCAAAAATAGAGCTTCTCCAAATTGACGTGCGATCCTAATAAATAGGAGGATCTACTGTCTTCCCAGTGTCTCAATTCAGCTCATCTTTTATTTTTCAAACTACTGTCCCCTGCTTAATGCGCCATTTCTAATGTCACAGGATAAAATGTTACAATACTTTGGGGAAATTCTGCCCATCTCTGTTTCTGCGTTGTCTCAGAGAAACAATATTATCTTAAAACCTCAGGAAATGGCAGGGTTTGTGGCAATAGCAATTCCATATAAACAAATAATTCAAATGCATGCAACTCCTTTTATTCTCTGTCACAAAATTTATACTTTGAATTTTAATAAGGAAAAAGGTGAGGAATACTTCCAGAACTGTCATATCGTAAAATAACAAAATATTTGTTTCCGGATAACTGTGTGTTTAGCCGGGAGCGTGCTTGCGTATAAAATTGTAATTGTAGACAGATGGTACTACATGCTGTGACCTCGCTCTGCACCCTATTGAGTTCAAGGATTTAAATAATTGCTCCTGATAATTTTACCTCATTTAAGGTTGTAACCTCTCCTGCTTGTCTTTCACCCCTCCTCCTTGAATGGAGGGGCGAGCCTACAGACCTCTCACGAAATTAAGTTACATTTTATAACTGAAATTGATCTGGTGGAAAGATGCCTTCATTATCTTTTACCACCTGCGTGCGCATCTTTCTTCAAATTTACAAGATTACACCTGCCTAATACACCATTCCCTTTTTAGGACCCACTTGAGCAGCAGAAGAATAGGTATCTCCCCAATTTAGTAACATTTGCTTTCACTATAATGATATTGACTCTTTAGACGACATACCTTCAGGTTACCAAGCTATTTTTTCATGATACTGAATAGGATACCATTCTTTGCACATTCAATATACTCTAGCAAAATATCCACAATGCATTTTGTCTAGATTGTTTGATTGGTCTATTTGCATATAACTAAATGTTTTTCAGGAATATATATTTTATGAATCAAAAAATGATCATATCCACAATTGCACAATCTGTAAGGCATCGTGATGGGGTAAGTCAGCGGGACAGGCAACATCTTTGGAGAAAAGGAAGGGGCGTCATTTCATGATGAGACCCTTCTTCAGACCGGTCTTGACCTGAAACGTACTCCATTGCTTTTCTCTAGAGGTGCTGTCTGTCCTGCTGAGTTACCCCAGCATTTTGTGTCTATCTTCGATGTAAACCAGCATCTGCAGTTCCTTCCAACACAGTAAGACATCATGCATTCCCTGATACCATTAGTTTCAAGGAGCAAATTATTCTACCCAACATATTATTAGGAAGTTCTAGGAATATCTTGCAAAAGCTAGTGTAAGAAAATAACTGCAGATGCTGGTACAAATCGAAGGTATTTATTCACAAAATGCTGGAGTAACTCAGCAGGTCAGGCAGCATCCCATTCCTTCTCTCCTGAGATGCTGCCTGACCTGCTGAGTTACTCCAGCATCTTGCAAAAGCTATGTCATCATTGCACTGCAAAGTCTTCCTATGTCAAAGTTTGTTCAGCATTTAATCCTCTAAACTAGGAACTTGGTGGCATAGGTCAATTTTGAGGTACTCTCAACACTGAAGAGTGCTGATGTTGATGTAATTTTAAGGCACAATTCACCCCCATCCCCACACTGATACTAGAAAAGTACTTGTTTCGGAATATGGAACTTTCTTCAGATGGAAATGCATCTCCAAGGGGAAGGACATGTGACCTTTTTAGAAACACTAAACTTCTCTCAGATAACAGACCTTCACTGGCAATCAAAAGCCAAGTGGACGTTGTCTTGAATTGAAGGGCCTGTCAAGATACCTGTGGGAAACATTTGTAAGAACTAATTCCCCCCAGGGACAGTCCAGTTGGCCAGGATTCACCCCAAGGCCAACGATGTGGAAAAGCTTTCAAACAACATATTCGATGGTATGGCCATTTGGGACGTGTTATGGAAGGTAACTATGCACAGGACTGCTGACCAATCAACCTAGTGAATATGATATAGGCTTTGCATGCTCACTGTGATTAATTCACAATAGTTTATGAGAATGTTACCAAGACTAGAGGGTGTGAGCTATAGGGGGGTTGAGTAGACTGGGACTCTATTCCTTGGAGCTCAGGAGGATGAGGAGTGATCTTATGGAGATGTATAAAATCATGAGAGGAATAGATCGGGTAGATGCACAGAGTCTCTTGCCCAGAGTAGGTGTATCGAGGACCAGAGGACATAGGTTTAAGGTGAAGGGGAATCTGAGGGGTAATTTTTCACACAAAGAGTGGTGGGTGTATGGAACAAGCTGTCAGAGGAGGTACAGTAGTTGAGGCAGGGACTATCCCAAAATTTAAGTAACAGTTAGACAGTTTTGGAGGGATATGGGCCAAACACAGGCAGGTGGGACTAGTGTAGCTGGGACATGTTTGCCGGTGTTGGCAAGCAGGGTTGAAGGGCCTGTTTCCACATTGTATGACTCTGAGTTCCTCAGCAATCCGGTGAGATCTGGTGCAGATTCTACAGTGGCACCAATTTGCCTTGTACAAATACCTCACCAAATATCTGCATACAGTGGCTTAATTAAAGCATATAATTTCTAGAGAATAAGAATCGTCCTTGAGGGTCGAGCAAAAGAAAAAATAGAACATGGTTTAAAAAGTATGGCACTGAGAAGTCATGACATTGAGAAGTTTTGGTATACTGGGTAAGGGGAAACATTTTGACCTAGTCATTGAAAAGACTTTATTCTTTTACTAAATTGCCATGAGCAAATTTAAAAAAAAAAAGAAGCAGGCCATTCATTCCCTTGTGCCTGTCCCAACATTCAGTTGGATAATGACTGTTCTTTTATCTGTGAGCCACTTTCCTACACTATTCTTTAATCCCTTGATTCCCTTGCCAGAGAATTTTTAACATGTATCTGAGCTGCTAAAGAGGGAGGAATAACCTCGGGTAAATGTGTTATACAAGGTGTAATTACTTAGAAATCCACAGCACTGACTGTAAGACAGAGAGACACTGCGTTTGAGTCTGCTCCTGAAATTCAGTTCCACAAAGGAACCAAATTTTGGAAGAAGAGTGCAAAATACTGCACGTTTAGCACCATTGACCGGGATGAATATCTGGCCAAATGGCTATGAATTTCACTCAATGCGGCTTAAATATGTGCAGTATTTCACTCCATAAGGCTTAAAATCCTGGTGGTGGATTGTATCCAAAATGCTTCTTCTTCGGCAGTCTCCCAAGTTGAAGAATGACTTGCTTCCAACTCAGTTTTTTTGCGGGTTCTGAGGTGACTGATGAGGCCTATGTGGGGACCTCAGACACTTCCATCGATGAAGTAGCAGCTGCTGGTAGGATGGATGGGGAAGCATTTAGTGAGGAGCTTATGCTGCACTTATATGTGCTGCTATTGCATGGGCTCAAAATTCGCAATATCGCTACTGATGCTGCCTGCCCAATGAAACCCACTGAGGCCCCACGCAAGGGCCTCAAAGCAGGAGATGTTTGCTTGGGAGATGTTAGTTCACTTATACTTCCAGTGGATCTGGAGGGTTTTGCAGAGACAGTGTTGGCGGTATCTTTCCATTGTCTTGCAGTGCTTGCTGTCGGCAGTCCCAGCCTCCTAGAACAAAGGACTGGAACTATCAGTGCTGTCTGGCAGACTGTTTTGTGCCAGGATTGAGGACTTCAAACACACATTTTTTCTCAGTCAGCCAGAGGCTGTGTTGACCAACTGAATGTGATGGTGCAGTTTATCATAAATGACTGCCTTTGCTGGGGGGGGCTTTGAAATTCACTGAGTCAAGCTGACACTCTGCAGAAGTGGTGAACAGCTGGTTCGCTAAACCAGTGTTACAAAGGCATTCACATGCATGCCCTCGACGTACCTATTTACTCGCCTGAATAGTCTTTGGCTCCAGAGTAGAATCTTTGTTTTAAATCGTGTTCATTGACTTTCATGAGCTTCTTATGCCCATATCCCTGTAGGCTAAAATCACACACACACCCAATCATGACCTGTTACCAAAATAGACTGAGCAGACAGGATATACCAGAAGTTACTATTTTTTTAAAAACAAAGGAAGTTCTAGCTTATATTTCAAGAGAAAGGTAATTCAAAAGCACAGAAGTTGTGTTAAACTTCTGCAGACCCCCTCGGTTAGAAAGCATTTAATGCACTATGTCCAGGTCCAGGCCCCATATTATGAAATGCAGAGCTACTGGATAATTGCAGAAATAGATTTATTCTTGATTAGTACGGTTGCCAGAGGTTACAGGGGGAAGGCAGGATAATGGGGTTTGGAGGGAGAGATAGATCAGCCGTGATTGAATGGCGGAGTAGACTTGATGGGCCGAATGGGCCTAGTTCTGCTCCTATCACTTATGATGATATATGATGACTTGAGGGCGTGCAGCGTAGGTTTACTAGGTTAATTCCCGGAATGGCGGGACTATCATATGTTGAAAGACTGGAGCGACTAGGCTTGTATACACTGGAATTTAGAAGGATGAGAGGAGATCTTATCGAAACGTATAAGATTATTAAGGGGTTGGACACGTTAGAGGCAGGAAACATGTTCCCAATGTTGGGGGAGTCCAGAACAAGGGGCCACAGTTTAAGAATAAGGGGTAGGCCATTTAGAACTGAGATGAGGAAAAACTTTTTCAGTCAGAGAGTTGTAAATCTGTGGAATTCTCTGCCTCAGAAGGCAATGGAGGCCAATTCTCTGAATGCATTCAAGAGAGAGCTAGATAGAGCTCTTAAGGATAGCGGAGTCAGGGGGTATGGGGAGAAGGCAGGAACGGGGTACTGATTGAGAATGATCAGCCATGATCACATTGAATGGCGGTGCTGGCTCGAAGGGCCGAATGGCCTCCGCCTTACACCTATTGTCTATTGTCTATTGATCTTATGATTTATAATGGACTGAAATGTTAAAACCATGAAGACAGAATGATGGGGAGGAGGCTGTTTTCTTTGGAAAAGGAAAGGTTGGCAGGGGATCTGCCAAAAGTCTTCACAGTCATGAAAGGGTTTGGTGGGTCTGCCGGAGAAAAGACATTCCCATGTCGAGGCTCTAAAACTTGGGGTCACAGCGTAAAATAGTCCATAATAATTCCAGTTTGGTATTGGTTTATTATTGTCTGAGATAGGGTGAAAAGCTTATGTTTTGGTGCTATCCAGTCAAATAAAATCATACTATACATGAGTACGATCAGGCCATACAGAATTACAACAGTGCAGAGAGCAAAATACCAGAGAACAGAATATAGTTTTCCAGCATTGCAGCATTACAATTTCAGTGAAAAGGTCCAACCTGCACAATGAAGTAGGTTGGAGGATCGGGACTGCATCCTAGCCTACAAGAGGACTGTTCAGTAGTCTGATAACAGAGGGGAATAAGCTGTTCCTGAGTCCGATCATACACAGTATCAGGTTTATGTATCTTCTGCCCAACAGGAGCAGGGAGAAGAAGGAATAACCGGGTTGGGACAAACCTTTGATGATGTGGCTGTTTTTCCGAGCCGGCAAGATATGTAGATGGAGTCAATGGTGGGGAGTCCAGCCTGTGTGATGTATTGGGTTACATCCGCAACTCTCTGCAATTACTTGCAGTTAATTGTCCACTAACTGATGAAGTCTGAGACAGCAGTGACATATTCATTTAGGTTGGCGTGAAGTCCTTGAATATGGACCAGTCCACTGACTGGTCCAAAGCAGTCATAAGGAATGTCTTCTGTTTACTCAGACCAGCACTGCATGTCTTTCTGTACTGGATCCTCTCACTTCAGCTTCTGCTTGTAAGCAGGGAGCAGAAGCACAGCCAGATGGTTAAACTTTCCAAAGTGCACTCAGGAAATGAAACAGTGAAGATGAGATCTCCTCATTCAGTCGTCTAAAATGGCACAGAGGCACAGCAAGAAATGCTGTTTGGCTCTCAAATCCAATGATCCAGTTTCACTCCTGACATCCCGTGCTATACGTGTGGAGTTTGCACGTTCTCCCTATTACCATGTTGCTTTCCTCCAGGTGCTTCAGTTGCCTTCCACATCCCAGCCACGCTGGATGGGAGGTTAATTCTTCACCATAAATTACTGCTAATGGAAAGTGAATCAGGGCTGTGGGAAAGAGATTGGGTTGCAGGGGATTGATGGGATTGCTCTGGGAGGTGGCATGGATTGGAAAGGCTAAATGGCCTTCCAAATGTTAAAAAAAAGAAGCTGACAGAATCATGATGAAGCATGCTTATTTGTAAATGTGTTCATTATTCTGCAAGTAGTTTCTCAAAACCAGAGTTGTAGGGCAAAACCAAGAGAAAACATGAATGAAGAAGAAGAAGAAGAAATGATTGCAGGCCATTAATGACCACTCTGTGAATTATTTGCATTCTCTATGCAGCACGACCCTGCCGAATTACGTCCTTATTCACTGCAGAAATGTTGACCGGGAGTATTGTTATTTGTACAGAAGATGCTGCTAATCTCAAACAAAATAGAAAATGAAGGAAGCACTCCAAGCTGCTCCAGTAGTTTCTGTGGAGGGAGAAATTATGTTATTGGGCCTTTGTGAATCACTGCACACACCTCGATGGAAGGCTTTTAACACTGACCCATTGGGTCTTTGAATCGAGAATTGATCTCTATAGTGACTGACCTCTAGGTGGAACTAACCCTTCCCCCCAAAGCATCATGGGGCGGCACGGTGGTGCAGCGGTAGAGTTGTTGCCTTACACCGCCAGAGACCCGGGTTCGATCCTGTCTATGGGTGATGTCTGTACGGAGTTTGCACATTCTTCCTGCATGGGCTTACTCCGATAGAAACATAGAAAATAGGTGCAGGAGGAGGCCATTTGGCCCTTCGAGCCAGCACCACCATTCATTGTGATCATGGCTGATCATCCACAATCAGTAATCTGTGCCCAACTTCTCCTTTGATTCCACGAGTCCCCAGAGCTCTATCTAACTCTCTCTTAAATTCATCCATTGATTTGGCCTCCACTGCCCTTTGTGGCAGAGAATTCCACAAATTCACAACTCTCTGGGTGAAAAAGTTTCTTCTCACCTCAGTTTTAAATGGCCTCCCCTTTATTCTAAGACTGTGGCCCCTGATTCTGGATCTTCTGTTTCCTCCCACATATCCAAAGACGTGCAGGTTTGTAGGTTAATTGGATTGGTATAAATGTAAAATTGTCTCTCGTGTGTGTATTAGTGTGTGTTCATGTTCGGGGATCGCTGGTCAGTGCGGACTCGGTGGGCCGAAGGGCCTGTTTGCACGATGTATCTCTAAACTGAAACTAAACTAGACAGTCTTGCACAGGTGGCAAGGCTGAAGAATGTAAAGCTGGATAATACAAGGACAATTGGAAAGCTGTCATTTATTTTGATCATGCTCAAACATTATTAAAGCTCACTGTCATTAAAACTGAAGTAAATTCCTGCAATGAAAATAAAATTACTTTAAGTTTTCAAATAAGGTTGAAGTCAACTAAAAATATCAAAACATTTAAAATAGTTAAAATATTTAAATAAATTCAGGAAGGGCAACCCTTTCCCGAGCTTGCTTGTACGGTCTGCAGGCTTGCATTCATTGTTGAAGCCAATGGCATCTTCAGTCCTGCCACAGAATCCAACTAATCAGTGTGATATTTATCAGTGTGATATTGGGAATACCCAGCAATACTGCTGCTGGAATCCCTGACATGTCCAGCAGTGGATCAACCTGCCACATTCAAAATCATTGGCAAACTTCAGCACAATCCACAATCTGAAAGACATGCGGGTGTGCAGGTTAAGTGGCCTTTGTAAATTGCCCCTCATGTGCAGGGAGTGGATGCAAAAGTGGGATAACATCTAAATACTAAAACTCTCGTTTGTTATCTTGTTTGTGACTGAACTTCAGCCAAAACGGCACACGACACAGCGCGACAATTTTAGGCCCACCTTACTCACCATTGTCACTTTAGTGATAATGCAAGTAGTTTTATTGAAATCAGTGTTATATTTTTTAATATTATTCATATTTTAAAGTTTAAAAGGAGGGGAAGGGAGGGGGGAAGGGGGGGTGGGGGAGAAGGGAGAGGGGAGGGGGGGGGAGGACAGGGTGCTGCACCAATGCAGGAGAGGTTTGGGCCCAATGGGTCCACTTTGTCTAGTAACACATAAAATTCAGCACAATCCAGCTAACTCTTTTGGTGATGAACCTGATGAAGTTTGTCGATATGAAACTTCAACTGGTTTCTTCCCATCTCAGATTCAACACCACCAATCAAGTGTCCTCTGTATTTTTTTAAATTTCATGTTAATTTAATTTATCTTCAAGTCAAAAACAATCTGTACAATGACAAAGATTGGGGAATTTGACTAATTTATGGATACAACATGCAAACAGGCCCTTCGGCCCACTGGGTTCATGCCGACCATCGATCACCCGTCCACACTAGTTCGATGTTATCCCACTTTTGCATCCACTCCCCACACAGAAGGGGCAATTTACAAAGGCCAATTAACATACACACCCGCACGTCTTTCAGATGTGGGAGGAAACCCACACGGTCACAGGGAGAACGTGCAAACTCCACACAGACAGCACCCAAGGTCAGGATTGACCCCGGGCCTTTGGCAGTGCGAGGCAGCAGCTCTATCGCTGCACCACTATGCTGCCATGTTTAATGACATAATTGTCAAGCGTTGAAGTCCATTATATGATAAGTCACAGTTTTATGTATTTGAGAAGCAAGTAGTTTCACCCAAAAAATTAACTTTGGGATCATTTTAGAGTGCTAACTTTTGCTATAGACTCTTCTAAATTTCTGAAACACTGCTCATTCCAGAGCACTTTACAGCAAAGCGTTTGAGATGTATTCATCATTGTAATGTAAAACGCCAAAGCAAGTTGATCATGACATTTAAAAGATGTATGGATTGGTACCATGGATAGAAGGATATGGAGGGATATGGCTGAGGTGCAGGTAAGTGGGACTAGTTCGGTTAGGCAATTTGGTCAAGGCGAAGGACCTGTTTCATGTGTATATCTCTATGAACACCTCCAGCTCTGCAGCCCTCCCCTAATATGGCACTGGTTGTCAGTCTAGGATTTTGGCTTTGAGTCTCTGCAATAGAACTTCCATTTGCAACCTTCTGATGCAAAGACAAATGTGCTACCAGTTGAGGCACGCCAGGTGCTTGGATGGCACTAACACCATTTGAAGCCACAGAAGCACTTTAATAATAGGAAGACTCGTTTCTTAAACTACCTTTAATCTATAAGTATATTAAACTGTTCTTACCTATATTGTGTTTCATGATTCTTTTGTCAGGTTCACTGCTGTATGAGATGTATGAATAAGGAACACTCTAGTTCACTAAAGAATAGAATACTAATGACTTTGAAACAAAAAATGGCTTTTATTTTCATGGGCTAAAAGGGCATAACGTGAACTAAACTAACTCATTTAATTAAATTATTGAAGAGTTTAAGGTTTGAACGGGACGGAAAACCACTAGTCTTTGTCGGGAGCAATCATCTACATACCAACATGCCGATTATCCGTTGAGGAGTCTAAATGTTTTTGAGGTATTGGAAATCAATTTATTCCTAACCGGTTGAAACCAACGTGATTAATAAGCAAATTAGAATTATTTAAAAACTTAAGTTTATTGTTTTATGGCTTGAGTGAGATTGAGCTCCATGTGAAAAAAGATTATTTACATTTTAAAAAGCATCTCATAAATTGAATGGTCTCTAAATATATAGCCTGGCAGTATTAAAATTGAAAATCCCAGGTGCAGGAAGTGAATACTCAAATCCCAGTTGTTTAATCTTTGCAACAGTAATATATATTTTTTAACAACTGGGAGTTTAAACACAAATGCAGTGCAATAAATCACACCACTACCAGACACTTTGGACCATTTCAAAAAATTTAAATAGAGGTGGCAGGGGCCTAAAAATGAGCTCAAACTGGAAAAAACATCATGGCTGCAATTTATTTAATTTGGGAGGAGTTACGACGATTATTTTCTGGTGTGTTTCAATGGGGGCAATGGAGAGCACAGTGCGTGTGACAAAAGTTGAAGGAAAGTATGGAGTGGCAAAATGGAGACTTTAGACTTTTAAAGTTTAGACATTAGAGATAAGGCACAGAAACAGGCCCTTCGGCCCACCGAGTCTGTGTCGACCAGCGATCACCCTGTACATTAGCACTCTCGTACACACTAGGGACAATTTTTACAATTGAGCCAATTGACCTACAAACCTCTACATCTTTGGAGTGTGGGAGGAAAGTGGAGCACCCGGGGAAAACCCACACATCCCAGGAGAATGTACAAACTCCGTACAAACATCACCAGAGATCAGGATCAAATCCAAGTCTCTGGCACTGTAAGGCAGTAAATTTACTGTTTCGGCAGTGACAGTTTGTACGCTCCCCTTTGCAGCAACTATTGGTACCTACAAAAAGCCCAGAGTGCCCAGGAAAATTTGGTACCATCTTTTGAGTTTTTTACAATCCTGAATTCAATCAGGAAAAAAATTCTTTTTTTTTGTTATCTGCTGAAAGATAATCTTCATATTAAATAATAATCCCGGATCATAAAATGTATGGTGCCTTACACTAAAAAAAAAACCTCATTAGAGGCAAAACTGATAAATTCCTTTTTTTTTTTTTTTTTTTTTACAGTATCGCTTGCAGTATCCTTCTGATCATGTTAGTGTTCCACAGCTTTGATCAATTAATATCTTCATGCAGGCTGTTATCCTGTATTTCAAAAAAATTGTATTTGGATCATTTCTTAGTTGTCAGGTTAAAATTGATCTTGAGTGTGATTTTTAATGTACCCAATTCACAAGGAGGGTTTTCTTCTATGAAAAAAACCCCACAAAAGGCTGTTTTCTGACCTTACTGGCTTAAAATTTGAAGTACCTGGTCAGACCTAGTATATGTCTTTAAACTCAGGATGTCACCATGTGGTTCTCTGGTTAAGAAAGCCTCAAGCTGGCTGACTGATACTTGCCAGCTCATCTGTCACTCGGAGGCATTACTGGACAATGCATGGAGTCCAGCATTGGAGCACAAACTTGCTGGAATTCACGAGGATTTACCCAGAGGAATCTGGATTTACCCAGAGGAATTAATGTGAATGGAGATTTAGTAACTCTGAGGAAGAAAGGAAGAAATAGGGTGGATTGCATTCTCTTTTGAAGACAAAGGTGCTGAATTAGCTCAGTGGGTCTGTCGACATGTCAGGAGAACATGGATAGGTGATATTTTGGGTCAGGACCCTTCTTCAGTCAGATTGTAGGGGGGGGGAGAGAAAGGCACAAGAGAAGAAGAGCAGGACAAAGCCTGGCAGGTAAATGGCCAACACAGCTGAGGAGAGATATTTGATAGGCAAATGGTTGGACAAAGGCCGAAGATGAAACGAAAAAAGGTGTAAGACAAAAGGATTGAAGAGGTAAATTGTGAAGCTGGAGGAAGAAATGTAGGTGGAAATGGAGGGCAGAAATTGGGAGAGGGGGTTATATGAGGGAAGAATGGAGAGGGTAAGGGTTATGCAATATCTGTTTTGCATTATCTTTTGTAGGAAAATAACTGCAGATGCTGGTACAAATCAAAGGTATCACAAAATGCTGGAGTAACTCAGCGGGCCAGACAGCATCTCAGGAGAGAAGGAACGTCTCGACCCAAAACGTCACCCATTCCTTCTCTCCTGAGATGCTGCCTGACCCGCTGAGTTACTACAGCATTTTGTGATACCTTGCATGATCTTTGAATTAGTTGTGCTAGCCATAATGGTTTTAGTTATTTAACGGTACTTCAGGCAATTGGGTTGTTCCATCTTTGGAATTGACAAATTGGACTACATGACCTGAATCACTGTTTGCAATCCACATGTGCCCACATTTACCTGGGAGGTATATGGAGAACTTAGTGCACTGGTCCTAGATATTCTTGACCCTGTCACATGCTGAGAGCAGGAAACTCCTGACATTCGCAGACATTCAGAAAACGTTAAACTTGAAGTCAATAATTAAAAATAAGAATGAAAAGTTAACCAAAGCCCATACATAATTAACATCACTGAGGTGTAAAGCAAGATAGATATTTTGTGAGAAGTAACTTGCCTCTCCTTTGCATTCGACAATCCTCACAAAATCTATGAGATCTCAGATTTTGTGCCAGATCTAATCCACACACCTGTGGTCCATCACTGGCCGCCATATTTTGTTTAATATCAAAAAATATATTCAATCATTTAAAAACAATATTTACCACAATGCAATAAAACAAAACAGAACCCACCACCAGAATACAATACAAACAAATATGCCAAATGAAACTATTATACAACTATATTACAATCCCTACCCAGGATGCATCCAATCCCCCGCGGTGCCCAATGTTCCTGGAAATCCCCCAGGGTGCCCGTGGACAGTACGTAGTCCCATTCCAACACCACCCGGGTGCCGACATAACCCCGGAAAAGGGATAGGCAGCTGGCTCGGGCAGAGCCCTCATCCGCCTGGCGATCGTTTCACTGAACACCTTCGCTCAGCCCACGTGAACCAACCTGATCTCCCGGTTGCTGGACACCTTAATTCTCCTTCCCATTCCCACACAGACCTTTCTGTCCTCGGTCTCCTCCGTTGTCAGAGTGAGGTTAAATGCAAATTGGAGGAACAGCATCTCATATTTCGCTTGGGCAGTTTACAGCCCAGTGGTATGAATATTGATTTCTCTCACTTCAGGTAGCACCAGCATTCCCTCTCTCTCTATCCCTCCCCCACCTAAGTTGCACCAGCTTCTCGTTTTCACTCAACAAACAGCTACCAATGGCATGTTTCCTTTATCATCATTAGTTTTTTGCATATCTTTCATTCATTGTTCTTTATCTCTCCACATCACCGTCTGTATCTCTCGTTTCCCTTATCCCTAACCAGTCTGAACAAGGGTCTTGACCTGAAACGTCACCCATTCCCACTCTCCAGAGATACTGCCCGAGCCACTGAGTTACTCCAGCTTTTTGTGTCTGTCTTCAGTTTAAACCAGTATCTGCAGTTCCTTCCTACACAATCTATCACTCAGCTTTGTTACATTTATTCCTAACTTTCCCGTGCAATAACCAAGGCACCCCAGATTGGAAGGGTAAATAAGAGTAGTGAAGTAGAATCAGATTAACGCACTGGATCGTATTTCATGGAGAGAATAGCCTATTTCTATGCTGTGATCCTAAAGCATCTGGTTAGATAGTCAAGTACTCCAATAACTCCAGTTCCTGCCGCAAGTAAATATTCCGATTGTCAGTTAGTATTTGTGGACACCAAAAAACAGAGTTAATATTTTTCAGGTGATTAACTTTTCATTGTATGTAGAGTCAAGTCTAGATGGTAATGCAGTGAAAAGAAATGTTAAAAATAAAAAGCAAGGAATATACAACTTAAAATATTTTAAAACGCTGTAAATAATTTACTACCTGCAAGAATGATTTGAGCAGTTGAAATTGTACCTTTTTCTTGGCCGGAGAGGTTAATTGGTATTGCATTAAGAATTATTGAGTAATTAAAAGGGTATTTGCACTGTTTAATTATGACGCATAACTTCCTGTGGTGAGTTTTACAGGCAGTTAACATGCAAATCTCACAAATTCTTAAAAATAATGGTTTGGCTCGGGGAGAAGCTATTTATGCAAAGCAAAAGGTGGAGTGGCATAAATTGACTAGATTGTCCCGGAGATTCACAACTCTCAGCATGTATAGCTTTTATCATGCTGTTAGTTTTCCAGCGAACCTTTGGCTATTGACGTGGGATTGTAAAATATGAACTTTTTAGAGAGTCCAATTATTTTAAAGAGGAATTAGATTGTGGGGGGAAAAAAAAGAAATTTGTGGTCTTAGGATTTAATGAACAGGAGTAACATAGTGCAGCAATTTAATTATGTGCATGTTTTGATCTTCAATGAGTACAAATCATTTTGCAGTTGTTTGGATGAATTATTAACCCAAGATGTATATCTGCACATTCGGACATCATATAAAATTCCATAACACCATTTAAAAAGGACCAGGGGATCTCTCTTATGTCTTGTATTAATATTCATCCTTCATCTTTTTAAAAAATAATAGTAAGCTGCTCATTATCGCTTTACTGTCTGCAGGAGCTTGCTGCGTGTAAACTGGCTGCAAAGCTTCCTCCTTTCATGCAATGATAAGCAATTCAGTGCTACTCCGCTAATGCCTTGTTGCTTATAAAATGACGTGGAGTTCCTTACGGATATGAAATGCATAATATTAACACGTGTGTATAAAAACGAGATCATGGATTGCACCATTTATGCATGCTACACAATTAAATTTTCAATTAATTGCACGGTAAAATCGTGGACTTATTCTGGATTCCACGAGGTTTGTGATTTATTTTCCTTCTGACACCCCATACTCCTGATGAGAAGGTGCCTGTACAGTGGCCACCAACACCACACATCTGGATGTCACCTCTGTGTTTGAAGCTTGTGTGCATGTTGATCTTATGGGCACGCACTCAGAAACCATTCCTCACTGCCTGCTTTAGTGTGACCTGGAGTCCAGGCTGGGATACCTTCTTAGCGAGGCCTACAGATAATCCATCTGCCATGACACTCTTCCATTGGTACCCCCTTGCCCATCCATCCACATAACCTTCCTCCAAACCTTAACCATCCACCACCATGCATCCACTGAAATACCAGCTACTAGATTGTTGATCTGCTCTCCCTAACTCCCATGAGCCGAGTGTAGGTCTCTTGACCCAGTCGCCAAACCCAAACAGCCAACAACCTCCCTCCTTTATTGATTGCCTTGCTTGACCTTACAGAACGTGATTCATCTCACCTTTTCCTCTACTGCTTCCCCCACCGATCCTCAAATCCCCATTCCAGTTTCACATAATTACAATACAATACAATACAATATATCTTTATTGTCATTGTACCCAAGGGTACAACGAGATTGGGAATGCACCTCCCATACGATGCAATAATGTAAGTAATTTAGACAACAGCAACCCAACGAAACGAAACAATTGTAACAGTTTTTAGACAGGGTAAAGTGCAAGTTGATCTATGCGTTGTGGCCATCCGGCTCAGCAGGACTGGTTCATAGCAGCTATGGCCCTGGGGATGAAGCTGTTCCTGAGTCTGGAGGTGCGGGCGTAGAAGGCCGTGTATCGTCTGCCCGATGGAAGGAGTTCGAACAGACTGTTGCAGGGGTGTGAAGAGTCTTTGTGGATGCTGGTGGCTTTTCTGAGGCATCGTGTGTTGTAGATGCCTTCCAAGTCTGGTAGCTGTGTTCTGAAAAGAGGGCTCTCTGACTAAATGTGCAGGAAGGAACTGCAGATGCTGGTTAAACGGAAGGTAGACACAAAAATCTGGAGTAACTCAGCGGGACAGGCAGCAAATGGGTGACGTTTCGGGTCGAGACCCTTCTTCAGCCTAAATGTTCTCTCTGACTAAATGTTCATTGGGTATTGTGTCACTGCCCCCTTAATGTGGCACCATTAAATTTCTAGGTAAAATTCTTCCTTTCTTTCTATTGCAAGTGGCATTAAGCCGACCACATTATACAGGAACAGAAAGAGAAAGCACAAGGTTTGTCATATTAATAACAGTAAATTACCAATATTATTTTTCTCATGAGAAAGATCTTCAAAATCATTTCTGAAATAACCTCTCTGATGTAGTTCACTGCTTCTGTGTGATATCCTTTATTTCTTCAGTCGTCATCTAAATCCAGTATTGGAGCAATCACTTTATCTTGAATGAAAGCTAATTAAGAAGCACTTATTCCACCACTGCCTTGTCTGGAGATGTGAATTCCATCAGCATATAGTTCATAAATAACAAAATACTCATTTGTTTTTTTTATGGAACTGTGCAAAAAATGTAATCTTGTTTTGCATTGCATAAACAAAGGCTGTGATCATAGAAAATTAGGATTATTGCCTGTTTTATGAGGATCTGAAAATGATCTGAAATATTTTTTCACTGACAGCAGAAAAAGTGTTTGATAAAACAATTCTAAAGGGAATATTTTCCAAGTTTGGATGCATATTATGCTGCAGTTACTGTGGCGATTTTCAATGTCTCTTTTGCACAGTTTCATTCATTTAATGATGCATTTTAAAAATAGCTTTCTGTGTAATTGTTAATCAGTTTAAAAATATTAATTTTTTGCCATTCTTCAAAATTGGAGCCATCAGTATAATCACAATGGGAATAGTTTACAGTAGATTGGCCTGGATTTTGAATTCATTGCTGTGACTGGAAAGTTGGTGCTCAATTAATCTGTAAAGTGGACTAAGAAGTGTGGCACTTCTACATGGATAATTGTGTAGGTTTCAAATAACTGCTTTATGAACCTTTGACTGACTGTCTAATATTTCTCCAATGTACTAAAGTATTACAATAAGTTGATTTATGAGAGTTAGACATTTGGTGTTGGGTTTATCAAAGCTGTGAATTACATAATTTCGTAAGCCTTGCAAACAGTGAAATACACTATTACGGCACAGTACAATTTCTTGTATCACGTTTTACTGGAGGATTACTTAGATTAGATAAATCGCAGGGAAGTTATAGCCTTTTAAAAGCCACTAGTTGATGAGAGGTTATTGGGATAATCAGTAGCAAGTATTCATTAGGAGGTATCTTGATTATTAGGCACCAGAATTCACTCATTAACCATAGCTTGAAGGGTTACTTAAATGCTGTGTGTGCTATATTAAAATATAATTTCCACGATGTTGAAATTCACCATTAAATTAGTATTGCAGTCCATAAGTTAAGAATGAAAACACTTGATTTGCTAATGACCACACTTGGAGTACCCTACCAATAAGACATATAAATTTGAAGTACTCAAACATCCTTTGATTTCTTTTTTATGTTAAGCAACTGTAAGGATTCCAGGATAGTGTTCATTCAAAATAGTATTAGGAACATAAGCAGCTGTGAAAATATTCAAGTGCCTGCAGAGAGAATCAGACATTCAGTTTTCAGATGCAGATAGTCACAGGAAGTGAGATCAGTAGTGTGCACAAATCATTCACAGTTGAGTTTATTGTCACATGTACCGAGGTACAGTGAAAAGTTTTGTTGCCTGCTATCCGGTCAGCAGAAAGACAATACATGATTACAATCGAGCCATTTACAGTGTATACATGATAAGGGAATAATGTTTAGTGCAAGGTAAAGCCAGCAAAGTCCGATCAAGGATAGTCTGAGGTAGACACAAAATGCTGGAGTAACTCAGCTGCCCGACCCGTTGAGTTACTCCAGCATTTTGTGTCTACCTTCGATTTGAACCAGCATCTGCAGCTATTTTCCAAAGGATAGTCTGAGGATCACCAAAGAGGTAGACAGTAGTTCAGCATTGCTCTCTGGTAGTGGTAGGATGATTCAGTTGCCTGATAACAACTGGGAAGAAACTGGAGGTGTGCATTTTCACACTTCTCTACCTTTTCCCTCTTGCAAATAGTACTTATTCTCCATAGCCATTTATGGGTAATGTACAATTTCTATTTGCATGGAATCCTCTAAAAGTACTTTTTGAAACTGATTAACATTTTCTCCGAACCTGAATTAACAAAGTACCAGCAGACTGTGTAAATTCCCATTTTTGTAAAATATTTTTCATCCCATTGAATATGGAATCTCTTACGCACAGTTGAAAAGTGATTAGTTTTGGCTGGGAAAGCATTGGGATTCTTAAAAGTGAGAATACCAACTCAATAAAACATTTCAACTCCTCTCAAATTCACCATCAGATAACACTCTTAATTTGAGATTGTAGTTTTTTTTTTGGTTAAAAGTTGGACTGTAATTGATATTAATGTAGGACCATATTGAAAATTAATCCTTTTAGAGCTAATAAGGGCTAAATTAAATCAGTATTCTCAATGTTGGCAGCACATTAACCATTTTCTTTCTTTTTGATGAAGTCAATTGACAAGGTTTTGGGACTGGTCTCATTTCTCAGCTCTCAGTCCCTCGCTCTGCAGCTTCCAGCATACTAAGTACTCGCCCGGAAACGGATTTTGGTTTTCATTCAAGTTTTGTAAAACCATACCTCATTACTGTAAAATTTCTTCATCATTTCAACTTTTACCCATAGTTCTTAACTGCGTTGAATCAAAATGAAAAATGATCAAAGCTGCTACCGCACAACTCTAGTGACCTAGCTTCAATCCAGACTTCTGATGTGCTGTCCGTGTGGAGTTAGCATGTTTTCCTGTGACTGCATGGTTTCTTGGTGTTTGGTTCTTGGTTTTTGGTCCTCCAAAATATTTCCTCCAGGTGCTCTGGATTTCTCCTGTACTTCCAAAGATCGGCACGTTGATATGTTCGTTGGCCACTGTACGTTGCCCCTGGGGTGTAGTTGAATATTGAAGCTGAGCGGGAGCTTTTAGTTTAGTTTAGTTTAGAGATACAGCATGGAAGCAGGCCTTTCGGCCTATCGAGTCAGCACCGAACAACGATCCCCGCACATTAACACTACCCTATACACATTAAGGACAATCTTTTAAATGTTATACCAAGCGAATTAACCTACAAACCCTGTACGTCTTTGAAGTGTAGGAGGAAACCGAAAATCTCGGAGAAAACCCACGCAGGTCACGGGGAGAGCGTACAAACTTCATACAGACAGCACCCGTAGTCAGGATCGAACCCGGGACCCAGATTCCTGGCGCTGTAAGGCAGCAACTCTACCGCTGTGCCACCGTGCTGCCCTCCACCGTGCCACCGAGCTGATGGGAATATGGGGAGAATAAAATTAGAAGAGAAAGGAGACGATTGGCGTGAAGATGGGTGCTTGCTAGATGATTTGTTGCTGTGCAGTATCTGTGTAGATGTTTGACTACCACCAAACTGTGCTCTCACCAGTATTCCTTCCACCTGCCTAGCTTCATTCTCTAAAAATAAGTAATTTTCTCTTTTTGGGCTTACTGTACACATATTCAGAAAGTTATTTTAAATGCACTTAATGAGTTCTGTATCCATATCATTTACATGATCTTTGTCCTTGATTGTAGCAGGATAGTTGAAATCCCCCACTATTAATCATCTATTGCTTATTTCCTCTAAGACGTTTGCCTTCATATTTTCCCTTCTTTCTCCCTCATACAAATAGTGCATTCCCAGTACAGTAATGTAGTTACTCCTTTTTGTCTTTCGGTCAAAACCCTCGTAGACTCACAGCAAAGGGTAGAAAGAATCAGTCAGCTATGAAGCAGTGGAGAAAGCCAAGCTTCAAGTTTTTGGCCACACGTGTCTCAGAAGATTTTACCTGGGCCCAGCACATTTATGCAATCAAAATAGAGCTCATCAGCGCCTCTACCTCTTTGGACGATTGAAAATATTTGATATGTCGCCGAATACTCTATTGAACTCTTGGTTTTTACAGGTTTATGAGAGAAAGCATACTGAGTTTAGTTTAGTTTAGCGCGGAAACAGGCCCTTCGGCCCACCGAGTCCGCACCGATTAGCGATGCCCGCACATTAACACTACCCTACACACACTAGGATGTTTTACAATTATACCAAGCCAATTAACCTACAAACCTGTATGTCTTTGGAGTGAGGGAGAAAACTCACGAGGTCACGGGCAGAACGTACAAACTCCGTTCAGACCGTACCAGTAGTCGGGGGTTGAACGCGGGACTCTGGCACTGCAAGCATTGTAAGGCAGCAACTCTACCACTGCGCCACCGTGCCACTCCCTTTTAAAATGTTTTATACTATTTAATTTTTCCCAGAGGCACTACAATACCGGGTCAATGTGCAGAGTGGACGGAGCAAGCCCCTATTCCAACTCCCTGCTCCAAAGATCAATTTAATATATGGTCCCTAGATAAGGGACGTATCAGATATTAAACTGATAAGAACAGATACTACAGTTGATCTTAGCCAAAAGGCTGAGAGGTTGTTGCATCATGGCCTGGTTCATTCAGTAACTCGAATGCCCAAAGGAATCTACTGAAAGTGGTAGATAATTGCACAGTCCACAATGGGTACTCAACTTCTCACTATCTAAGTGATCCACAGGTGGCGCTGCCTCGAGAAGGCAGCTAATATCATCAAAGTCCCATACCACCCTGGTCACGTTCTCATCTCACTACTACTGTCAGGAAGAAGGACATGACAACCGTGACCTCCCGGTTCAAAAACAGCTACTTTGCAGCAGCCATCAAGTTTGTGAACATTGCAAAATCCAAACTACAGCCCAACCTCAACAATGATCTACTATGGACTTAGTTTTGTTTCACTACGTACTTCAGTTTTGCACTATTATTGTCTTGTTATCTAGAATTACTGACTATTACTTTACTATATTACTAATTATTGTACTTTACATAGTATTAATGGGTGTGTAAAGCTACAGCAAGTAAGAAATTATTTGTTCTGTTGCTAGTGTAAATGACAATTAAACACTCTTAACTTGGCACAAGATGCTGGAGTAACTCAGTGGGACAGGCAGTATCTCTGGAGAGAAGGAATGGGTGACCTTTCAGGTCAAGACCCTTCTTCAGACCCGACCCGGTCGCGACGTCACCCATTCTTTCTCTCCAAAGATGCTGCCTGTCCCGCTGAGTTACTCTGGCATTTTGTGTCTGTCTTCGGTTTAAACTAGCATCTGCAATTCTTTCCTACTCTTAACTTGGGTCTTGACACTTGGCTCCAAACTTGCAAGGCTGGCATGAAGTCACCATGATAACTTACCTAGTCTGCATTAGTCTTGCTTGTCGAGCACAGGGCACATACTCCAATATGGCACCACATGTACTACATATATGAGTACAAACAGTGTGGATACTATTTCTGACCTCAAAAAATAAGTGCAGTAGCTTCAACCTGATTTTGTTTAGTTTGTGCCTAGTCCACATTTTACTAAATGGTTCTTTTACATATTTCAAGGAAATTCTTGCTTTGGATCACCGATTTTTAACAATATATATACTAACTTGAAGATGACAGTTAACACTGTTTTGTGGATGAAACAATAGTTTTCCTGTAGTTCTCAAAGGGTTAATGGAAGCACTAATTTATTCAGACTAATTTGCTAAGAATAGAGGAAAGTAGAATAAATAAGGGTGATTTTTTCTCCCCCTTTTAACATTAGATAAAAGCAGCTATTAATTTTATCTGATAGCTATAAATGCACCGGTGTGGAATCTTTTTAATAAGATTATTGTAATTAGTAGTTCATACAGGACACATAATCAGATATCAAAATTGAAGTACTAGAATAATCTTACATGCTTTTTAATTAGCTTTCTCTATTGGTATTATAGAAAAGGTTGACAAAATTTGCTGTTACCATCTGATGACAATACTTCCTAGATCAGTCTAACTTTTGCAGCCACTAGAAGTTTTTAAACAAGCACTCAAAATGGGGCTTTTCTTTCTCGAAGTGTTATGACCATTGACTCTGATTTTGTACTGTTTGCCATATTCTACATTATGCAGTTGTTCCGGACATTTTCGAAATGAATCCTTGCAGATACGTTTGACCTCCCACAACTGCTCTCATTTTCAGCATCATTTGAACAACACACAGCTTGCAGAATTGTTTTGTTTATGTGATTTATCACCTGCGTACCCAAGAACAATTTAACGATAACAAGTTCTATTTATACAGCCTCTCCAGCAGTTGTGACAGGTTGCATCACTCCATTCCAAGCCCACAGAAGGGGATTCTGAGGGCAGATGATCAAAGTCTTGTTCAAAGTGATGGGTTTGAATTAGTGTCTTGAAAGGAGTGAGCCAGATTATAGGGGGCAAAAAATAACAAGAGAGGCTAGTTAGGAATATAGACACAAAATGCTGGAGCAACTCAGCGGGACAGGCAGCATCTCTGGAGAGAAAGAATTTTGGGTCCCGAAATGTCACCCATTCCTTTTCTCCGGAGATGCTGCCTGTCCCACTGAGTTACTCCAGCATTTTGTGTCTATATTTGGTTTAAACCAGCATGTGAAAGTTCCTTCATACACTTACTAGTTAGGAATGTGTTGGAATATCCAAGTCTCAAGATAGCAAAAGCATCAATTAAAGTATCAGCAAACTTAAGCAGTGGATGGAGACAAGCAATGTCACCGTGGTGAAAGTAGCAGGTCTCTTTTAATGCCAATAAAATGAGGTCCAATGTGACATTCTGAGTCAAATATAACACCAAGGTTGTGAATGATCATAGAATTGCTATAGAGACAGGTTGGATAAGTTACAGCCATTCTGCCCGTTGAGTCCAGCAGATCACTTTTCCTCAAGGACCTATCGAGTACCCTTTTGAAAGTCCTGATGGACTTTATTTTCTTGCATCATTAAGGTGTTTCGAATCTTAAACACTGGAGACAGTCCAAAAGATATGCACCAAGCTAATTACAGGGATGAGAGAGCTGTCCTATCAAGGGAAGCTAGATGGTTTGAGTTTGTATTCCTTGGAGTTGCAGGAATGTGGGGTGACCTTATTCAAACATGGTCAAACTTAGGGGACTTGACTGGGTGAAATGCTTCCACTCAGGAGAGACACAAACAAGAGGACATTGCTACAAAATAAGGGTCTAGTCGTGTAAAACCCAGATGGCTAAACAATTCCCCTCTCAGAGGGTAGTGACTCTCTGGAATTCTTTGCCCCTGAGAGCGGTGGAGGCCAAATCATGAGATATATTTAAGGTAGAATTGGTTAGATATTTGAATTATTGAGGGCATTGCGGAACTGGTTTGGAAGAGGTGTTCAGGCCACCAAAGATGAACCGTGATCACAGTGAATGGGAGACCAGGAGTGGGTAGTCTGGCGGCTGACTCATGCTCTTATTTCTTGTGTTCTCACTTGACAAAAAGTGTTTGTTTTTTTGCCTATGTGCATCTCTTTAACACTTATGTGTCGTGGTCCTTGAAACACAGTTGTCGTGAACACTTCCATCAACTCTCCTCTCAATCTATTTAGTTAAAGTTTTCACACTGACCACTCTCTTAACAAATCCATATTATCTCTGTGTAGCTCCCACGTGGTCTTTTAACAACTTGCCTTTCCGCATATCTTTGTGTCTTCCATAAATTCAATAATGCTACCTTATCCGATCCTTTCATCTAAGTTGTAAATGGGGTCATGGCTACAAAATAAGAATCCAGTCCTATAAAACTGAGGTGCGTAAACAATTCTTTTCTCAGAGGTTATTGTCGTCATATGAATTCTAAAATGTTGAGACCCCAGCACTAATCCCTATGGAATAACGCTTGTTCCATCTTACCCACCAGAGCCCCATTTGTATGATGGGCTAGGAGGTGTGTCCATGATTCTCTGCCGTTTCTTGCGGCTTTGCGTAGGGCAGTTGCCATACATACCAAGCTGTGATGCACCCCAATAGAATGTGTAAGAAAATAACTGCAGATGCTGGTAAAAATCTAAGGTATTTATTCACAAAATGCTGGAATAACTCAGCAGGTCAGGCAGCATCTCGGGAGAGAAGGAATGGGCGATGTTTCGGGTTAAGACCCTTCTTCAGACTGATGTCAGGGGGGCAGTACAAAGGAAGGATATAGGTGGAGACAGGAAGATAGAGGGAGATCTGGGAAGGGGAGGGGAAGAGAGGGACAGAGGAACTATCTAAATTTGGAGAAGTCGATGTTCATACCACTGGGCTGCAAGCTGCCCAGGCAAAATATGAGGTGCTGTTCCTTCAATTTCCGGTGGGCCTCACTATGGCTCCAAATAGAATGCTCACTCTGCTGTTAAACGTCATTGGAGATATTCTGTACATCTAATGAATTAGAAGATTTGATACCCTTTCCCGGTTGTATAGTTGATGCGGTTGGACCGAGTGAAATTGCTGGTGATATTTGCACCGAGGAACTTGAAGCTCTCAACCATCTTCATTGATGCAAATTGGGATGTGTTCTCCACCCGACTTCTCGTAGGACCTCATCCCCTTACAAATCCAAGAGACGAATGTCACACTGACAATAACATGAATTATTGCCATGTAACCATTGTGCATTTCAGATTGTGTACTTGCAGGCCTGATATTCCAAGTAACAACGTACTCACAGAACTGTCTGAAACATTTGGTTCGGTGGAAGTAAATCGGTATACAATTCCCTGAAATTATTACCGTTCAATTCTTTGCACTGATTATATACAATAGCCTACAGCAGAAAGACAAAAAAAACATTAAATATACAGTTTGGTTATTATTTAGCATGTGAAAGATTTTTAACACTGGATATATAGAAATAATACAATTTTTACATAGCACAAAGTTGGGAAAATACACTGGACAGAATCCTTCAGACTTTTTCAGTGTGAATCCGTGTGACATCCCTTCCCCATGTTTGATGAGAATGATCTTTGCTTCATCCATTTCCAGTTATTTAATTCTCATCCATGATGGATGCTGCTGCACAAGAGAAAACATTTTTCAAATATTGCTGTGTGACAAGATTTATGCCTTGTAAATATCTGCTCAAAGTTTTCCACTTGTTTGGAATTTTTTTAGAGATTATATATGAGCCCCATCAAACTTTAAAATTGATTGCTGCTAATGGTGGCGACTACTGATATGAAGATCCCACCGTCACCCCAACCCAACTTCCACACCACCGACGTCTATTGTTGTTAGTTAAATCCCGCAGAGATCTGGAAGCTTGATTTTAAGATCCTCCCCCACGCCCATCATAAATATTGGCGTTCTTAAATGCTTGGGAGCCAACACTCCCAATTCCAATGGCAAATGTAACGGAGCTTTTGATTCTGTAGACAACTTGAAACATTAAGTGGGTTTTCCTTACAACGGATGAAGCTTGACCTGTTGAGTCCTTCCAGTGTTTTTTTCTTTTACTTTCAGAATTCCAGCATCCGCACTTTTTGCACATTACTGTAAACCACCTTTCCGCATCATAATTGAACACAGATTGAAAGTGGCACTGATGAGGGTCTCAGCCTGAAACATCAACTATTCCTTTCTCGCCACAGATGCTGCTCGATCTGCTGAGTTCCTCCAGCAGTTTATTTTTGCTTCAGATTAGGGGCGGCACGACCGGCGAAGCAGTAGAGTTTCTGCCTTACAGCACCAGAAACTAGGGTTTGATCCAGACTGTGCTTGCTGTTTGTCTGGAGTTTGTACGATCTCCTCCCAGTGACCAGTGTGGGTGTTCTCCGGGTGCTCCGGTTTCCTTTCACTATCCAAAGACATACAGGTTTGTACGTTAATTGGCTTGGTAAACATTGTAAATTGTCCCTAGTGTGTGTAGGATAATGCAAATGTACAGGGATCGTTGTTCGGCATGGACTCAGTTGGCCAAAAACAGCCTGTTTCCGCGCTGTACCTCTAAACTAAATTAAACTCAATTCCAAGATCTGCAATCTCTTGTGACTCCTTTGCAAGTGTTGTTTCTGGTCCAATGTCATGCTGAAAACTTGAATCAGCAAATTCTGTGCATGTGTGCAAGCAAAGAGGAACGCTATGATCACTCTTAATGCAATGTGCACCAATGTGGTCTGCTGCATCCTGAATCAAAACTAATACCCTGATAACTATCAGTTCAGCTAAATCCTTTATCAGACATTCTTGGCGGCAAAATGGCCAGAATTGCTCAAGTTATACCAAGTGACTATGTTGTCTCACTTTAGATAGTTTGGTAAATACATCAAGGAACCTACCCACCATTAAATATTGATGGGGCTTTAGTGACAAATCAAAACGCACCCCACATTTCCCTGCAAGTTAGCCCCATGTACGCTGAATCTAAAGGCAAAAATCAAACTGCCGGAGGAACTCAGGCCGAGCAGCATCTGTGGAGGCAAAGAAACGGTCAACGTTTGAGATCCGAAGGCCTGATGCTGGGACCCAACCTGAAATGTCGACCTTTTATTTTCCTTCGTGGATGCTGCTTGGTTTAGTGAATTCCTCCTGGAGATGTTTTTGTTTGCACATTCCAGCATCTGCATTTTTTTTTGTGTCTCTATGCTGAATCTAATTTTAGAGCACTGTAATAGTAAAAATAAAAATAAAACATTTTGTCACGACCTTATTGATAAAGATACCACATTTTTTGTATCTCCTGACTGCTGTATAGTGAATGAGATCCAAATCTATTTCCAAACTCAAAGTTCTGAGCAGATTTGTCCATAAAAATATTCATCCGATCATCATTTCAGACTATCTTTTCAGATAATATGCACTGGGATTACTAATCATCCACCTCGGAAACCTTTATTTTTGCATAGTCTTCAGGGATTATCATGGAAACACTTTATATCTGCCAGAATTCAGCAGTTACAATCGGTATGAGCCTTCGGTTTAATCCAAAGAAACTTCATGAAATATCTTTTGTTGGTAACTAATGGTTCTCAGTCACTCCCATAATTATTCATGCCTTAATGACTGGCTTATTTAGGTTGAAGGTGGACACAAAATGCTGGAGAAACTCAGCGCGTCAGCCAGCATCTCTGGAGAGAAGGAATGGGTGACGTTTCGGGTCAAGACCCTTCTTCAGACTGATGTCAGGGGAGGGGGCGGGACAAAGATAGGATGTAGTTGGAGACGGGAAGACTAGTGGGAGAACTAGGAAGGGGCAGGGGAAAGAGAGGGACAGAGGAACTATCTGAAGTTAGAGAAGTCAATGTTCATACCGCTGGGGTGTAAACTGTTCAAGCGAAATATGAGATGCTGTTCCTCCAATTTGCGCTGGGCCTCACTATGACAATGGAGGAGGCCCAGGACAGAAAGGTCAGACTGGGAGTGGGAGGGGGAGTTGAAGTGCTGAGCCACCAGTTTAGGTTTACTCCTTGGGAATTTCCACAGATACAATCTCAGAGATGGAGCAAATGTTCAAATAGCTTTGCCAACCAGTGAATCTAAAGAAGTCATCTTTACAACCTTTACAATATATCCCTTTTATGGAATCTATTTTAAAAACAGCAGCCTTCTAAGATGTTCACACTATTACGTGGAGTACAAAGTGATGATTGATCTTAATTCAGTTTGTTGAGGGATAAGTAAAGTAATGGACTGATGAAGTACATTATTTTCTGCTAAACTACCACATCTCCTTATCATGCCTTTTAATATATTCTTCCAGTAGATTGTCTAAGTTCTGTCGACTGTGTCAATCATCTTTTCCAAGGACTTATTCCACAAACCCGTCTTTTACAGAGTACAAATTTTGTTCCACAAATCTATATTCCACAGTATTCACACATTGTCCAAACCTCCCTTCCGCAGAAACACAAAGTACTAGGATGCTCTAATCTGCAGCAACAATTTAAATGCATGAAGAATGCAGTGGGCCAGGCAGCATCCATGGAGACAAAGGGATAGTTGATGATTCTGGTCGAGACTCTCCTCTGCAGAATACCAACTTATTCCTCAAACCTGTCTGTCACAGCATGCAGGTTTGTCGCACGAGATTGGAAGCTTGTTGCACTGTTCTACCCTTGATCTCCATTCCCTTTGTCTTGTTTTCACACCTTACACTTCCTTATCTATACACTTCCTTATCTATGTACCGCCCACACCCCTGATACCAATCTGAAGAAGGGTGTCGACCCGAAACATCACCCATTCCTTCTCTCCAGAGATGCTGCCTGTCCCACTGAGTTACTCCAGCATTTTGTGTCTATCTTCGATTTAAACCAGCATCTGCAGCTCCTACCTACCCAGTTTTATCCCCTCTAGGACACTCATTTATTCTATCAATTGCTCCTCAGCAGATAACAAAATGTCAGCCTGACTCTAATTTATTTCCTTCCATCACAGTTGTTAGCGTATTTTGTGCCCTCACTATAATGAACAGATTAGTCCGATCATGTTTGTGTTAAGTAATGGTTTGTGTGTGTTGTTCCCAAGGCCAGCATTAATTGTGCATGTTTATGGTCCCAGAAAAGATTGTGATGAACTATGTCTGGAACTGCTGTGGTCGGCTGGTGAAGGTGTTCCCACAATGATGTTGTTTCAGGAGATCCAGGATTTAGAACCAACAATTTGAGTGTTTTGTTAAATGTTAACATCAACTAGACCAAGTGGACCCGTTGGGCCCAAACCTCTCCTGTATTGGTTCAGCACCCTCCCCTCCCCCCCTCCTCCTCCCCTCCCCCTCCCCTTCCGCCTCCCCCCCTCCCCCATCCACTCCATTCCCTGCCTCCTCCCCTCTCCCACCCCTTCCCTCCACCCCCTTCCCCCTCCCTCCCTCCTCCCCTCCACCTCTCCCCCTTCCTTCCTTCCCCCCCTTCCCCTCCCTCCCACTCCAACCCCCTCAACTCCCCTTATCCTCCCTCCTCCCCCTCCCTCCTTCCCCCCTGCCTCTCTAGGAAATAGATTTAAACTTTAAAATGTGAATACGTTTAAAAATATAACACCGATTTCAATGAAACTGCTTCCGTTAGCACCAAAGGGACGACGGTGAGTAAGGTGGGCCTAAAATTGTCGCACTATCGTGTACCATTTTGGCTGTAGTTCAGGAACAAACAAACAAACAAACAAGAGTTTTAGTATATAGATGATCTTCATTTGGTCACATCAAATACTGTCTATTCAAGTGGGCATTAAAGATAAAATGAAATGCCCAGAGAAGGGAACTTCCATGAAGATGACATGAATTGGAGCCATGCACTCTTCATCTTAAATCACTTTATACATTTTCGTGTTTTGCAAAGAAATCATCTAAAAGATCCAAACCTCTTTGTAAATTAAATTTATAATGGCTTGGAATATTGTTTAATATATCTCAATATCCCTGTCTAATGGAAAAAATCAATCAAAAGTTCATGAGAATTTGGCATAGTATCTGAGATCTGAGCAATACCATGTTCAAAAATATAACATATTTTAATTTGTGCTCTTATGATAAATAGTGGTCAACAATTATGATGCTCGTTACTCTGAAATCCCTATCTGTAATTAACCTGTCATTTACTGCCTTTTTTAAATCATTGACAAAGTTAGCCAATTTTTGCCCATCTCAAGTTTCTGTTAAAAGTCAATGGCGAGTCTTCATCCTAATGCTTTGGTAGAACTGAACTCTTTGCCAAAACACTCGAGGCCAAATGAGAGTCAACTATCATGTTCTGGGATATGAGTCACACATAAGCCAGATTGGGAAAAAGTTTAATTTTCTTAACCTATAAGACATTATTCAGCCAGTTTGGTTTTTGGGCAAATGGTCAACATTATTGGTTCAGGCAATCCCCAGGTTACTAAAGGGCTCTTTTTGGGGGCAGAGGTGACCTGTATAAGAAGAATGGGAGGCACCTGAACTGAAGCAGGATGAAGATCCTGGTGAGCAGATTTGCAAGTGTGTTTAAAGTAGTTTGTTGCTGGTGTGATAAGGCAAGTGTTCTCAGATGTCATCTAAAAGAGAATGAGGGTGTTGTGTGCAGAAGCTACACACTGAATCAGCCTGAGATTCCCTGTGTTTTCAATTACAGGATGGATCTGTTTCTGATATATTGTCCTAAACCCAACAAACTAATTTATGGCTCTCAGTGAAGGGAAGCCTCTCATTGCCCAATCTGCCCTATACCGAGCTGCAGGCACTCTCTAAAGGGGTCTCTTTATTTGCTATGGATCTTACAGACACTATGGATCATTTCAACTTTAAAACATAATGCATTGACTTGTAAGGTCACAGTTTCAGCATATGGATGATCCACGTTTCAATAACTCCTTTCTCACCATTGTGGAATATACACGGAGTTGGATACTGGTACATTGCGCTGGTGAAGCGGATAATGTCGCTTCACCTTTTCACAGCAAACTATCTTCTGGAGAAGTCAGCCAATCAGGCAGCATCTGTGGAGGGAAAGTGAATAGTTCACTTTTCAGGTCAGGGACCTTCATCTGCTCTGGCTATCTAGATGAAGGATCGTGACCCCGAAATGTGAACTGCCCATTTCCCTCAACAGAATTGCCTGACCCATTGATTCCTCCAGAAGTTTGTCTTTCGCTGCAGATTCCAACATCTGCAATTTCTTGTGTCATCTTTTCACATTGGGGAAGCCTCTCTGCACTTATGAATGGGTAGGAATTGGAGAACTCCTAAACTTGACCAAATCATAGTTTAGATATAGTAACCAGAAGGGTTAAAATATAAGCATTGATAGGGAGAATCATTAACTTGATAAATATCATATCATATATTTGCCTATGTCTAAAGTGACTGAGTTACACACAACACCATTTATTTCGGCTGTTTTATGACCCTGGCTGGCAATAACTTTCTGAAAATATAATTACTGTTTGAATCACTGAAAACTGATCTTCCATTGATAATTTATGACCCTTTCGAGTTTAACAGTTTTTGAGACATCATGTACTTCTGTATGACACCATAAGAATCAGAATACTTAATAACCCTAAGGGTGATGCATTAAAAGGGTAATAATACTTATCTTGTTAAATGTCACAGGCTAGATATTAAAATAATTCATGTTGACTCTTTATCACCTCATTGTTTTGTCAGATATTGGCTTGAGGATGTTATTTAAGGGGTCTCGCCTGCAACTTTATCTGTGGCTGAACCATAGTTACACTGACTGCCATATGGTACAATGTTTTTGATTGCAAGTCAATGCAAAAAATGGCAAAATAATTTTGATATCAGATATTAATTTGAGCAGACCAGTGCCATGTGATGGAAGGACTTTGTGTGGGAGAACGTGAGAACCATTTAGTACTTATTCACAAAATGCTGGAGTAACTCAGCAGGTCAGGCAGCATCTCAGGGGAGAAGGAATGGGTGACGTTTCAGGTCGAGACCCTTCTTCAACCATTTAGTACTTGTGCATGTCATGCCACTGGCAATTTGGTGCCTTTCTGAGGGAATACTGCGCTGTGAGTAATACTATCTTTTAGATGAGATATTATATCCTGACCTCCACCTGCCTCTTCAGGTGGGCACAAGTGACCCCACAGTACTACTCAAGGCAACAAAAGCCATCTCAGCCATCTCTTCGCTCACGGTGCTCTGAACAAGCATCACTTTGACAAATGGTTTTGCCAATTATTGTTATCTTTGACTTTGTGTCAGCTTGCGATAGAGTGTGGAACAGTACACCATGGGAACAGGCCCATCCGTCCACAATGTCAGTGATGCCAAGACCATCTCTTAACCGCCAGCAGAGAATCCATATCCTCCGTTCCCTGCATATCCATGTGCTTATCCAAAAGCCTCTTAAATGCCGCTATTTTATCCACCTCCACCACCATCCTCGGCAGTGTGTTCCTGTATCTGTAAGTCTTTATTGCCCTTCCTAAAGTATAATAACCCTTCCATGTCTCCTACCGGCCATTCCTTGTCCGATCTGTGGAAGAGTCTGTCTCGGCTACATTGGCCTTTGTTAGTAATGTCAAAGTACACAAAAACTGAGTGGAAACAAATCATCCTGACAGACTGCCCAGAAAGAAGAATTGCTAAAGTGACTTCAATTCAGAAAAAAAAGCTGCATTGTCCACATTGTATTTGGAGTGCTTTGACGTTAAGAAAGATATTATGTAAATGCAAGTTCTTTCTACTTTTTACCGCAAATCATGTTGACTGATGGGTATTCGTGTCTGTGGATGTCTTGGAGGCAAAGTCCCAAGATGTACTCAAGGCTAGTTGTCGATCAATCACCTGCTTTGCCACCAGCTACCCTACTCATTTAATTTAGATTGTTAAAGAAATGGTAAAAATGAGTGCATATAAGTGCTTACTTATTTTACTTCATTTTGCAGTTTCTAAAAATATTTGTTGTTTACTTACTTTGCTGCTAGCTACAGTTTTCTATTTTTAAAATAAGTTTTTTTTTTAGTTATCATATTTAAAAACAAAGATTTTAAGTATCTCTGAATTTTAGAAGCATCTAAATATTACTATACATTATTTTATGGCCAGCAAGCTGTCAAGGTTTTCCAGACGCAGAGACACAAAAGATGGAGACACAAAAGATGCTGATGCAAAAATCTTCAGCAAAAAATAAATTGCTGGAGGAACTCAGCAGGTCTGGCAGCATCTGTGCAGGGAAATGGACAGACAATGTTTCAGATCAGGAGCCTTCTTCCAGGCTGTAAGAGAGGTGGTAGAACGAGGTGAGGGAAGGGAGTCAGACGAGAGCCAATAAGTGATGGGTGGATCCCAGTAAGGAGGGGTTGATGGTCAAGTGGGGATGAGCCACTCCTTTCCTGGAGGTGATACATGAAGGAGACAAGGGGGTGCATATGGTGGAAGCTGATAGGAAGGGAAGTAAGGAGAAAATGGAGGACTCGAGGGATGGTGGGTGGATGGAAATGGAAGAATAGAGAACCTGGAGAGGATAGGGGTGAGTGATTAGCAAAGGAAAGGTTGGAGGAGGGGTTAGGAACTGGATGATAGGAGTTTGGGGGGAGGGGGAGTGCAAAGAAAGGTGTGTGTGACAACCTGCGTAGGTCAGAAGGAGGGGGGGAGGGGTTGGGTTTACCGGAAATTGGAGAGATCAATGTTGACGCTGTTGGGTTGTAAGCCTACCAAGCAAAATATGAAGTGCTGTTCTCCCAGTTTGTGTGACTGTTGGGTGCAGAGTGTAATTCTGATAATTACCTTGCATCCTAACAAGGGTACGTGTGTGTGGATTGGTCTCTGGCACTGATCCAAGATGAAATGGCCCAATATTTTGAATTGAAATCTGCCGTTTTCCCCCCAGTATTTGACGTTAACAATGCCAGAGCAGGGATCGATGGATAATTTCAAGCCATCATGAAGTTGACTTCTTTCAGCTTTGAGTTACTGAGATGTGAAGGATTTTGAACCAGCATTAAGCTGAAGCGTTTTGACTGTGCACTGTGCAGGTATTAATATGACACAAACAACTGCATGAGAACTTGGGTCATTGATAATACTGTCATTTGGCTAATAAAGTAATTGGGTAGTTTTTGTTTGCACTCATGGATATTTCTGCAATACTGTGAATTTTCGGCAGAGAGATCTGGAATATGTTGAGAGAGAAACTTGCTGGTATTACATAAAAAGTGGCAAACACACTCCATATTTTTATGGGAACATCAATCTTGGGGCAAATCTATATTGGGAGCTCCCCAGGCAATGGACAGGGATGATCCCAGTGGGCATGCAGATTCCTGGCGTAGATTTGCAACCATCTGATATTTTGTGAGTAATCGTTGCCCCCTGGCAGCAACGCTTTTCTTATGTGTAAGAAAGGTGTGATGAGAGATAGAGTTGGAATGGCAGAGACATGTTTAGGACATTGTGTTTCTTGTTTGCCTTCTCTCTGTGGACCAGCAGCCACAGATATAATGGTTTGCTGTGCACTCCTCAGCAACATCTGATCAGTAACACATCATAGCCTCGTTCAGAATAAACTATCTCTCTTCACTCTTCTCGACTCATCTACAAGCCTTTGATGAAATTAACTGTTCCATCTTCCATCAATACTTGTCAATTGTCCAACTGAATCTTGCCTCACTCCATGCTTATTTATTGAATGAGCGTCAGTGAATCACCTGCAATAGTTGCTCGTCCTGCTTCCAAACTGGTGCTGCCCAGTGATTTATCCCAGGCAACCTTCTGTTTCTTGACTATTATTCACAACATCAGATTACATGTGCACTTTCACAACATTCAGCTGTATCTCTCCACTGCTTCTCTCGGATTTGACAGATTTTGTTTAATGGAATGTGCAGTCAGAGGAAAGCTGAAGCCATTATCTTTGGTTCCCCACCACTCACTCAACTTTCTGTTGCTATTCCCATCTCAAGAAATCATCTGAATTTGAGCCAGTTTGCAGCTGAGTGCTGAGTCTGACACACAATGGAGATTCTGTCCACTTGTCTGTTTTACTATTAAACCTGGTTTCTTCTACCAAAGCGCTCTCACCTCAGCTCATTTGTTACTGAAACCTTCACCCCCGCCCTTATCAAGTACTAATCCAAAAGGCTGCAACCTAAAACATTGGTCGTCTGATTACTCATTTACACTTGTATTTACAGATCTGTTCTGGCTCCAATTGTTAGTGCTTCTACTGTAATTTAAGGCCCTCATCCTTGTTTACTTTTCCATCTTTTGTTTTATGCCCCAATCCCCACCATTTCAGCAGCCTGGGGTTGTTGTTGAGCAGAGATACCTCTAGATGCAAGTTATTGTTCCCCGGAAGCAGAAACACGGGTAGACTTGGTGGTGGAGAAGGCAATCTTGCCTTCATCCGTTGAGGTATTGAGTACAAATTATATAAACCGTTGGTTAGACCACACTTGGAGTATTGTATACAATTCTAGTCACTACCTCTTTGGAAGGATGTGATTGAGCTGGAGAGGTTGCAGAAAAGATTCACAAGGATTTTGTCTTGATTTATAATAAAATGTGATAAGCTGGTACTGTTTTCCCTGCAGTGAAGGCGGTTGAGGGGTGACATTATAGATCGTATGGAGAGTCACAGTCTTTTTCCAGCAGAGGGGAGTCTAAAACAAGTGAGCATAGGTTCACAGTTAGAGGCGAAAGATCTGAGGAGCAAGATATTCCTACAGAGGATAATGGCAATACAGTCATAAGGTCATACAGCACAGAAACAGGCCCTTCAGCTCATCTCCTCCATGTCATCCATGATGCCCATCTTAGCTAGTGCCTGCATTTGACCCATCTATATACTAAAACTCTTGTTTCTTTGTTTGTTTGTTCCTGAACTACAGCCAAAATGGTACATAATAGCGCGACAATTTTAGGCCCACCTTACTCACCGTCGTCCCTTTGGTGCCAATGGAAGAAGATTCATTGAAATCGGTGTTATATTTTTTAAGTTATTCACATTTTAAAGTTTAAATCTATCTCCTAGGGAGGGAGGGGGAGGGAGGGGGAGGGAGGGAGAGGGGGAGGAGGGAGGATAAGGAGGGTTGAGGGGGATGGAGTGGGGGGGAAGGGAGGGGGGGGAGAGGAGAGGGAGGGTTTAGGGGAGAGGGGAGGAGAGAGGGGATGGGAGGGGAGGAGAGGGTGCTGCACCAATGCAGGAGAGGTTTGGGCACAACGGGTCCACTTGGTCTAGTACCCTTCTAAACCTCCCCTATCCATGTACATGTCCAAATGTCTTTTAAATGTTATTATTCTACCTGCATCAATTACTTTTTTGGCAGGCGGCCCATTCCATATACCTGCCAACCTCTGTGAAGTTTATGGAACAAGCTGCCTGAGGAGAGCCCGGTACAATTATGACATTTTAAAAACAATTGGACAGGTACTTGGATAGCAACAGTTTAGAGAGATAGGGGAGCAATCACTAGCAAATAGGATTAGTTTAGACAGACATTTTGCTCAACATGGACATGTTGGGCAGAAGGACCTCTTTCCATCCTGCATAACACCATGAATCTATGAACCTAACCCTCATTCTGCTTCACAGACCTTCTGGGTCTTTTTGCCCCATCAACTTCCCTTCAATTCTCATCAGTTTATTTGCTTTACCATTAGTGTAGATATTTTCCGCTGGTATAATCTCCCTAAAATGCTTTGCTTCTCTCCCCTCTCACCTCTTTTGATGCTTTTCCTATATACCCTGCCCGATTAGTCATAATCCCTAAAACCTTTCTCTGTGCTTCAGTGTCATATTTCACTTTAACTTCTGCAAAGAGCCTTGGAATGTAGCGTTTCATTAGCACCACGTTGTAAATGCAAGTTGATATTGTGACTGAAATCTTTGTTGGTGTGAAGCCTCACCCCCCCCCCCCCCCCCCCCCCCCCGTCACGAATGTTGATGATTCAGGCACTGGATGCAGGGATTCGTGCAACATCTAGATCAATTTGCCATTGAAGATTGATCTCTCCCGGTGTATACAGGTGCGTATAGGGAATCCGGAACCTCAGATAATGATTGGTGTGACCAAAACACCTACCTGTTAGTATACAAGATTAGCCTCACACAAACCACCATCTTAATGAGCCAGCACATTCACAATCCCTAAGGAAAAGTCCAAACCTTTTCTTTGAGGTGCAACAGAAACAAAGAGTAATGGAACTAACTACAAGTAGACAAAAGAAAACACACTCGTGATAAAATGCATGTGTGCACATTGGGTGCAAAGTTCACTCTAGGGACATTTGGTTTGAATGCTGCTTTCTCCAAAAGTTAGCTATCAGAATGAGGCATTCCACTCATGTCCCAAACTACAAACGGAGACCTGACCCACTTTCTGAAAATGATTTAGTGCCCATTATATCTTTGCAAGCTCCAGCTAAAACAGTCAACCAATTTTCTAACTGTGGTTTTATTTAAATCAAATGTTAGATATTTTCAGCTGCATACTTAACTGCAAGAGCTTATTGCACACATGGAGTGTGAAATTGATATAGTAGTATTTCTCCCTTCGCAAAAGCAAGTTTCTGTAACTTATTTGTACTGTGATGCACATTTTAAACAAAACCTGTTGTCAAGTCCTTTCTCTAGCTTATCTTTCTCTCCACTCGTGACCGTAATGGATTGGGTGATTTATGCAATAAATTTGTGGTGGCACAGTGGTAAAGTTGCTGCCTTACAACGCCAGAGACCCGGGTTCGTTCCCGACTACTGGTGCTGTCTGTATGGAGTTTGTACTTTCTCCCCTTGACTGTGAGGATTTTCTCCGAGATCTTTGGTTTCCATCCACACTCCAAAGATGTACAGGTTTGTAGGTTATTTGGCTTGGTATAAATGTAAATTTGTCCCTCGTGCGTGTAGGATAGTGTTAATGTGCGGGGATCGTGGTTGGTGCAGACTCGGTGGGCCAAAGGGCATGTTTCCACGCTGTATCTCTAAATTAAACTAAAAACTAAATTCTCCCTGTTTATAATTGCACCTGGTTATGTGGTAATCAGGCTTTACCACCATGTGTGAGTGCTGTCTATGTGTGTGGTGTCTGCATGTTAGTGCATATTTGCCCATTCAGTAACTATTAGAAGAAAATTATATTCAACCAACTTCTTAACCTCGTTTCCTTTTACCCCATGCTGCAAATGTTCTAATGTGCTGCTGTGGAATACATTTTAATTGGTGCGTACTTGGTAACTGTATAAAGTGGCAATCAGGCAAAGTAAAGGTTCATCAATATCCGACTTAGTTTGTCAAATTCACAGTTAGCTGGGGGGGGGGGTGTAGTTGTTCTTCTTCAGCTCACAATTGTCCTGCGGCAGAGAGTTATCCAACTATAAGGTTTATAGTTGACCAAGGACAGGTTTAGAAGGATATGGGCCAAAGGCAGGCAGGTGGGACGAGTGTTGATGGGACATGTTGGTTGGTGTGGGCTGAAGGGCCTGTTTCCACGCTGTATGACTATGACTCTATACATGGAGCAGGCTAATAATCCAGACAGAACGAAAATGTGTTCATTCTGGCCCCGCAAAGATATTGCAAAATGATGCCTTTTCTGAAGAGTCCACACTAGTCCCTTTAAGGACCTCTCAAAATACGCAGACAGTTGGACCAATGCGAGTCGAATATGTCCACTCATTTCTTCAAACAATGCCTCGCGCTGCAATTTGCCTGCCATTTCCTTATTTAAGCAGCCACATGCCTGGTTTTGACACCCATTTAAATGCCTGTCTAACTTGATTTGATGTGGAAACGGGTGACTATTGTTTAAAAACCCAGTTCACTAACCCCCTTGCAGAATTCTCTCGGTATCTGTTCTCCAAAATTAAGTCAGATCTTTGGAGAAAGCAAACTGCAATTGAGCATTGTCTTCAGTTGCAAATGTTAGGTTATGATTAACAATCCATAAAACTAATGGAGCATTTACAATAGTGTTGTATTACCCTGATGACCATGTGTCTGTTGTTTTGTACCTCTATGATGAATTGTTTCTGCTGCTCTCTAAAATACATCTGATGTTAATTTAGCTGGAGTTGCAGCTAATGGTATAAGTATGTACTAATATATTTTGACAGATTTGTTTAAAAACATTTTTATGTCTTATTTATTAACATCAGATGGATACTATGTGGATATTAGTGTTTCTCATAAATTCCAGAGTGCATGGCATACTTTTGCAGTTCTATAAGCAATAAACCTACTGATGCAAATATATTTTATCACATCCTGCTAATAGCAGTGGCACTATCCCCACCCCCCTCTTCATTTTCCAGGGTTATTACATACTTTAGAGGGAAAAAAAAATCTCCATTCCTCAACAAGCTGTTGTCCTCCAAGATCCCTTTCCAGATGCACAATGCAGTTTTTAAAAGTGCAAGTATAATCATGATACTCTAACGTGGCCAATATTCAACAGTCCTGCAATGTTTAAATGTGTGCTGGTACGGTTTCTCCAGTTCAATACCTACAAATGGATGGATGCATTATCGCCCATGTGCACATGTTTAGCCGCGCTGCTGTGGTCTTGGGAACCAGCAGTTAGAGGTCTGCATTCAGCATTCAAGCAACGTTGCTATAGCCTCCCTAAGCAGTGCTGTGGGAAGGGCGGCTGCAAAAATGGAATGTGCTCCAGATTTCACTGCAAAGGACTCGGAGAGTTGGTGAAATGGGCAAACGCAGGAGAGATGGAGACTGGTTACGGTAAACCCCCCCCCCCCCCCCAGGGCGGTTGTCAGGCACTTCTAGCAGCAACTCTGACCAGAAAGTCTTCAACCGTCCACAGATGCTGCCTGACTTGCTGAATTTCCCAGCACTTTCCCCTGTTATTATGCTCCTGGCTAAACATTGCTCAAGAGACAGAGAGAGAGAGAGAGAGAGAGAGAGAGAGAGAGAGAGAGCGAGAGATACATCATGGAAACCGACGCTTTGGCCCACTGAGCCCACAGTGACCATCGCTCACCCATTTACACCAATCTTGTACTAATCCAGTCTGTTATTCTGTCCATTTTGTCATCGTTTCCTCAAAGATTCCACCAGTCAGCTGCAGATAAGACTCATGGTCATGATTGAACTGGGGGCTCTGGTGCTGTGAAGCAGCAGCTCTTTAAGCTGCTCTGCCCTACTGTGGAGATCTCAGACGAGTGCTGGTACTGTGGGAAATGGTGCAAGTCTGGCAAAGCTTCAGGTCTGCCTCATTGTGCGGGTTAAAGGAAAAGTAGATGAGAGTGGAGAGTCAATAGTGTTTAATTTTCATATGTATTGAAACGGAACAATGAAATTCTTACTTGCAGCAGTACAGCAGGTCTGTTGACACAGTACTCAATAGATAACATAATCAACAAACAAAAAAAAGTCCAATAAATTAAAAATATTTATATCAGTGCAAAATTTAAAAAATAACTCAAAGTCCCCAGTTGCAACCAAGACCATTTGTAGTTCAAACTTTAGTTGGTGTTTGTAGTGTTCAATAATCTTTTGGTTTTTGGGAAGAAGATGCTCCTGGACCTGAACATTACAGTTTTCAGACTCCTATACCTTCCTCCCGATGGCAGGGGTGCAATGAGAGCCTGGCCAGGGTGGAGTGGGTCCTTGTTGATGCTGGCTGCCTCATTGATCGCTTCGATGGTGGGGAGGTCAGTACCCATGGTGGAATGGGCTGTGTTCATCACTGAAGTCTGGTCTCCTTAAGTATGGAGCTTTGGAGTCTGAATTATATCACTTGTGTGGCAGTGTAAAGCAAAGCGTGGCACAGATCAATAGCAGCATCGGAATGATCCTGAGGCGAGGAAATTGAAGACTTGAGTCTTTTGTGTGGGACACAGTTTGAAGGAGGAGGTCAGATCTCATTCTGTTGCATCAGTCAAAGTTGATAAATAGAAAGTGTTCAGATGTAGTCTCGGCCCGAAACGCCGCCCATTCCTTCTCTCCTGAGATGCTGTCTGACCTGCTGAGTTAATCCAGCATTTTCTGAATAAATACCTTCCATTTGTACCAGCATCTGCAGTTATTTTCTTACACTAGATGCAGCAGGGTGGTGATGTGAACAAAATGAACTGCAGATGCTAATTTTCCAAAAAAAGACACAAAGTGCTGGACCCGAAAAGTCACCTTCCTTGTTCTCGAGAGATGCTGCCTGACCAGCTGAGTCACTGTAGGGAAACAATGTGTTTAAAAAAAAAAAATCTTTTCTGCTTCTGATGCAAGTACCTCCAACAATCACCTAGTCTTTTTTTCATATGCGTAGGCCAAGCATTGACAGAAACGGGTCAGATTAAAATACGTGTCGAAGCATGATGGTCAGTTGTTGAGATACACTCCAGCCATATGAATTGATTCAGTCACCCTGTGATATGTAAGATCAGGACAGGAGTGAAGAATGCAATAAACAGACTGCTGGAGGAACTCAGCAGGTCAGGCAACATCTCTGAAAGGAAATGGACAATGGGCATCAGACTGGAATTATTGACTGCATTTCATCACAACTGCATTTTGGGATCTGATGCCTCACTGGTTCAATAAATAAGCAAGCAATGCAGTTCCCCATGCATCTGCAATTCAATGCAGCCCATATTCGCCATGTTACCAGGATGACATAGGCCTAGTGATCTGATCTTCTGATTTGTGTTTGTTTTTTATCCGGACACTGATGCTGCAGTCTATATCTTGCACAATTGACTCTCAGCATCCAGAATGTTTGGTGAAGGTTGGTGTGCAAGTGATCAGAAAAGGTGTCTTGCTGTAAACTTCGTTTTTGAGTTGGTGAAAGCTCTGGTGGGTTCACCTTCACCATTCACCTGTCGATGTGCCCAAGGAAGTGGATCCTGGCAGCAGATGGACCACAGAGCTCAAGAGTACTTATGCCTGCATGAGCCAACAGTGGGTCTGAAGAAGGGTCTCGACCCGAAACGTCACCGATTCCTTTTCTCCAGAGATGCTGTCTGACCCGCTGAGTTACTCCAGCTTTTTCTGCCTATCTTCGGTTTAAACCAGTAGTTCCTTCCTGCACGGAGGGTCTGAGCATCACTCCCCCCAGGGTATTCCAGAGGTCTTCATGTTGATGTTTACCTGTTGCCTCCACCCCAGTAATTATGAGATGTTGGTTTTAATATAGGGTCTCAAAATCACCGGACCTCATCACTTGGGAATGTAACTTTGTGGTAAGCTGTGCAGTGTGCCCTCAGGATGTCTGCGATTTATTCTACCATGTTTTCAGGCAAATATTATGCGGATATGCCAATCTTCCCAACAACCAGTATTGTGGGCGGAACAGTGGCGCAGCGGTAGAGTTGCTGCCTTACCGCACCAGAGACCCGGGTTCGATCCTGGCTACGGGTGCTGATGTGTATGGAGTTTGTACGTTCTCCCCGTGACCTGCATGGGTTTTCTCTGGGATCTCCGGTTTCCTCCCACACTCCAAGGACGTACAGGTTTGTAGGCTAAATCGCTCGGTATAATTGTAAACTGTTCCTCGTGGGCCTAGGATAGTGTTAGTGTGCATGGGATCGCTGGTAGGCGCGAACTCGATGGGCCGATGGGCTTGTTTCCGCGCTGGATCTCTAAAATAAACTAAATAGATTCGGTTGCGGTGCTATTAGCAAGTCGTTATGACGGCCGTTTCATTAAATTGTGACTACATTCTGGATACTTTATCTGTCTAGCTTTTTCTTTAAAACAATATCAGTTTCTGGTTATGCTGTTCCCTCTTGCTGGAAGAGGAGGATGTGCTGGGCCATGGGCTTCCATGTAGCTGTCATCCGTTCTGCTTCATAATTGGAGAGAATAAGGTAAAGTTCAGCAGAGTGAGTTTGTCGGTGTCAACTTGTCTCTCACCCAGAGCGCGGATTCTTGGAGCTGTCACCTCGTACTCGACAATTCAAGTACACAGGAGTAACATGTCTATTCAAATATGTAATCCCCCCTCCCCTTTTGAATATCTGGCGACATCTGTGATGCATTTGTATTCCAAATCCTGTAGATAAATAGTGCAGTTTGAATGATGCACCCAAAAGACAGCCACAGCAGATCAATGAGCAACAAAATACCGTGAACTGATACATACTGTTTGCACTCCAACCTACTAGAAGGTCAAATATTAAAATATCCATCAAAGGGAAAATAAATGATTGTATGAATGCTATGAATTGGTCTTCTTTGTAGGCCGTCCACCCATTGTTGACCTTGTGTCCTAGGCAAGACCTGATGGGTCTTTGGAATGTCACCTCTGGGTAAGGGACGACTTTAGGCATTCATGACCCTTTGGCTAAGAGTTAACACCATCCACCATTTGATCTGTGGGCTATTAGAACCTTGGCTGTGCTGATGTTTGAAAACTTTGCTGCTCCTTTTTCCCGTTGAGTGTGGCTTGACAAAGGCCTTACATCCAAGCTGGTTCTGAAAATACGACTTGCTTTTGCTATGCCGAAGCACTTACAGTTTGCAGCATGTTTGATGGGGTTACCAGTGGGTATAGTGGGACTTGCAATATGCTTGGCTAAACTGATGCTTACCTGATAGCATGGGGTTGCAGCCCATAGAGGATGATCCTTTAGGAATTTCTGGGGCACTTTTCCATTGAACGATTATGAAGTGGGCAAATCCTAGAATTCTTCAGTGCAATTCTGCACAGCCTTCTAATTCTATTTTATGCTAGATATTAGAACCTTAGCTAAATTTATTTTTACAGATAATTAAAGGCAAAGAACATCATTTGAATGCAAACATCTCCTTTCAGGCAGAGCAAAATAAAAAACGATTGGTTTCTTAAGGTTTTTGATGAACAAAATGTTCAGTGGTGAAAGAGTTAATCACAAACTCTCCTGTATTTATTTGATCGAGGTACTCTGATAACCGATGAGTCTAATAACTAATGTTGGAAATTCATGTATGGTAATTTACTTTACACAAACTTTCTAATAGAGATTAATTTTTCATATTTAATATATTCAATTATGCAGGTGTGGTTTGATGGAGCTTTTTTTGCAGAAATAAAGTAGATTCTAAAGAAATTATTGTAAATTCTGTAGAATTTTTACTGTTAAGGATTGCAAAATGGAACATGCTGTAAAGCATACTTTAGAGTTGCTTCAGTACAAGGCAGTGCATGCCTGTATACATCTGTGTCTGTCACACCTGTAAATAGTAGGACAGTGATTTGGATTTCTGTGGAATTAATGAAATTAAACCATCATTTAGTTTTCTTTTTTTCCTGTACCAGTGATGTAGTTGCACTTGGACTCTTCACTGTCTGAAGTACTTCCCATACATTTATCATCCACAGCTCATGATTAATAGGGTACCTACAATGCTAAATAGCACCTACCAGTATTTCTACCTGAGCTGCGCTTTCCTCATTTGAATAGGTGAGGGAACCAAAGTCAGCAGAGCAATTTTTGCTAGATTTCATCACTCAAAATTCAGTTGGAATTTCTTCTAAATTCCTCAGCTGCCCCGAGGCTAAGGCTCAATGCTGATACAGAGATTAATCCCAAAAGAGCCCCGTATTTCTCAGCAGAGAAATTAAAGCTTGCCAGTTTTCCTTTCACCTGTCCTTCTGACAGCTCTGTCAGTAATGATGTGCTATATACATGGCATAATCCCCATCCTATGGTAAAGAATAATTTATTAAGAAATTAAGGGGCTTAGCTCCTCTGTCGGGTTGGTCTTCAAAAGTTGGCTGGTAGTGGTGACAGCATGATTATCAATGAAAAATTATTTAACAGTACCTTGGGGCTTTTTTAGACAAAGCCTAATAAGTCACATGGGTAGATATCAATCAAATTTATCCCCTTTAGATTTTGTAAATATTCCCTAAAGTTAAAGCAAATTACGTTGATTATATGGTTCCTCTGAAAGCAGCTCAGAGTCACTGTGGGGCACGGTCCTAGTTTAGGGAGAGGCATATTTTTAGAAGCTTTCAGGCAGCGTGACATGTTTGCTAATAAAGCTGACACAATCTCTCCCTTGCTTCTCGAATCTTAGGCCAGTAGGAGGTACAACAATGTTTTTTTTTCTCAAGCAACCTTTCACAAGCATGTGGGATTGTTGACTGTTCTTAAATCGTGCTATGACAATCAAGGTTCCATAAATTTACACCCAAGATTAGTACAAGACTAACCTCCATTTCTTAAAGCGGAAGCGCGTGTAATAAATAATTCCAAACATTGATCCGTTTTTTTACATTTGTGATATTTAACCTGACAATGCATAAATCAGTCTTATTAATAAAGATTATGTCGAGCCCCTTTACTCATTGAAAGAAAGAAGCATCAGTAATAATTCCTTTTAAACTTTAACTGGGTGTTTAGAGAAAATTATTTATTTAGAAGTTCATTGAGACTAAACGTATTTTCAGAGTACCAAATAAAATTCTGCACTTGGCGAGTTAACTAGTCTAAAATTTAAGATTGCCAGAAACATTATTTAATTAATCAAAAATGGCAGTGATGCTTTATTTAATCATAGACATAACCCTGGCAAACATTAGAACATATTTTTCCAAGCGCATATCTCAGGAAAGACTTTGACCTTTTTTTTTATTTGCAAAGATTAATGAATAATTAATTAATTCAACCTGGGCCTCCCTCAAAAATCTGATTATACACAAACCACAGTATGCTCATAGGCTTATTTTTTCCAGACTCTTTCTGAACAATAGTTTAAAAGGTCGTTATGGCCATATTAGTTCATAATTGAAAACGACTTCTCGTTTGAATATGGAAATATTTTGCGTAGCTACAATTTCCTTTACAAAACCAACAGCTTAGTACATCGATCAAACCCATCAGCCACCTCCTAACCCATCTGTAGAACAGTCTGTTGTTCATTCATTCACCTCCGAACTCCCGAAAACCACTGTGGAACAAGGCATACTCAGTAGTATAAGAAGATAACTGCAGATGCTGGTACAAATCGAAGGTATTTATTCACAAAATGCTGGAGTAACTCAGCAGGTCAGGCAGCATCTCGGGAGAGAAGGAATGGGTGACGTTTTGGGTCGAGACCCTTCTTCAGACTGATGTCAGGGGGACGGGACAAAGGAAGGATATAGGTGGAGACAGGAAGATAGAGGGAGATCTGGGAGGGAGGAGGGGAAGAGAGGGACAGAGGAACTATCTAAAGTTGGAGAAGTCGATGTTCATACCACTGGGCTGCAAGCTGCCGAGGCGAAATATGAGGTGCTGTTCCTCCAATTTCCGGTGGGCCTCACTATGGCATTGGAGGAGGCCCATGACAGAAAGGTCAGACTGGAAATGGGAGGGGGAGTTGAAGTGCTCGGCCACCGGGAGATCAGTTTGGTTAATGCGGACCGAGCGCAGGTGTTCAGCGAAGCGATCGCCGAGCCTGCGCTTGGTTTCGCCGATGTAAATAAGTTGACATCTAGAGCAGCGGATGCAATAGATGAGGTTGGAGGAGGTGCATTGAACCTTTGTCTCACCTGGAAAGACTGTTTGGGTCCTTGAATGGAGTTGAGGGGGGAGGTAAAGGGACAGGTGTTGCATCTAGTGCGGTTGCAGGGGAAAGTGCCCGGGGTTGGGGTGGTTTGGGTAGGAAGGGACGAGTGGACCAGGGAGTTACGGAGGGAACGGTCTCTGTGGGGGACAGCCTAAGAAGAAGAAGAAAAGGGAAAGTAAAAGATCACCATGTTATCCAGGTAATCAAAATAACAACACACAGTGCTTGTCAACCCAGTCTTCTAACTGTAAGAAGGAACTGCAGATTCTGGTTTAAACCGAAGAGATACACAAAATGCTGGAGTAACTCAGCGGGACTCAAACTGAAGAAGGGTCTCGACCCAAAACGTCACCCATTCCTTCTCTCCAGAGACGCTGCCAGCATTTTGTGTGTCTAACTTCAGTCTTCTAACTCCGTTCTTGCTCAACAAAAATTGAAATAAAGCAAGCATACATATTTCAGATCAATGTAAGGAACCAATTTCACATTTATGGTCTGTTCTTCCTGTGCAAATAATTGCAATTAACGGAAGTTGTTCTAACAGCACAAAACACTGAGGTGGTTTGCTGTTGTTTTTCCACTTCTGCATGACAGAATACATGACAACGTTTGCTCATCGCTTAGTACACAGATGTATTAATCAGAGGTTGGAATCCTAGGCGGGACTGGCATAAGTCTGTAAAACCACATTTTAAGTGGTCTACACCAGCTCTCGGCCTAAAGACCTCACTGATGTGGAATGCTAATTCCTCAGAGGTGGAAAACATAGCAGAGCAGACCTGGCTATGAAAGAAGTGTGAGCATGATATAGAGCCCGTAAATATTTTGGTAACCATTAGAAACCAGCTAATTAATATGTAAAATGAATTCTGTAGTGTAATCTGATCCTAACCTGTGTGGTAGAATTAATATATGGATAGGTTAGGCAAAATTAAACAACTGGGCTCCAAAGACGTTCACTCCAAAGACATACAGATTTGTAGGCGAATTGGCTTGGTAAAATTGTAAATTGCCCCCAGTGTGTGTAGGATAGATTAAATGTGCGTGGATCACTAGTTGGCATAGACTTGTTGGGCCGAAGGGCCTGCTTCCGCGCTGTATCTCTGAACTGAGCTGACGTTAAAAAAATGCTCAGAAGTTTGAAATAAAATGTGCTGGAAATGTTAGTCGTTCTGGTAGCATTAGTAGAGACAGGAACGGAGTTAACATCTCAGGCCAATGACCTTTTCATCAGGTGTGGGTGTGATGAAAGGTCTATCAACCTGAAATATAACTTTGTTTCTCGCTTCACAGATGTGGCCTAACCTGGCTGGTGTCTGCAGCATGTCCATTTCAATTCCGTTTTCCAGCATCTGCAACATTTTGATTGCAGAGCAGAAATTCCCAAGTTTGATTTCCTCAGACAGTTGATCTCATGTACAACAGTGCTTGGAGGACACAATTGACCCATCAAAGAAAATTAAGAAAGGCATCGAATCGATGATCAGTGTTTCTGCTTGGAAAGTTCAGATGGATAAAGAACAGATTGGTCATGGCAGTGATGCCTCAAGTTGAATATCCTGGAGACACTTAACATCTAGGTTTATGAATGAAAGGATGACATTTGGCCAAGAACTGCGACTCTGCTTGCTCCTCTACAGGAGCTCCTTCACACATAAAAAGGAGGTACCAATCTGATTGAATTCTTTGAAGAGGTAGCAAAGTGCATCACAGAGGGCAGGTTTGTAGATGTCATTTAGATGGACTTTAGTAATGTCTTTGACGAGATCCCACATGGGAGACTGATTTAGAAAGTTAGGCAAGTTGGCAAACTGGATAAAAATTGGTTTGGCAATAGTGCACTGAAGGTGATATCAGAGGGCTGTGTTTGCAATTGGATGCTCGTGTCTCGTGGTATTCCATATGGATCCATGCTGGGACATTTTCTGTTTGTATTATACGTGAATTACTTGGATAAGGGAAGCAAAATCAATAAGTTCATGGATGACACGAAGATTGGCAGCGTTTTTGATAGTGGAGTTCGTCTTAGGCTCCAGAGGATTCAGTGCGTCAGTGAAATGGGATGGAAAAATTGCAGATGGAGTTTAATCCAGACAAATGTGAGGTGATGCGGTTTGGGAGCATTAAAGAGGCTGCACTATGAATGCAGGGGTCTTGGGGAGTATTGAGGCACCTTGAAGTTACAGTCTAGAGATCATTGAGGTTGGCAACGCGGGTGGATAATGTGATGAGGATGGTATATGGGGATGGTGGTTTTCCTTAGTTGGGACATTGAATACAGGAGTTGGGAGGTTATGCTCCAACTTTCTAAAGCCTTGAATGGACATCAGCTGGAGCACTGTGTACTGTTCTGCTCACCAAGATATAGGAAGGATGTGACAGCACTAGAGAGGGTGGAGAGGAGATTCACCAGGATATTGTTTGGGATGAAGCAGTTCATCTATTTGGAGAGCATGGAGAAGCAATGTCTTTTCTCCCTGGAGAGAAGATGGTTAAGTGGGGCATGATTGAGGTATATAAAATTATACGGGTAGCGCTAAGGTAGACTGCAGGACATTTTTCCTCATTTCTGAGGTAGATAAAAACCAGAGGACGTGGGTGCAAGATAAAAGGGAAAAGATTCAGAGCAGATGTGAGGCAACCTTCTTCATCCAGAGAACAGTAAGTACCTGACCTACACTGCCTGAGGGAGTGGTTGAAGCTGAGTTACTGAGAACATTTAAGTAATGTCCAGGTGAGCACTTGAACCCCTTGCTTGGGCTATGGAGCAGGTGCTGAGCGATTGGATTAATATGGAAAGGTGACCGCTGGTTGACATAGACCAGTAGGGTCAGTTGGCCTGTTTCCATGCTCTATGATCCTTGTTTCAATGGAAGCATCTCCTTGCAAGGTCCTGTAGCTCAGTAGAAAATGAGGAACTTAGATTTATTCTCTTTTTTTTTTTTAATTAATTAATGTTTCATGAGTAGATTGAGAAGTGTTTTCTGAGGGCAGCCTATGGCACTCAAAGATGTGTGTGCAAAGGAGGGGAAGGGAGGATGAGAGATGGTGGAAGAATATGTGTGCACCAGGGTAGGGGTCACAGGGACGGGGGGGGGGGGGGGGTCACAGGGAAGAGGGGAGAGATGGGTAGTGGGTATTACTTGAAATTGGAAAGTTCATTGTTTATTGTATTTGGTTGCACGCTACCCAAGCGGAATATGAGGCGATGTTCCTCCAGTTTGCGTGTGGCCGCACTCCGGCAATGGAAGGAGGCCCAGGACAGAAAAGTCAGTCTGGGAATGGGAAGGAGAGGGAAAAATGATTCGCAACTGGAAGATCCAGCATGCCTAGGTGGACAGTGTGCAAGTGTTCGGCAAAACGGCCGCCTAGTCTCCGCTTGGTCTCGCTGATGTAAATGAGGGGGCAACGGATGTTGTAAATGAGGTTTGGAGATGCGTTTGAACCTCTGTGTCAACTGGGAAAGGAGCGAGGCTTCCCTGGTGGAAGTGTGGCTGGAGGTGTACAGGCAGTGGTTATATCTACTGCAGTTGCAGGGGAAAGTACCTGGGGAGAAGGTGGGTTGGGTGCAAAGGGGTGAGTGAGCCAAAGAGTTGCGGAGGGAGTGGTTAGTGATGAGGAGTTGGGAGTCTCACACCTCTTCTCTCCCTTCCATCCAGCAGTCCTTCCAGGTTAGACAGAGGTTCACATGCACCTCCTCAAACCTCCTCGACTGCAATGGATCCACACATTACTGTACACAATATCTACAGAACAGTTAAAACAGTAGTTTTGTGAGTTACGTAATGCTTCATTGATTGCATGTTTGTAATTATTATATGTTGCTTTTTAAATATATCATTGCCAAAGCTCTATTAAGTGTTGTTTGATTTACAGGATTTATTGCAATTAATATGAAAGAAAAAAGAAAAAAAATAGATGAATACTTTCTTTCAAGAATTGACCATGTCAATAAATATTGATTAATAAATAAATAAATATTATTTCATAGAATATATCGCAGCCATTTAAATTGGACTGTCGGGACTGGGGGTGCACAGTTTGTTTAACCCTGAGGTCCAGAACTATTTATATCAGCATGTAGGAGTCTGCATGCAGAGTCTGTTAAATATTTTTATCAGGTGGTGAGTAATAACAATTGGTAATGGGTCCTCTCAGAGGTTTTCTTCCATGTAGGGAAGGGTTTAACCTCCGCTCACATCCTACCTGTGACAATACAGCCAACATGAGGAACTTAGTAAGTGGAAAATTATCATCACCAATCAATATCTCATGACGCCATGCAGCAGCGCATTAGACGCTGAAGGTGCTGTTCCTCCTTCTTGTCGGCCATTTGTATTCTTGCGGCCTTTTCCCTTCTGTGGTCTTTTGCACAGACATTGCTTACATTGGTCCTGAACTGGAGCTCTTTCAGCACTTCTAACATGTTATGAGCCAGGTGCCATAGCTGACTGGTGATAGTGCAGGTTAAAAGTGTTAGCTCATTTAATACATCATGGGGAAAGTGGTGACTCCTATCAGAAGCTTCAGTCCAACTGCACCAGCAGAGTTTACATTTATTTTTACTCATTCGTGCAACATAGCCACCACTAGCAATGCTGAAGATAGACACAAAATGCTGGAGTAACTCAGCGGGACAGGCAGCAACTCTGGGGAGAAAGAACGAGTGACATTTCAGGTTGAGACCCTTCTTCAGACTCTTCAGAGATGCTGCCTGTCCCGCTGAGTTACTCCAGCAATTTGTGTCCATCTTCGGTGTAAACCAGCATCTGCAGTTCCTTCCTGCACATTTCATCTAGCAAAGCTGCCATGTGTTGTTGTCCACTCCTAGTTGCCTCTGAACTGGAGGGAAGGCTAAGAGCCAACTATATTGGTGGATCTGGAGTCACTTTGTTGCCAGACTAAGAAGGAAAGCACTTTTCCTTCCCGGATGGGCAGCATTGAACCGTATTGTTTTTTCCAACAATCTGGTAATTTCATGGTTACCATTTCTGACATGGCTTTAATTCCAGATTTATTTAATTACTTGAATTTAAATTCTCCAGCTGCTGTAGTGGGATTCAAATTCATGTTTCTAGATCAATGGTCCAGAACTCTGGCTGCTATACTATTAATTTAACCTCTCTGTTACCATACCATTGAAAATGGTCAGAACTCATTTGTCAGAAGGCAATGAGACTGATATGAGATGGCTGTCATTTGTCATATATTCTGCAGGGTTTTTTTTGCTCTAGGCAGCCTTCAGTTAAATGGTTTCAAATATTTATTTTCGTAATTGTTACCAGATAAATTTGTACGAGCAGTGTAAAAGGTACAGTCACATTTGGACAGTAGTCATATCCATAGCAGTTTAGCCTCTCTCTTAAATTATGTTTTTGGATCAGTTCCGGGCCGTTTTTCAGAGCTACTCTATGCTCCAGTTGTGTTTACACAGACTGTTCATTTTATTTCAAGGGTTTGGTAAAGTTCCAAGACTGCTACCCTAGTGAGTCTAAAATCCAAAGGAACCTGGAGCTGGTTCCTGGCACCAGGAATAGAGTTCTTTGCAATAATATATATTCATTAAGGCGAGAGGGCAGATTCCCAAAGCCACTCTAAAACCAGTCACAGTTTTAATACATTTTTTTTAAAACTGGCTTTTGAACAAATCCCTTTTAAGTAATCATTGTAAACAAAATCTGTTTGCCTAAAGAAAGCCTACAAGCAGTCATTTGGTATCCGAACTACATGTGCTAATGAACCAAAAGCTGTTAATGTGGTTTCTTCAGTTAAATTGATTCATGAATTTTGAAGAGAACATTATGTAATGAATTTACTCTGAATAGAAAGCAATTAGAGGGCCATACAATTCTGCTTAACCCCAAAGACACCCCGGTGCCACAAATTAAGTACGTTTTGAAAACAGATTCATAAAAACTGAAATAGATTTGCTGTCTTATGACCTTTACTAATCCTTGTAAATTAATGAACAAAAAAGTTAATTCCTACGATGACCCTGTTCTAATAACACATGGATTATACTGAGTTATAGCACATTTAAGGTCATAATATTAATCAGATTGTTCCAATAAAGTTATTATGTTTTCTGATAGACAGGCACTACTTAGTTCGAGGTTCTAAATACTGTACCGTTTGAAATATCTACTCAAACATTATTCAAGTCCTGCTGTAAATGCACAATCTATCACCTAACCTTTAATGAAACACAACTCATACCAACTGTGATGTACTGGGTAGTAAGTAATAGCATTGTTCCATGCCGTAAAGTTAGTAACTGCTGAAGTGTAATAAAGTACTGACATATTATATCAATACTGCATTAAGAGAATTTGAACTGAATGTGCAGTGTAACTGCTAAAGAAATTGAAAGAAAATGTAAAACTTATAAAATAGACTATTATTTTTAAATCATTTACATAGAATTACATAGAACGCACAGCACAGAAGCAGCTCATTCAATCCAACCAATCATTCCCTTTAACCTAATCTAACTCTCACAGCAGTTCCATTTTCCCATCTCCCTCTCATGATTTCCTTTAAATACATCTGTTCTACTTGCCTCAGCTTTTCCATCCAAGGCGAATGGGCCTGAAATGCTACCTCTCCACAGATGCTGCCTGACCTGCTGAGCATTTCCAGCGTTGCTGGTTTTATTTAAAATTTTATTTTAAACCTGCTAATGTGATATTAGCAGTCGTCCTGTCCCTTGGCATTATGCTTGTCGCAGGAGAGGATTGGAAAAAATATTTCCTCCCCTACTTTTACTTAACAGCCGATGAACTACTTTCAAAAAGTGACACAAAGGGCGGGACTAACTTAGCGGGTCGGGCAGCAATTGTTCCAATTGTAAACCAACATCTCTGTGAAATATTGACATTGGGTTTGGTAACTTCTCCACTTTCAAAGTTGATAATCCCACATCATTTCCAACTCTGTGTCTATAGTAACTATTATTTCACAATAATCCTTCTGAATTTTTCAATTTCTGCACCATCTCCTCGTTCTGCAAAGACAGACATAAAGTCTGCCTGGATTTTCCACATCCAGGTTAATGCTGAGAGGGGGGAGGACTTTATAATGACCTAAAATTGGAGAAATTACCGTTCGTTCCGTTGGGTTTTAAGCTCTCCCAGCTGGAGATATCCTTAGCCTCTCCTACAACCCCACACGTCCTTCAAAATATGCACGCCTCATTTTCCTGAACCGACATTTTATTCTGAATGAAACTACCATGAAGTCCTTTCTTTTCCCTTATGCCACAGCCTCACTTGCCTAAACTCCAGATTAATACCCTAACTGAATTAGTGAGGTTCAATGGAACATATCCTACATTTGTGGGAATAAGCGACTCTCTCTCTCTCTGTACATAAACTCCCACATACTATAGTCCTGGCATGTTGTTTGTTCTGGTCTATTTTGAAAATGTATCTGTTGATAGACAATTAACATCAGAATAGATGTCTGAGGTTACAAAGAATAAATTCAATTATTTTCACTTATTTACTCAAACTCAGAATTCCTGTTAGGGTGCCAAAAATAACTTTTCACGGCTTTTGTTTACACGAGTTTCACTGCTGCTGTCTTGCACATTTTAATTTCACTCACTTTCTGTAAGCCACCATTCCCGGGTCATGTTAATTATGATGATATATTGTGATTGCTTTTCTGTGGGCTTGCTATAGCAGGAAAGTTTCTTTTAAATTACACGCACGTGATCTTTCTAAATCATGTCATGCTGTTTTAATTCCTGGAGTATTTAAGAAAAAAAGTATTAATAGAACTGTTCCTGAGACCCCCCCCTCCCTCGCTAATCTTAGATTATTGTCAATTGTAACAGTGATTACATTTCAAAGGTTATTCAATTGGCTGCAAAAATCTTTGATATGTCTCACGATCATGAACCCCATTGTATAATGTTTTAAAAATACCTTTTCTGTCCTCCTCTCTCATTCTTGTTTCTCTCTCTCCCCCTCTCTTTATAGTTGAAGGATTTTAGCCTTTCAGATATTGATGGCTGTGTTTGCATACGCTAATATTTGTCCCTGTTCTATCCCATTTTCATCAGACATTCGAGCAGGAATGATATTTAATTGTGGCAAGTCAAATTGTTTGAAGTTGAACAGTGTGATTAAGAATTTTAAATGTCATAATCCACACCTTTCTTAGTATAACATTTCTAATACACCTCCTCTGACTTTACTGATGGTGATATAAGAAAATAACTGCAGATGCTGGTACAAATCGATTTATTCACAAAATGCTGGAGTAACTCAGCAGGTCAGGCAGCATCTCAGGAGAGAAGGAATGGGTGACGTTTCGGGTCGAGACCCTTCTTCAGTCTGAAGAAGTGGCAGGAATAGTTGTGAATACATTTGCACAACTAATTTTTTGTTGAGATGGACAGTTTCATTTGATTGCTTTTACTATAAACTATTCATATGTCAGTCCCGAGAATTAACCTCGTGAACCTAAGCTGCACTCTCTCAATAGCAAGGATGTCCTTCCTCAAATTAGGAGAGCAAAACTGCACACAATACTCCAGGTGTGGTCTCACCAGCGCCCTGTACAACTGGAGAAGGACCTCTTTGCTCCTATACTCAAATCCTCTCGTTATGAAGGCCAACATGCCATTAGCTTTCTTCACTGCCTGCTGTACCTGCATGCTTACTTTCAGTGACTGATGTACACCCAGGTTTCGTTGCACGTCCTCTTTTCCTAATCTGACACCATTCAGATAATAATCTGCCTTGTTCTTGCCACCAAAGTGGATAACCTCACATTTATCCACATTATACTTCATCGGCCATGCATCTGCCCACTCACCAAACCTATCCGAGTCACCCTGCATCCTCATAGCATCCTCTTCACAGTTCACAGTCATTTGCTTCTCCCCAGTGTTGTATTGATGGAGAACTGCACAAGGATTCTGACAAGACATGAAACAAAAAGGATGGTTGATGTTCTGCATGATAATCCTTTAGTCAGGGTGGTTCACTGGAGACAGCAAAAGTCTTTTTTACAAGTCTCGCCAATGGAAAGAGTGGAGCACAGTTATTAAAGGTTAAAAGCACGCCTGTTCTTACTGAAGAAGAGGCATCTGATGGATTTTATAACCTGTAAAATGAGTTTAAAATGGCGAAATGAGGGGAAGAAAAGTGAAGATTGTCCCAATTTGAGTTTGATAAGATATTAGCAAAACATTTGACTTCAGCAGTTCTGAGAGGAAAGTGGGGACACAGTAGATTGTAAATGAAAACAAATCAAGGAATAAAAGCAAGGCCTTACTGATTTTGCTATGATCTTTTCTATTTTAAGAAGACAATGCAGACAGAAAGAAGGCCTACATATTGCATTTATCACTCATTGACCATTTTTGTACTCTGAATCTTGAGCATCACCTCTAATTCTTGGAGGTCGTCCCGGTTTACACTCCTGTAGCATTCCTACATTGGATCATTGGTGGAAATGCTGGAGTAACTCAGCGGGTCAGGTGGCATCTCAGGAGAGAAGGAATGGGTGACATTTCGGGTCGAGACCCTTCTTCAGACTTCACACTCCAGCATTTTGTGTCTACCTTCCATTTGAACCAGCATCTGCAGTTATTTTTCTGCACATCTTGCCGCTCCACTGCGAATTCTCCTCAAGGTATGTCTACTTTGAAGAAGTCATCCTTCTCTCTTCGACGACCCAATCCTTCTCTCCCGAGATGCCGCCTGACCCGCTGAGTTACTCCAGAATTTTGTGTCTACCTTCGATTTGAACTAGCATCTGCAGTTATTTTCCTACATACTTTTTGATCATCAGTAGGTTGTGAGTTCTTTCACCACGTGAAGTCTACGCTACTGATAAAGACTGTTATACCACATGCACTGCAGACTTTTAGGACGTGCTTTGGATGACAGCAAGCCATTGCCCCTTTTAAGGAATCAGGCAAATGCAATGTCCAATATCCAGGCTAAGATTCTTCACTTCGTCAAAAACTCGATGTTGGTCATTCACACGATTTCTGTTGAAAAATGTTGCAAACACATGTTATTATAATGAATCTGCATTCCCCTCCCTCCCCTCCCCTCCCTCCCCTCCCCTCCCCTCCCCTCCCACATCTACATAATCGTGTTCAATGTTTTCCAAATCTGTAAAGACACATTGTTGAGAGTTCACAAAGGAATGAGCGGAATAAAATATTTCTTTAGCTTCAGGATTGTTACCCAAATTCACTTTCATCGTTGAACATATAGTAAAGACCCTTAGAAGGTGTGAAATAAATGCATGCAATCCTTTTTCATTAGTTTTCTTCTCATTTTTTGTGTTTGACCTTTTTTATGCCCATTTATATGAAATTCACTTTCTCACATGAGGTCTGTTTCTATCCGTGTCTTGTGTATTTAAATGTCTTTAAAACATAGTTACTGTATCTGATTCCACCACCTCCTCTGGCAGCGAGTTCCAGATGGAAAACATATACCTTTGATCCTCTTCAAAATACCTTCCCCTCATCTTAAACCTGTGCTCTCTTGTTTGGTACCATCATGGGTGAAAGATTTTGACTATCTTCCCTATCGATGCTTTAGTTTTAGTTTAGTTTAGCAATACCGAAACAGGCCCTTCGACCCACCGAGTCTGCACCGACCAGCGATCCCCGGACATTAACACTATGATACACACATTAGGGACAATTTACATTGATACCAAGCCAATTAACCTACAAACCTGCACATCTTTGAAGTGTGGGAGAAAACTGAAGATCTCGGGGAAAACCCACGTGGTCACGGGGAGAACGTACAAACTCTGCACAGACAGCACCCCAGGTCAGCACCCATGTTTAACTTCTATTACTTTCCTCCCCTGTTTCAATACTTTCCTCCCCTTGTGTAACAGTACTTTAGCATGTCTTATTGTTGACCTTTATTTCCACTCAAACACGATCCGTACTGCGTAATTTCAGGGGATCAACCAAAATATTAATCACCATGCAAATCTCAATAAACATGTGTATTTCTAGTACTTCGGATTTGACTGTTTTTAATTGTTCTGAATAACAGTGACTTGTTTGGTGTAATATATCACTCTAGCCCATGCTGGGCAAAGGTCTTATTAGTCACAGTTGGTTCCTTTTAAAATAATTGACGAAAGTCATAATTGCCCCTCTATTGCCACAAATTGGTCAAAGTTTCACCATGAAATTACGGTCAAAACAATTCTGTGGAATATGGGGCCCTGTTTAAAAACATGGAGAATAGAAAGATTGTGCGAATATGGAAGAGGATTGAAATGATGCTGGTTCTGTGCAAAAACACAGGCAGGTACATGTGGCAAATCATCTACATCTCAAAGGTTGTGATGAAATTGGACAGCACAAGTGCACAGGTTGAAACACTGGCCTGCAGTTTTCTTTTCTTAAGTTGAAGATCGGATGTGAGGGGTATTTCTCTCACCAACAGTAGATATCGTGACAGTGAAAGGTGTCATGTTGTGATTATCCATGCGTGTAGTTTGAGCTCCTGTACTGTGGTACAGCGTGGTTCGAAAAGCATATTTGGAAGGAGAGGTTTCTTTCTGTCTCCCTGGGTGTGTCATAATGCATTTATGATCTGATTATGTCACAAATAAGTGCACAGATTGAACCACTTATGCTCTCACCAGCTGTAATACCATGGAAGTGGCTCCGTGTGTTGTTTCTATAAATGTTTGCACAAGTTGTCACTGATATTGAGACTGAATGAAGAAGGGGACATGTTACAGTCATTCTCATCAGTGGAATTACTCATTAGAAAAACAAATTAATGTTCCCAGGAATAATACATCAACATTGCTCGATGCTGGAGCTGAAAGCAATTCCATTCACCTGGTCCCTTCATTGAGAGTTCACTGGGACCAGCTGCCTGGAAAGCCAAAGGTGGCTTGTCAGCAAAAAAGTCTAATCACCAGATGAGGATGATGCCCCTGGTGCTCTGTCTCAGCATATGTCAACAGTATGTGAATGGTGGTGATAAAGCTCCCACGTAGAGTATACTGGAGCCCACCAGTTGTGTGTTAGTGTTCAGCAGACCATGTATTAAGTCCGGAGGATCTCTGTTTGCTTCACAGCCCCATCATTGTAAAAGGGCAACATGCTGAGCAACTGTGGTGCAGAAATATAAGGAAGAAGCAACTATGGGCTTCACTATCCATTCAGGTAGTGTCTACATTCCACCATTTCCAACACCACTAGTGTGATGATGCCTTCAAATTCATTTTCCTCCTTGCTGTTTTCAGCTTTCCAAGGGACAGTTCCCCTCCTTCTATTGCGCAACATATCTGGGCAACCGTCAGAGATGTAAATCTGCTATTTTATCTGCTCCCTTTCCACCGTCCATGCCTCCAAGCACTCTGCAGAGACAACGACTTCTCGGAAAGGGGAGCATAGTGCAGCTGGTAGAGTTGCTGCTTCGAGGTTCCAGTATTCCAGGTTGATTTGCAAACTCTGGGTGCTGACTGTGTGGAGTTTTCTTGTTCTTCCTCTCAGCACACGACTTTCTCCGAGCTACTCTGGTTTTCTTCCATGCCCCAGAGACATGCAGCTTTGTAGGCTCCTGCAAATGGCCCCGAGTGTGTAGGTGAGAGGTAGAATCTGGGAAAGTTGATGAGAAGAAAGGGAAAATAAAATATGATTAGTGTCGTGTTAATACACGTGGGCAATAGGAGGTGCAGACTCACTGGGCCAAAGACCTGTTTCCATGCTGTCTAGCTCGCTATCTCATTTATTGCACCCGTGCAATATTTAGTGGAACATCCCATTACTTTCAGTAAGCATGACCCCAGACTTCTCCATACCTGTAATTTCAATTTTATGACTGTCCTTGGCTTCTTACATTGAGAGAAGCCCAATCTAAGCTCGAGGAACAGCGTTCGTTCTTAGAGATTCCAGTGCATCATAAATGATGTAGTGAATGGAACTGCAGACTCATCTGTTGAGCATTTTCAGGCTTTTCTATTTATCTTTTACCGAAGCAGTCATTTCTGCAGACTGTTCATGAAGAACTATCACAAGTGTGACCTGTAATCCTATGTATCCATTCGTAGCAGTTGTGTCTTGCTTTACCTTCTGTCAATGACTCAGATGATCCAATTGGCTACAGTGCTAAAATAAAAGTCACCATAAAGTAGACTTCACAGACCCAATTCGTAAATGAAAACACCACATTCCTCGTTGCCATCAGTTATTCAGTTGTGCATTCATTTTGCTCGAGTTAGCAATCCCACAGAATGTTACCACAGGGATTGGATGTTGTTCGTAGAAGGCCTCCGATTTTATTTTTAGAGGAAAGTGTTCTTGCTGATAAGGGCAGCATAATTGTATGCTACAGAATCATTGCCTATCCAAATGAAAAGCATCTCAGTAAACCGAGGTATATTTAGGAGGGCAGATTGTACAGACCATTGCTCGGCCCGATGCATGCAATAATCTATGGCCATGAACGACAGCAGTATGCACTTGCATGGCATTGCTGAGTTATGTGCTGCTGCTAGTGTCCAATGGAAGGGGAGATGTGGCCTATTAGGTCCACACTAAGGTTTCGTCTCCGACAGTAGAGTTTTAAAATGTATTCATTTTTCAGAGCCTGGGCTTTGGTGGCACGGACAACATTTAGTGTAGATTCCCGCTCATCCATAATAAGGTGGCGGTGTGCTGCCTTCTCATTCTGCTGCAGTCTATCTGATGAAGGTGCCCCTTTAATCTTCAACTCCTCTCTTTTCAGGTTCTGATAAAAAAAGACTTCAACCTCAAACTCTGCTTGTCTTTCCACAGACACTGCCTGACCCGCTGAATGTTTCTAACACTTTCTGCCGTTGTCCGTTTTAATAGGTGGCGTTTGGTTTAATTGTACACCAGAGTTATTGGACCCATTTCAGAGACTATTGAATGCAGCTGGCAGATGTGTTTTCAATAAGTTTAAGGAAAATTAGTAACTATGCAAGTTGGAACCTTATTGGGCAAGTGACAGAACAGGGCTGGAGAGTCGTTAATATCAAATTGGTTGGTGTGCCTTGGCGAAGCACCTGGTCATTGTTCTGTGTTGCTTTCTGCAGCTACCTTCACCTGCAAAGTGCTGAGGACCCTAATGAATGACGTGGAATTTGGAGAAATGGCTTCCTACAAGCGGCTGGCAACCCTTGCAGGCAATTCAAAAGCTGCAAGAGCAGTGGGAGGAGCGATGATCAGTAACCCTGTAAGTTGAACTCAATATTTATATGGTGAGAAACTAAACTTCTAACTGTTTTGTCGGTGCAATTTGGGCGAGGCCATCTTGCTTTCAGAAATGTAATGTGAGTCAGGACAGTTCACTGTCGAGATTTGCATTGTAAGTATTTCTTATTTAGATCAACAGTGTGCGGAGATGACTTTGAAATTGTGCAAACTCCTGAAAGGGGACCTTAACCGGAATGGGAAATTGTGATTGCAGACTTGTGTATAAGATCATGAGAGGAACAGGTCGGAAAGATGCACAGAGTCTCTTGCCCAGAGTAGGTGAATCGGGGACCAGAGGACATATGTTTAAGATGAAGGGGAAAAAGATTCAATAGGAATGTGAGAGGTAACTTTTTCACACAAAGGGTGGTGGGTGTATGGAACAAGCTGCCAGAGGAGGTAGTTGAGACAGGGAGATCCCAACATTTAAGAAACAGTTAGACAGGTACATGGATAGGACAGGTTTGGAGGTATATGGACCAAATGCTGGCAGGTGGGACTAGTGTAGCTGGGACATGTTGGCCAGTGAGGGCAACTTGGGCGAAGGGCCTGTTTCCACACTGTATCACTCTCTGACTCTATACTTGTTTTCTGCCCTTTATAATTAAAGTTAATTATCAGGCAACTGAACCATCCTACCGCAACCAGAGAGCAGTCCTAAACTACCATCTACCTCATCGGGGACTCTTGGACTATCTTTGATTGTACTTTACTGGCTTTACCTTGCACTAAAAGTTATTCCCTTATCATACATCTGTACACTGCGAATGGCTCAATTGTAATCATGTATTGTCTTTCCGCTGACTGGTTAGCTGGCAACAAAAGCTTTTCACTGTACCTCAGTACACGTGACAATAAACTAAACTGAACTGAACTAAAAGCTTTTCACCGTACCTCTGTAGGCATGACAATAATAAATTAGACTAAACTAAACAAATGATGGAGAGTGGGAATGCCTGTTTATGACTGCTTCTGGCAGGAGAATCTAATTGCTGGATGTGTGAATGAGAACATGTGTTGAATAAATCATTGCCATGCACTATTGCCTGAGCAGCAGCTTGACCGTGTAAGAGGAAAACATTTCTGGATGCAATCATTACATGATATAGGAAATATAAGTTTGAATCCTTCCAATGACCCAACTTGTAAAAGCAAAGTGTAACTGAACAGGTCAGATGATCTTGGATTCACTCCAAGAATGACACTTGCTACTATTGCCTAAGTACTGCTAGGCAGATGGAGATAAAAAAATCAACTGGTGGTTTTGCATTGATCCACTGTGTTCTGGTCAGAGTCTGGTTTGGCTGTGATGGGCTGCCATGGTAAAATGACTGGCCTACATTCACTGTGCAGACTTAAGAACCACACGTGAAGGCTGGCCGGATAGAACTGTAACCCAGAGCTAGCCTACAACCTCAAAATCTAATCACATACCATATAGGACACAAAGTGCTGGAGTAATTCAGCAGGTGAAGCAGTATCTCTGGAGAACACGGATAGGTGATGTTTCATGTCGAGACCCTTCAGACGGCACGGTGGCACAGCGGTAGAGTTGCTGCCTTACAGCGAATGCAGCGCCGGAGACTCAGGTTCGATCCTGACTACGGGCGCTGTCTGTACGGAGTTTGTACGTTCTCCCCGTGACCTGCGTGGGTTTTCTCCGAGATCTTCGGTTTCCTCCCACACTCCAAAGACGTACAGGTATGTAGGTTAATTGACTGGGTAAATGTAAAAATTGTCCATAGTGTGTGTAGGATAGTGTTAATGTGCGGGGATCGCTGGGCGGCGCGGACTTGGTGGGCCGAAGGGCCTGTTTCCGCGCTGTATCTCTAAAATAATCTAAAGACAGAAGAAGGTTCTTGACCCGAAACATCACCTTTCCATGTTCTCCAGAGATGCTGCCTGACCTGCTGAGTTACTTTGTGTCCTTTTGTATTTTAACCAGCATCTGTAGTTCTTTGTCTCTACATGTATCATATCATATCATATACATACAGCCGGAAACAGGCCTTTTCGGCCCTCCAAGTCCGTGCCGCCCAGTGATCCCCGTACATTAACATTATCCTACACCCACTAGGGACAATTTTTTACATTTACCCAGCCAATTAACCTACATACCTGTACGTCTTTGGAGTGTGGGAGGAAACCGAAGATCTCGGAGTAAACCCACGCAGGTCACGGGGAGAACGTACAAACTCCTTATAGTGCAGCACCCGTAGTCAGGATCGAACCTGAGTCTCCGGCGCTGCATTCGCTGTAAAGCAGCAACTCTACCGCTGCGCTACCGTACCGTACACTTTTTGTTGCATCTTAGAATTTCTACTGTGCAGAAGGCAGTCATTTGGCCATCAAATCTATTGAGTTGAGTGGGAAAGGAGTAACCAAGGAAAGAATAGGACAGTCTTAAAGATCTTTGTGTGAGTCCCAGGAGATGGGCAAGTTTCTAAATGAGTATTTCTCTGTATTTACTGTGGAGTGCTAATTACAGGGGTGCTAAGGAACTTGGGGGAACTTAACAGTGATGTCTTAAGGAGACTTCACATTACAGAAGAAATGCTTGAGTCTTCAAATGCGTAAAGGTGGATAAATTCCTGGAACCTGATCAAATGTATATTAGGACATTGTGGGAAGCTAGGGAAGAAATTACAGGGTCCCTGGCCAGAGATATTTGTGTCATCAATGGCCAGGGGGAGGTGTCGGAGGACTGGAGAGTAGCTAATGTTGTGCCTTTATTTATTAAAGCTTGCAAGGCAAAGCCTGGCAACTACGTACCAGTGAGCCTAACATCAGTGTGCAAGAAGGAACTGCAGATGCTGGTTTAAACCGAAGATAGGTACAAAAAGCTGGAGTAACTCAGTGGGACAGGCAGCATCTCTGGAGAGAAGGAGTGGGTGATGTTTTGGGTCGAGACCCTTCTTCAGACTGATTAGGGATAAGGGAAACGAGAGATATAGACGGTGATGTGGAGAGATAAAGAACAATGAATGAAAGATATGCAAAAAACTAACGATGATAAAGGAAACATGCCATTGTTAGCTGTTTGTTGAGTGAAAATGAGAAGCTAGTGCAACTTGGGTGGGGGAGGGATAGAGAGAGAGAGAGGGAATGCCGGGGCTACCTGAAGTGAGAGAAATCAATATTCATACCACGCGGCTGTAAGCTGCCCAAGCGAAATATGAGAAGCTGTTCCTCCAATTTGCGTTTAGCTTAACTCTGACAATGGAGGAGACCGAGGACAGAAAGGTCTGTGTAGGAATGGGAAGGAGAATTAAGGTGTCCAGCAACCGGGAGATCAGGTTGGTTCACGCGGGCTGAGTGAAGGTGTTCCGCGAAACGATCGCCCAGTCTGCGTTTGGTCTCGCCGATATATTCAGTGATGGGTGAGTTATTGGAGTAAATGGTGAGAGACAAATCTACGTGCAGTTGGAAAGGCAAGGATTGGTTAGCGATAGTCCGCACGGCTATATGGATGACAAATTGTATCTCCAAATTTGATTGAATTTCCCGAGGAGATGACCAGGTAGACTAAGAATGGCAGTGCGGTAGATTTTATCTATGTGAACTTTAACAAAGCTTTTCACAAGGTAACGCATAGAAGGCTGGTCCCAATGGTTAGATCACATGGATTCCAGGGCAAGCATCCTAGTACTGCCAAGCGAACATCTGATCCTTCAGTTTAGACCAAAATAAAATGGCAGATTGCACACTTGTCACAATTATATTTTCTTTTTGAATGTTTGTTTATAGAGTAAAAAACACACGATTCTCAGAAACATAGCATTACAAAATTCTTAGGAATTTCTCAAGGCAATTTCTTGGTCCACATTGTGCCCACTTATTCAGACAAAACATATCATTCCAGCAATGGGGATTTACCACATCATGTCCGTTCGGCTGTCAAAATCAATTGCTTTTTTTTGGCTATCAGCAGTGAAACCTGAAGCACCTGTTACACCTGCTGCATTAAGCCAGCAACCTAACACATTGTCAAATTGTTTACTACGATGCGGCTTCCTCGCTGAACCTTCACAACCTAGGACCAAAACTCTTTCAGACAGTTTATAAAATGCATCTTCCATTGAATCCTATAATTCATGAGAGGAACAGATCGGGTGGATGCACAGAGTCTCATGCCCAGAGTTGGGGAATCGAGGACCAGAGGACAAGGGGAAAAGATTTAATAGGTATCTGAGGGGTAACTTTTTCACACAAAGGGTGGTGGGTGTATGGAACAAGCTGCCAGAGAAGGTAGTTGAGGCTGGGACTATCCCAACGCTTAAGAAACAGTAAGACAGGTACATGAATAGGACAAGTTTGGAGGGATATGGACCAAACGCAGGCAGGTGGGACCAGTGTAGCTGGGACATGTTGACCGGTGTGGGCAAGTTGGGGCGAAGGGCCTGTTTCCACACTGTATCACTCTATGACTCTATGACTTGACAGGAGTCACAATTTCTCTCCCGTGCACAACTCTCTCCCATCCTTGTAGCCCACACAGTTTATAGCCCTTCAGCAACTTAGCCGAGTAGTGGCTGATATGCCAGCAAGACATCCACTTGCCAACCACCAGCAATGATAGTTCACTTTGTAAGACCTCTGGCCACATCAAAACAAAAGCTGTTGCTGTTTGGAAATTATATTGTCCAAAGCAATTTATGATTTTTTAGTAAAGAAAATGATAAGTCAAAATGCATCTTTATTCCTTTCGTCACTGGCATGGCTGGTAGCTACATTGACAAGGAAGCAAAGGTATTGCCAAATTCCTTTAGTACATATCTGACAAATATGCCTTTGTAGTTAGTGTGCTTCACTTAATTCATACTGTGACCTTCCAACTTTATCAGGAGGATGAAGAGGAGTCAATAGCAGTTGAGAGTGAAATGTCTGCTACAAATTATGCGAAGGACACTGTGGATCAACTCACCTTAGCAGAGGAAAAACTTCAAATACTTCACTGTATTTCAGATTGATTTTAAGGTCTGTGGTCCTCAAAGGGCAAACATGGAGTTCAATTAACAAGCTCATTAGAACAGTACAGGGGACTATAAAAGAATCATAAAGGCTCCTGGAAGTGAGGGAGTGGAAGATTGATCAGTTCAAGGTCATTTTAATGACTGCATTCAATTTAAACAAGATATCACCTCTAGTAAAGCCTTATCCGTAAGGTGCTTGAAGTAAAATGGTTTCACTGTGAATTTATCTTCTTATGTACATCTGAAGTCCAAGATTAGTGACGTTGAAATTTGTTTGTGCAGCACATATTTTCAAGTATAGTAGAGAAAATTACATGGCAGGATCAAATGCCCCCACTTATTACCTGGAATCTGGTAAAGAATGCTTTTAAAGGTTTAAATAAAATCGGGGTATTTTTTTAATTTGTTCCGTCCTAACCCCTGACTCACAATAGAATAAACTCGCTCACTCAACAAACCATGTAACAAAGATACAGCAGAAACCTTCGAACAGTGCTTTATTATAGAACTCATTCACTACTGATAGTATCATTGTTATTCTTTTCATTAGAGGTTGCTGGCCATCTCTGATCATTTTTATGCATGTATTCTGATTCCTTCAAATCAATTTAATTCTATTTTTTTTTGCTGGATACTTTTGGCTGCTTTTAAAATAGTTCCTCTGTAGTGGTCAGGAACCCGGCAGATCTGCCTTTTAAGACGGGAGGATGGAGTGAGGGAGGGACTCAACAGGGGTGATCAGGAGCAGCCGGGAGAAGAGAGGTGTAGGAAGGAACTGCAGATGCTGGTTTACACTGAAGATAAATACAAAATGCTGGAGTAATTCAGCGGGCCAGGCAGCTTCCCTGAAGAGAAGGAATGAGTGACATTTAGGGTCGAGACTCTTCAAAGAAAGGTACTGTGCAGAAGGCCACACCTGTAATGGGTGTTTATGGGGGAACATCTACAGTCTTATGGAGGAACAAGTTAGCGGTCCCCTTTATTTCTTTAAAGGAATTATCACCAAGCTATGTTGCCTGTCATAGCCATAACTTGAGCTTCAAATCAGAACATGAACCACACAGATTGTATATTTGGGTGGGTCATAGTTACCCAAAATTGTTATGCAAGACGTTTTTGCCACGTGACTCGGTGAATATCATTGCCCTGCTCCCTGGTCACTGTGGTGTTGGAGCGGCCCGTGAACTCTCCATGCCAGCGGCCTCTCTTTGCTGATGGACAGAATGAAACAGGATATAATGGAACAGTAAGCTGTCTGCCATTACTCACGTTTACTTTGCTTGCCTTGTGCCAAGAGAACAATGCAAAAGAATCTCCTATTATAGCTTGTCAGGACCTCTCATTGTCTTGAGCACTTCAGTGAATCAAATACTTCTGAAGTGCTTAATGTCGGAAACATAGTAGCCAATTTGTCCACAACAACCTCCCGTAAACAGCAAAGGCATAATGATTTTTTAAATATTGATTGAGGGAGAAGTATTAGCTGGGATGCTGTGGACATCTCCCCTGCTCCCTTTGTAATGGTACCAAGGGACCTTTCCCATCCACTTGAGAAAGCACACTTGACAGAGACTTGAATGCCTCATTTGAAAAGCAACACTCCCGACAGTTCTTCAGTCTGAAGAAGAGTCCTGACCTGAAATGTCGTCTGTCCACTCCCTCCCCCTGAGTTGCTTCAGCATGTTTTGCTCAAGATCCCAGCATCTGCAGCTTCTTGTGACTCCAAACAGACTTTATATTCTGCACCAAAATACCACTTGCTTGACCGTGCACCTTCAGAAAGATTGGTTACCTTGAAAGGAGCACCTTTCAACGTCAGTATCCTGGCCTGAAAAATAAAGGAACAGGAATGGAGATGAGATAGAGTGAACGATCAAGCAGCTGTAGGTTATCATGCTGAACTTATCAGGAGTTAAGGTATGAAGGCACTATCTATAATGTCATGTCCCGTCCAGTGGTACGATTCAGCTTGCCCAAGGCTGTCCTTGCCCCGTGATGACCAGCACACACTTTTATACTGAGGGGGTGACTTGTTCTTGGAATTCTGTTTGAATTTGCGCATATCCACCGCCTGTGACAATGGATTGTAATAATTAATCTTTGTGGGGGTCATAAAGAACATGCAAGTCTTGTTCATTTGAAGTGCTGGGGAGAGAGGGTGTGAACAGTAATAGGTGTGGGAGGTGCTGGGTACGTGGGTGGAGAGGTGGTGTGAGTGTAAGAAAATAACTGCAGATACTGGTACAAATCGAAGGTATCTGAAGAAGGGTCTCGACCCGAAACGTCACCCATTCCTTCTCTCCTGAGATGCTGCCTGACCTGCTGTGTTACTCCATCATTTTGTCAATAAATACCTTCGGTGGTGTGAGTGTGTTGCATCTTGCTCCAAGAGAGTGTTTATGGGAGAGGGAGGGTTTGGGAACAATGGCGATACAGTGTGAGGAGATGGAATGAGGTCAAGGGCAAGTTTTGTGGTTTGGTAACTGAAGAAATATAGCTGGGGAGCTATCCAAACATACACCTCCCACCCCCCACCCCCCATTCTTCCCTCTCTCCTCCCTGTGCCCCAGCTGGATGTGCACCCATTTCTCCCTTTCCCTTTCCACCTCCCACCTCCATTCCTTCCTCTAGCTTCACATTTCATGCCACTTCTCTCCTTATCTCACAACCTTTTTGTCTTCTCATCTGTGGCCTTTGTCCAACCATCTACCAATCAAATCCACACTCACCGATATCTACCTATCACTTAGACACAGAGTGCTGGAGTAGCTCAGCGGGTCGGGCAGCATCTCTGGAGAAAAAGGCAAGGTCCCAACCCGAAACGTCACCCATCCTTTCTCTCCAGAGATGCTGCCTGACCCACAGAGTTACTCCAGCACTTTGTGTCTATCTTTGGTATAAACCAGCACCTGCAATTCTTTTCCACACATTTTGTCTACCTATCACTTGCCAGGCTTTGTTCCACCCCCACCTCTCTTCCAGCTTTTTCTCTCCCCCACTTCACTACGATCAGCCTGAAGAAGGATCTTGGCCCAAAACGTCACTTATCCTTGTTCTCCAGAGATGCTGCCTGACCCGCAGAGTTACTCCAGCACTTTGTGTATTTTTTGGCAACCAGTATCTGCAGTTCTTTGTGCCTATATTTCCCTGCGTAACTCCAGTATTCGTGAATCACTGTAAATAATTACCAGTATCAAGCATATGTGACCCTGATGGTCACACCAGTAGACACTCATAGTGCACTCATAGCGTTTTCAGGTTCTGTTGAAATGCTGGGGCAAAGTTTGCATTAAACTGAGAGTATCATGATTCGCACTTGCTATAGCAACTTATGGTGGTTGCCTTACAGATGAAATTTGATCTTCTGCATAGTTATGAGTCTGGTAATGATTTTGCGACTTCCAGATTAGCTGCAGGAGCCCCTTACAAAGTTCATCCAACTGTGACAGAATTTCAAATGGGATGTTGCTTCAGATAAATAATGGCAATGGCTGTTTGCGCAAAGCCAAGAAAGCGCCATCAGAAATAAATATTTTGCGTTCTCTCTCCACTTGTTCAGATGTTTGCTTTACTGAAAAACGTAAGGCTGCACAAAAATGTCTTATGGTTTGCTCACCAGGGGTTAGATTCACAGGACAGCCACATGCTGGGACTGTGGATTAGAAGTGAAGTGAAGCATCCATTTAGATTACTTGAGACAATGAAGCTTCATTATAAAACGCCCCAGTAAACAAACACAGAGTACAGATTGGATTGTACTATCCTTTAGAGGTCTGAAAGGGCTGGTTTCAAGGAGCGCACACCTAGACATGTGCAAGGGCTGGATGTTAGGCCAATGTCTGAACAGATGAAGTGGAGGTCAAGCACTGTCCAGATGAAGACAAAAAAAAATGCATGCTCAAGTTGACTGAGGCAAGTGAACACTAGACCTTTAAGCAAGGAAATGCTGACATTCCACGACACAGAAATGTAACCTTAAATGCAGCGTTTAATGACCATTCATAATTGACTATGAAGTTATGTTGAATTCCCTTCCTGAACATCTGTGGTCTTTCTGATGATGGTCCTCTCACTGTTCTGTTAGGAAGAGGGTTCTCAAAATTTGACCTAACAGTATAAAGGAACAGCAATATCTTTCCAAGTCAGGAAAGTGCGCGACATGGAGAAACCTTGAAGTCCGTGCTTGCTAGCCTTACCCTGCTAGAATGCAAAGGTCTGCGGTTTGAAAGATGCCCTCCAAATTTCACACATTGTATTTTTCGATTGCCTTATTTTAAGCCAAATAGACGTGTTTTAGGGTCCCACATTCAACTTAAAAATGACGCATTGTTGACATATCCTGGTTTAGATGTATATGAATGGATAATACAAAAAATTATGTTTTTGAAATTGTGTCCACTAGTGCAAAGTGGATATATTTATGTCGCAACCCAGTCTGTTGACAGAGGAAAGTAGATATGCGAGTGCGTACAATTATGCTGTTCTTTTGTCTCTTGGCCGTAGTGCAACGGTCACTGTCTGAAGCCTAAAAGAAGTAATGAGCTTGACACCACTGTCGAACACTACACCATTCAGTCTACTGACAGGATTTACTAAATGCAGTTCAAAGGCAATCAATACGTGGCACTGAGAGTTTTACTTTACTTTTTTTTTTAAACAAGAGCTTTATTGGGGAGTTAGTTTATTCACAGATTGCCACAAGCATTAATGACCGCCAGCATCTTGTTTTGCCAGTCACCTAGATGGCTGTTGATAAAGATTTAGCATCATGTTCTAAGTGTCAGGGCTGTCAGTAGTGCTGAACCATTTGACCAGAAGAAAAAACGCACAGGGAGCTATTGATTACAGCTTCTCAGTGTCACTTGTTCACTAGGATTTAGGTATTGATGAGGCCTGGAGTGAAAACAAGTCCTTTCCCTGGTGGGCTCTAGCCAGAAGTACAAAATGCAAAGTTAGAGAGAATATTCAGCTGTTACCTGCATCTAAGGGATTCCAGTATTGATTGAAAGGCTCCTTCATGTTATTTTTGTTCAAGACAAATCTATGCTTTTGGAAATCCACAACACATAAAAGAGTGTGTGTATCTGACCAGATTTATTGGATGGGAGTATTGGAGGGGGGAAAAAACATTTACAATGTTATGCTACAGGTAGTTAAAAATCTATTTCAGCCAAAAATTCAGAATTAAGTTTCACCTGTCGTCTGAGTGTTATTTTTTAACTATGAAATTGGTAGCACAGGCACTTGTTGCATTTTGAAGTATAATTGGTTCGAACAGACTGGAGGCAGCGGCTTTGGCTTAGATTTTGCAAAGTTTGTCCACGAAGCAGGCCATTGAATGGTAAACTAAAAGGAATTGTACAGAATACAATGTGGGTCTGCTCAAAGGAGGAGCACATTTGCTAATCCCATTTCCTAGCTCTTCTTCCATAGTCAAACACTTCCCCCCCCCCCCCCCCCCCCCCATCAGTTGCTGCTCTGTTTCCTTTTTGAAAAGCCTGTTTGCATCTGCTTCCTCCGCCTTTGCAGTGAATTTCAGATTATAACCCGCACAGGCCACATGGAAAATATTCTCCTTGTTTCAGCTTGTCATGTACCTTATGTCTCTGACCTGTCATCCGACCCTTCAATCTATTTTAATTTCTCCACTTCCTTCCATCCTACGTGTGAAGTGATTGTACGTGTGAAATTATACCCAAACAAACAAGGAAGGGAAGGGGGCAGTAATACAAAGTAAAAGAATGGAGTAGGGAAGATTGGGGAAATAATTGTCACAGATTCAACCATTAAAGTAATGAATATACAACATTCAACAAAAAACATATAATACACACTTTATAAACCGCACAAAGTGTAAATTGCAACCCAGAGTAATAACTTTTTCACACAAAATGCACTTTCCTGTCTTTTCAAAAATATTTTTCACACTATTTCGATTTGCCGATCTGAGAGAGATAAAGGGCTCCTGGTCGAGCTTCATAAGCAACTACCCGATTGTAGTTGGGAACCGTGCAGGTTGATGGCACCTTCTGCAGGTTGTCATCTCCGTCAATTGAGGGGAAATGATTTTGTCTTTACTTGATGCCACTCTCTCGTAGTCCTCCAGGGAACGTGAGCTCACCATGTCATGAAATCAATGACACAGTCCTGCCTGCCAACCAACCACCTCGCTGTGCTACCAGGCTATTTCTACCAGCTTTGTTTTTGTTTTAAAAATTACTGAAGTCTTGGCGCGAGTGCAGCAATAAATAATTTAATATTGAATAAATCTGTTATAGAGAGAGGTTATCAATCAAACTGAACTTACTTCACAGATAGAAGCAATCAATGATTCCAGCTTCTGGACCTGCAGAAGGATGTTAATGTTTATACATTTGTTACCCCATTTAAAATGAACAAGTTAAAGATGGTTTTTAGCTGCGCTGAAAGCAGTTTTATGCAATTGTATTAAATGTTATGCTAACAGAGAAGACTAAGAGCTAAAATAAACTGCATAATTTGAATTGGTAAATTAATATTTAATCACCAAGATATAACTTATTTTGTACCTGATCATGGCATGACCACTGTGGAGTTATGACAATCATACGTTTTGATATTTTAATATTGTTCTGAGATTATCTGTTGGTAATACTAGAGGAATTGTTATGAGAGAATCAAAAGTATAAATGAAATGATAAAGTGAATTATACCATGATATCTGACAAACTAATAGGATGTAAATGGTATGATTAAATTGTATCTCGAGATTGTGTAAAAAAGCTCATTTCCCAGCACCTTTTCTGTACATTCTTGTGGGCAAAAAAACAATTCATTGAAAAGGGAAGGAAAGTTCAAGGATTACAGTTCCTCGTACAATCTGTCATTACTTTGAATAGAAACCATTTTTAACACCAATGACAGCAAATGATATCAGTTTGTCTAGTCCAAGCTTTCTGCCTGATGCTTTTGCACACTCTCCTTCAAGTTCCCATCATATATTTTTAATTGAACTGTTTAATACAATATTTTACAATCACGGTAAAATTTGAGCTAATGAATTTACAGAATCACATTGTAACCCAAATTCCGGCTTGTACTCGCTGGAATTTAGAAGATTGAGGGGGGGATCTTATAGAAACTTACAAAATTCTTAAGGGGTTGGACAGGCTAGATGCAGGAAGATTGTTCCCGATGTTGGGGAAGTCCAGAACAAAGGGTCACAGTTTAAGGATAAGGGGGAAGTCTTTTAGGACCGAGATGAGAAAGTTTTTTTTCACACAGAGTGGTGAATCTGTGGAATTCTCTGCCACAGAAGGTAGTTGAGGCTCGTTCATTGGCTATATTTAAGAGGGAGTTAGATGTGGCCCTTGTGGCTAAAGGGATCAGGTGGTATGGAGTGAAGGCAGATACGGGATACTGAGTTGGATGATCAGCCATGATCATATTGAATGGCGGTGCAGGCTCGAAGGGCCGAATGGCCTACTCCTGCACCTATTTTCTATGTTTCTATGTTTCCCCCAAAAAGGGAATGCTGCAAACAAAATGTCGCAGTGGCACTGAAAAGGAAAGTAGGATTTCTTCTATGTGTAGATTGGTCGAGGAATTGATCACTTCCCCTTAATTTATATTTGTTTACTTACTGAAACCATGAACAGGGAAAATATTGAGTTGCGTTGCACCTTAGTGAATATGAAGTTAATTCTTGCTGTCCTTAATTTGAAAGCTGGAGTAACCATGGTTTACTTATTGATTTATTGTAATACAAGCACGGTGTGAAAAACTTCAAACGGGACAATTTTCATTGCATTGGCTTAATGACAGTATTGTCGATGTTACCATCACTCCTGCTAACATGTTCGCAATTAATCTGTGCTCTAAACGGTGTAAGTTTAATTCTACCAGTTCCTAATAGTTCTACACTTTATTGCCAACAGAACTTACCGAGGAATTGAATCTAATTGTATCACACTTTTGTATTACAATGTTGATGGAAAGTGAAATGGAAAATTGGGGACTTAACGTAAACTATTATGCAATCTGTGACTTCTCAATCCTCTGTGTACCTGATGTGCTGTTGTACGGATCGACTAAGTATGTGGAATCGTGTTCAATAAACGACAGCATTTTTATGCACACTACCTCTGGGACTTTTGTCCACTCACGAAAGGCAAAGAGATTGAGAGCAGTAGGACCTGGCCCATAGAATCTAGGATATTGAGTCAAATGTTCAAACGTTATTTTCCTACCTGCAAAACTGTGATGGAGATACTTCAGTTATCCTAAGTATAAGTATTCATGGAAATCAAGATCAGATTTAACTGTGGCCCGTCACTCTCCTTTCACCCCAATTTATAAGCCTACTAATCCTTTATTCTTTGTACTGAGTTTGGACAATAAAAAATAAAGGCATCAGTTTACCTTCTTACCTGCTCAGACATTTCACATGCTCGACGTTTCCAGTATTGGCAAACATTCCTATTATCACAACCTTCCAATGAAGTAAAAGTCACTTCAAGGTCATCTTACACACAAAACAAACTGGAATGCATGCTCTTAAAAATTATAATGAAGAGAATGTATGGGATAAAGAGTTGCTACATTATGCTTTCACCTCTGGGACCTGGGTATAAATCTGTCTTCAGGCTACAAGAATCCTCTGTCCCTTAATTCGATTGTCATTGAGTCATTCCCAACCTGCTTCCTAATGATGTGAGTCCATGGCATTAAACTGCTCATAATTTAACACTTGTTATCAGTAAAATGGCAGTCTCACTTGAACAGGCCAGAGGAATGGTTAACACCTGAAATAGGAAGTTCACATTCATGCAACGACGAATATTTGTTTGTGTTGGAGATACAGTATATTTTGCTGGAAAACCAAGAATGCCTTAATGTGCAATAAAAACTCAATATGCTGTAGACACTCTGCAGGGTGAGAAAAAATGTGCGAGGAGAATAGCAAATGTTATCCCACTTTTTAAGAAAGGAGGGAGAGAGAAAACGGGTAATTATAGACCAGTTAGTCTGACATCAGTGGTGGGGAAGATGCTGGAGTCAATTATAAAAGACAAAATTGCTGAGCATTTGGATAGCGGTAACAGGATCATTCCGAGTCAGCATGGATTTACGAAGGGGAAATCATGCTTGACAAATCTACTGGAATTTTTTGAGGATGTAACTAGGAAAATTGACAGGGGAGAGTCAGTGGATGTGGTGTACCTCGACTTTCAGAAAGCCTTCGACAAGGTCCCACATAGGAGATTAGTGGGCAAAATTAGGGCACATGGTATTGGGGGTAGGGTACTGACATGGATAGAAAATTGGTTGACAGACAGAAAGCAAAGAGTGGGGATAAATGGGGCCCTTTCGGAATGGCAGGCAGTGACCAGTGGGGTACCGCAAGGTTCGGTGCTGGGACCCCAGCTATTTACGATATACATTAATGACTTAGACGAAGGGATTAAAAGTACCATTAGCAAATTTGCAGATGATACTAAGCTGGGGGGTAGTGTGAATTGTGAGGAAGATGCAATAAGGCTGCAGGGTGACTTGGACAGGTTGTGTGAGTGGGCGGATACATGGCAGATGCAGTTTAATGTAGATAAGTGTGAGGTTATTCACTTTGGAAGTAAGAATAGAAAGGCAGATTATTATCTGAATGGTGTCAAGTTAGGAGGAGGGGGAGTTCAACGAGATCTGGGTGTCCTAGTGCGTCAGTCAATGAAAGGAAGCATGCAGGTACAGCAGGCAGTGAAGAAAGCCAATGGAATGTTGGCCTTCGTAACAAGAGGAGTTGAGTATAGGAGCAAAGAGGTCCTTCTACAGTTGTACCGGGCCCTGGTGAGACCGCACCTGGAGTACTGTGTGCAGTTTTGGTCTCCAAATTTGAGGAAGGATATTCTTGCTATGGAGGGCGTGCAGCGTAGGTTCACTAGGTTAATTCCCGGAATGGCGGGACTGTCGTATGTTGAAAGGCTGGAGCGATTGGGCTTGTATACACTGGAATTTAGAAGGATGAGGGGGGATCTTATTGAAACATATAAGATAATTAGGGGATTGGACACATTAGAGGCAGGAAACATGTTCCCAATGTTGGGGGAGTCCAGAACAAGGGGCCACAGTTTAAGAATAAGGGGTAGGCCATTTAGAACGGAGATGAGGAAGAACTTTTTCAGTCAGAGAGTGGTGAAGGTGTGGAATTCTCTGCCTCAGAAGGCAGTGGAGGCCAGTTCGTTGGATGCTTTCAAGAGAGAGCTGGATAGAGCTCTTAAGGATAGCGGAGTGAGAGGGTATGGGGAGAAGGCAGGAACGGGGTACTGATTGAGAGTGATCAGCCATGATCGCATTGAATGGCGGTGCTGGCTCGAAGGGCTGAATGGCCTACTCCTGCACCTATTGTCTATTGTCTATTGAGAAAGAAAGCATTGAACTCTTCTGATGTCCTTTTATCAGACTTGCATTGTCTGTCTGTTTGCATCCACACCAATGGTCTGTGCTGTTGACTGTGAGTGCTTCAAGCGAGGAAATAGTATCAACATCTCTGTCCAGTGACACTGAGAAAAAATGTCAGCAGAAAAATGTGTTAAGTCAAAGCAACATCAAAAGTGGAAACTTTGTAAAATAGGTTTCATTTAGTTTAGAGATATAACACGGAAACGGGCCCTTCAGCCCACTGAGTCCGCACCGACCAGCGATCCCCGCACATTAACATTACGCTACACACACTTGGGACAATCTTTTACATTTATACCAAGCCAATTAACCTACAAACCTGTACGTCTTTGGAGTGTGGGAGGAAACCGAAGATCTCGGAGAAAATCCACGCAGGTCACGGGAAGAACGTACAAACTCCGTACAGACAGCACCCGTAGTCAGGATCAAACCCGGGTAGTCAGGATCAAACCCGTGTCTCTGGCGTCGCAAGCGCTGTTAGGCATCAACTCTACCGCTGCACCACCATTTTATACCGCATCTCTGTGCAAAAATGCTTGAATGTTTTTTTAATGATTGTTATCATATCATATCATATATATACAGCCGGAAACAGGCCTTTTCGGCCCTCCAAGTCCGTGCCGCCCAGCGATCCCCGTACATTAACACTATCCTACACCCACTAGGGACAATTTTTTACATTTTACCCAGCCAATTAACCTACATACCTGTACGTCTTTGGAGTGTGGGAGGAAACCGAAGATCTCAGAGAAAACCCACGCAGGTCACGGGGAGGACGTACAAACTCCTTACAGTGCAGCACCCGTAGCCAGGATCGAACCTGAGTCTCCGGCGCTGCATTCGCTGTAAAGCAGCAACTCTACCGCTGCGCTACCGTGCCGCCCTTGAAAGATGTTGAAAGATACAGCAAGGAAACAGGCCCTACGGTCCATCAAATCCACGCCGACCTTCAATCAGCCGTTCACGTTAGTTTATTGTCATCCCACATGGGTCAATTTACCGAGGCTGATTTCAAGTTGTCATTGGTGAAGCCAAATTCAACACCACTGTCATTCATTTTCATAGTAACCATAAATTTCTAATGAAAGTATCTTTGCAACTTCTCAATTCTGAAAGTGCTTTCCATGCAGATCAGATTTTTGTGGTGGTTTCTTTCAATATCCTGCCAGCCAGAGTTCGAGGGCAATATTTTTTTATTTTCGAAGATCACCACTTAGTATCTCATATGTGTAATAGAGACTCATAGAGTGTGTGTTCTTTAAGGTTGACCTGTAATATGGGTTTAAGTGAGCAAACTTGATGAAGGCTTCAAGAACAAATTAAACCATCTTGCACTAACTGGGAACAACTTAAAATATAAGAGTCTGTGTACATCAAAATGTGCCAATATCAGATATCTGTTACATTTCCAATGTCCGCCTAATAATAAACATAATGTATCAGCCACTTTCTGGTTTATATGTTTAAAAGATAGCTTTGTAAGCATGCTTACATCTTCAGAAGTTTGTTGAACTTTTATTTAACAGTTCATGAATATATGTTTCATACAAAAATAACAAATAGACACAAAAGTAGGTAATTCAGCTTCTCTTACCTGCGCCGTTGTTCAGTAAAATCATACCTGATCTTTAACCTCGACACTGCATTCCTGCCCTACTCCAATTTCTGAACTTTCTCAATATCCAAAAATGTATCATTTTACCGTCTTAAATATTCTCAGCAACTATGCTTCCACAGTCTCTAGATGGCCGCACGATGCCCAGGCGGCAGACCTTAGTTCTAACTTAGACTCGAGTTCGATCCTGACTACGATTGCTGTCTGTACGCAGTTTGTACGTTCTCCCCGACTTGTGTAGGTTTTCTCCGGGATCTCCTGTTTCTTCTCACACTCCAAAAACGTCCAGGTTTGTAGATTCATTAGCTTGGTATAATTGTAAATTGTCCCTAGTGTGTGTAGGATATCGTAAGTGTGCGGAGATCGCTGGTCGGTGCGGACTCGGTGGGCCGAAGGGCCTGTTTCTGTGCTGTATCTGTAAACTAAAGTAAACTACACTTAAAGTCTCCTTGAGGGAAGAATTCCAAAGATTTCCTACCATCTGTATGAAGAGATCTCTTCACATTTTCAGGGTTCAATTGTCACCTACTTATTATACGGCTATGATCCCCAGCTTTAGACATCCCAACCAGTGGAAATATCGTCCCCGTATCTGTCCCGTCTCGTCCCTAAGGATGTTGTATATTTCAATTGGATCACCATTCATTCCTCTGAATGCCAGGGACAAGTGTCCCAAGCTGTTCAATCCTCACAGGCCATACATCCACCTCAGAGAATAAGCTGGTGAACCTAAGCATCTCTGGATAGAAGGAATCGGTGACTTTTCGGGTCGAGACCCTTCTTCAGAGCCAAAACGTTGCCCATTCTTTCTATCCAGAGATGCTGCCTCCCAAACTGATAACAACCCATATATTCTCTGTTTCATTTTCAACCTGATTGACAATCCTCATCGGTATATTCCCCCAATCCCATGTGCATCAGCCTTTTTTCAGTAAACTCTTGTGTAGGACCTTAGTAAAAGTTTTCTAAATGTCCAAATACACCATGTTCACAGGTTTATCCCTTATCTATACTTCTGGTTACATCTTCAAAAAAAATCTAACATTTCTCAAACATGACTTTCTTCTCTTTAAATCCATGTTGACTCCAGAGAATCCTTTTTGTTTTAGTATTCTGTTACCAGTTCCTAATGAATCGCTTCCAGCATTTTCCTGTAATTGTAATTGTAACTTTTTTTTGCACAATCCGCAGGCATTGCCACTTTCATTTCACTGCACATCATGTATGTGCATGTGACAAATAAACTTGACTTGACTTGGACTTGACTCATGACTGAGTTTGGGCTAACTGGCCCACACATCCCTGTTTTCCCTTGTTCCTTTTTTAAAAAAGATGGAGAAACATTTATGTTTCTACACATGAAATCAATTAAAGTCACCAAGGTTTGTATTTAATTTCATTGGTGTATTCTTATAATAGAAATGCAAGTCATAATACTTTGATATTGGATTTATTGCATTGAAGGCAAGCATTCTGTTGGGAGGTTCTACAATAATTGTAGTGGTTGTGTTCAAATATCTCTGTGAGATGGGCAAAGTTTAAAGTAGATGTGAGGGGCAAGCCTTTGTACACTGAGGCCTGGATTGCAGTGCCAAGGGTGGTGGTGGAGGCAGATACGACAATAGCGTTTATAGAAACATAGAAACATAGGTACAGGAGGAGGCCATTCGGCCCCTCGAGCCAGCACCGCCATTCATTGTGATCATGGTTGATCGTCCACAATCAGTAACCTGTGCCTGCCATCTCCCCATATCCCTTGATTCCACTAGTCCCTAGAGCTCTATCTAACTCTCTTTTAAATTCATCCAGTGAATTGGCCTCCACTGCCCTCTGTGGTAGAGAATTCCACAAATTCACAACTCTCTGGGTGAAAAAGTTTCTTCTCACCTCAGTTTTAAATGGCCTCCCCTTTATTCTTAGACTGTGGCCCCTGGTTCTGGACTCCCCCAACATTGGGAACATTTTTCCTGCATCTAGCTTGTCCAGTCCTTTTATAATTTTATACGTCTCTATAAGATCCCCTCTCATCCTATCTAAACCCCAGTGAATCCTACACAGTCCTTCCAATCTTTCCTCATAAGACAGTCTCGCCATCCCAGGGATTAACCTCGTGAACCTACGCTGAACTGCCTCAATAGCAAGGATGTCCTTCCTCAAATTAGGAGATCAAAACTGCACACAATACTCCAGATGTGGTCTCACCAGGGCCCTATGTTTATGATGCTCGTAAACAGGCACATGGATAGGCAGGGAAAGGATGGATATGGATCATGTGCAGGCGGATGAGATAAGTTTATTTTTGCATCATGTTGGCGCATACATTGTGGGCTGAAGGGTCTGATCCTGTGCTGTACTGTTCTATATTGTATTTTTTTTAATGGACAAATCTTTAGTCTTTGACCACAAGCCGACAGTTACTTCATTAAGAATGGAATATTGCAATTATAACAGAGATATTCAGCCCACCAGCCTGTTCTCTCCTCAAAGCCATTAATCCACCTGTCATGGACCAACCAGATATATTTTCTCTCTCGAGACAAATTCTGCTCAGCTTTTTGAAAGAAAAAGTAACCACAACTACCTTACCTTGGGCATGATGTAGCTAATTGTTGACTTCAAACTATTTGGAAAGTTAGCACACTGAATTTTGTCCAGTGCCCATATTTCATCAGGATTATACATTTATGCCATCAGAAATCACATAGTATGTACTTACAAATGCAATCATTGCTTATGGTTCAATACACGACTAGTATGTGATTAGTACGGGTGTCATTGATTAGTACGGGTGTCATTGATTAGTACGGGTGTCATTGATTAGTACGGGTGTTATTGATTAGTGCAGGTGTCATTAATTGGTGGGCGTCATTGATTGATATGGGTGTCATTGATTAGTACGGGTGTCATTGATTAGAACGGGTGAAATTGATTAGTACGGGTGAAATTGATTAGTACAGGTGTCATTGATTGGTACGGGTGTCATTAATTGGTACGGGCGTCATTGATTGATATGGGTGTTATTGGGATTAGTAAGGGTGTCATTGATTAGTACGGGTGTCATTGATTAGTACGAATGTCATTGATTGGTACGGGTGTCATTGATTGGTACGGGTGTCATTGATTGGTACGGGTGTCATTGATTAGTACGGGTGTTATTGATTAGTACGGGTGTTATTGATTAGTGCAGGTGTCATTAATTGGTACGGGCGTCATTGATTGATATGGGTGTTATTGATTAGTAAGGGTGTCATTGATTAGTACGGGTGTCATTGATTAGTACGGTGTCATTGATTAGTACGGGTGTCATTGATTAGTACGGGTGTCATTGATTAGTACGGGTGTCATTGATTAGAACGGGTGAAATTGATTAGTACGGGTGAAATTGATTAGTACAGGTGTCATTGATTGGTACGGGTGTCATTGATTGGTACAGGTGTCATTGATTGGTACGGGTGTCATTGATTGGTACGGATGTCATTGATAAGTATAGGTGTCATTGATTAGTACGGGTGTTATAGATTAGTACGGGTGTCAAGGGTTATGAGGCGAAGGCAGGAGATTGGGGTTAGGAGGGAGAAATAAATCAGCCATGATTGAATGGTGGTGGACTTGATGGGCCGAATGGCCTCATTCTGCTTATGAACGACTAATCTGAAACCTTTACACAAATACAAAATCAGCTCAGAATCTGAGACCAAATTATCAGAAATGTATAGAATTAATTCTCCATCCCTGTTACTCCAATACCAGGTGGATTCATGTCCCAGTACGACTACTTTACGTCTGTCAGCTCTACAGATAGGAAGTAATACACACACACATATTGTATAAGAGTCAGGAAATATTGATGCAGCTTTATAGGGCTTTGGCTAGGCTGCATTTGGAGTATTGTGTTTAGTCCTGGTCACCCCATGACAAGAAGGATGTGGAGGCTTTGGAAAGGGTGCAAAGGAGGTTTACCATAATGATGCCTGAATTAGGGAGTATTGGCTGCAGGGAGAGGTTGGACAGACTTGGATTCTTTTTCTCTGAAATGCCGGCTGAGGGGGAGTCCTGACAGAGAGGTATAGTTAGGGTAGACAGTCAGAATCTTTTCCCACGATTGAAAAATCAAATGCTAGAGGCCATAGCTTTAAGGTCTTCTTCATTCGTGTCCATCATTCATATTTCAAATGTTACATCACTGAAAAGGGCGCAAGCTTCCGGCGACAATCAGTGGGAGTCATCACTTGTACAATAGATGATGGTGGTAGCAGAATTAGCTCAGGACACTTCCAGTTTCCAGCCCCGCGATGTGGACGCTTCTGCTATGCTTTAAGGTGAGAGGGGTCAATATTAAAGGTGATGTGCACGGCAAGTTTTTTACCCAGAAGGTGGCAAGTGCCTGGAATGCACTGCCAGGAGTGGTGGTTGAACTTTAGTTGCACATTAAAAGACTTTTGGATTGGCATGTGGATATGCGAGGAATGGAGGATATGGGTTATGTGCAGGTAGATAAGTAATGGTCTTGTCATTATGTTCAGCCCAAACATTGTGGGCTGAAGGGCCTGTTCTAGTTCTGTACCGTTCGATATACATATGAACATGTGTTGTTTCATCTTTCTATGCTGTAGATTGCTTATATTCTGTGTCGTCATGGTAAACAATAGCACAAATAACTGAACAGGGGAAGAATAACTGGAGATAGTTCTGTTATTCCGCTGTTTAAAACCAGCCCTTTTCAAGTGAATTGGTTTCTAAAAGAAGATTTGTATTTCACTGCAAAGGTCTTGGAGTTTGCCAAATTTTCCAAAATTGTTCTTTGGGCAAAATTCAAATATCTGCATGTTTAGTGTAATTTTAGGGTGATATATATTACACCTGTCCTGCAGAAATGAGTAACATCAAATTAAAGCACTTTCATTTAGGCTGAGGAAGGTTCCTGACCCGAAACGTCACCTGTCCATATTCTCCAGAGATTCTGCCTGACCCACGGAGTTACTCCAGCACTTTGTGGTCTTTTTGTGTAAACCAGCATCTGCTGTTACTTGTATCATTCTGTGATTTATCCTGCTCTCCTCCAGTCTCTAACTTTATATAGAAAGGTACCTACACCTCTATAGGGCGTGTAATATGGAACTACACTGAATTGGTGATGGTGGAGGAGGGTGACTTAAGGGAAAGACGAAGCTTTGCAGGGTGTTAATGTTTAAAGTCTGTAGTGGTTATAAAATGAACCGCACTGGAAGAGTTAAGTTGTGCCATATATTTGTAGCCTAATTCTCTGCCTATCTCTCTGTGTTTAGCATTTTGTTACAGCTATTTAATTACTACTTTATACTTATTAACTGCCTATCTCTCTGTTTTAGCATTTTTGCTAACAGCTATTTAATTACTAACTTAACAGTTATTTTGATTCTGAGGGTGATTTAAATGTATCACAAGTGTGACTTAAAATGATGTTGTAACCCATGTATTTGGTTTGTGTTGACCATATTGTGCAGCGGACTGCCAGAAAACAGGTTTTTCAAGTATTTCCTGCAGTCTCTTTGGCAGAAACCATTGAAATCTATGAAAAATATTCTGCAGATTAGTAAATAAACCATGTTCTGTAGATTAGTAAATAAGGCATATAAAACAATTTCCATTCAGACCAGAACTCCATTAGCATCAAAGAAATAAATATTTTAGAAACAAAGTATTGATGTATTCAGTCAAGTGCTGAACAAATGTAGCATAATTAAGTAAGATGAAATGTGTAAGAAGGAACTGCGGATGCTGGTTTAACCGAAGACACACACAAAATGCTGGAGTAACCCAGCGGGACAGGCAGCATCTCTGGCGAGAAGGAATGGGTGATGTTTCGGGTCGAGACCCTTCTTCATAGTTCCGGGTCTGCCACGACGTAGAACTTTTCTTCTGTTGCCTCTGCCTCCGTGCCCTTTTCTATGGGAAGGAGTCCTCACCACCCAGTGATGAATCATTCTCCCGTCTCCAGTGGTCCCCCTCCTCTTGGACTCCACCGCAAGGCCATCCACCCTCTTTAGACCTTTTTATTTATAGTTAAATAAGTTTGCATGCAGAATTGTGCATAGTGAAAAAACCCAGGCATTAAAGTTACATATTGTACTAAGATTTTGTAAATGACAACCTTGTCATTTTTTAATAACCTTGTTCTTGTAATTTGAGTTAAAAGCACTGCTGTCATCTCAATTCAAAAAGATTTGACAATCACGTTGTATATCATCTTGTTCTGACTAAACCTCATTTCAAGATTCAATTTAAGGGAGCGTTGATGCGTTTTGCAAACTTTACAACAAATGAAAAATGTATTTTGTGTTTGCAACACGGAAGGAGGCCATTTGGCCCGTTGGGGTCCATGCCAGCTTCCGGGGGGCTAATCCAATTCAGCCCTTAATTTACTTACTTGTACCCCTTCACTCTTTCACACGTGCCATCAACTCCCCTTTGATTAATTTTGTCACTCGCATGCACTAAAATGTAATTTGCAGTAGCTAATTAACCTACCAGCACGTCATTGGGATGTGGGAAGGAAACCATCGCACCCAGAGGAAACCCACATGGTCAGAAAGAGAATGCAAGCACTCGGAACAGGCAGCACACGAGGTCAGGGTCAAGTGTGGCTCCCTGGAGGTTGGAGGCTGTGTAACTAACTAACGGACAGTATGTTAGTTACACTGCGGCTGTTCTGTGCCAACCTGTGCCACCTTATAACTGCGGCTGTACTATGCCAACTAGTGCCACCTTATAACTATGGCTGTCCTGTGCCAACCTGTGCCACCTTATAACTAGGGCTGTCCTGTGCCACCCTCTTGGGTTATTTTTAACATAGCGAAAGTTTAACATAATTCACTGCAAAGCCAAAATCTCAGATGAGTTGCTTTGTCGACCAAAAATGGAACATTCACAGGATTATAGTACAGATTGTGACAAATGCTAGTTATCTTGTTTACAGTGTTGATATTCTTACCCTAATGATCAATATCATTCTTTGGGGTATCACCCAGCTTTGTCGGGAACTACCAGTACAAGGAGATGAGGAAAAACTTTTTCAGTCAGAGTGTTGTAAATCTGTGGAATTCTCTGCCTCAGAAGGCGGTGGACGCCAATTCTCGGATGCTTTCAAGAGGGAGCTAGATAGAGCTCTGAAAGATAGTGGAGTCAAGGGATATGGGGAGAAGGCAGGAACGGGGTACTGATTGTGAATGATTAGCCATGATCACATTGAATGGCAGTGCTGGCTCGAAGGGCCGAATGGCCTACTCCTGCACCTATTGTCTATTGTCTATAATATACATCACAAGTAATAATAAATCTAACATGCAGAAAAAGGGAATAAATTTGCCACTTTAATTCCTGTCTTTCCTAAGCTGCTCATTTGCTGGCCTCTGAGTGCATGGTTACGTCTAATTAATACTAAAGCTTTGTGACTCTTGCCTCTGAATCCTTTATCCCTAACATGGAAATCAATTTAGATTGTGCAAAATTCTGTGAGATGTTTACTATTGATCTGGGGCGACGTTTTTAATAAATAAAATTTAACATTTGTGCAATTATTTTTTTTGCCTTAATCTCAGGTGCCGATTATCGTGCCCTGTCACAGGGTGATCTGCAGCAATGGACAGATTGGTAATTATATGGGAGGAAGAGGAAATCACCTCAAACAATGGCTACTGACACATGAGAAGCTTCTGAAAGAGAGCCGAGAAACATCTCGGGGACTTTGTCCAATGCTGCCACACAGCTAGAAACGTATGCCAACAGAATGTGCAGAATAAAGCAAGCCTTTAACACTTCCACTATCATTTTGGGAGTTTCTAAACAGTGATTTTGAAACAGATAAAAGAAACTTGAGAGTCTCATGCGTGGTGGCACCACTACTATATTAAAAAGGGCTGGATACATCCTGAGGCACCCTGGCCTTTCTTGTTTTTTTACATTTTACAGAAGAATGAACACGGAGGACTGCGTGCATGTTGTGTATGTATTTTGTTTCCATCTACAAGCTTTTTTTTTGTTCTATTTTTAATGCCCATTAAAGCAAGGATAAGGGAGTGGGAGGAGCATGGCAAATGTTAGGTGCAGCCGCCCCTCTGAGGAAGCATCTGGCTCACAGAGGGGACAGACGACAGTCTGATGCTCGCGTGTTAGTGGGAGCTAAATGAAATCCCAAGGCTTCAGCACACACCTCTTTATTCCTGCACCGTATTGTATTTGACCAGCATGGAAAGCTGAACCTCGGCCAGATGAGTGTCAATGAGTGCCCTGTCCTCTTTGATGTTTGAGCTACTGAAATAATCTTTCTCGTAAACACTTTTCAATGTTTTTTGTGACCATTTCTTTTTTGCGCAAAGGAAGCATTTTGTACATGCTGTCTTTCAGAAGAATGTTTGTCACGGTTATGCCATTGTTATTGTTTTCAGTTTGAAATATATTTTCCAAATCTCAAAAAAGGCATCATTTTATAAATTGCGTGTTTGTTTTCAGCAGAATCACAATGCTATTTGTTCTTATCGTTGCAGAAGTGGTTAAATATGTAAAACTTTCTCTTGAGTAGCCAATTTTGTTTGAAACACGCACAACCTGCACAGCGCATTAGGTATGGGAACAAGTTTCTTGCAGTTTAAGGACAAGGGATTTTACATGTTTTAATTAGCAAGAAGACAAATTACTTCAATTGTATTAATGGAGTATTGTCAATGCTGTTGATTTGGGGGTCAAAGGCTTAATCACGGACCTACACTTTACCTCAATTGATAATGTCTTTGTCACCCACATGCTTTCATTCATAGAACTGGGTAAATAATTTGTATGTTTTAGTTTACAGTTGTCTTATGCATTCTTTCCCCTTGGAAATTATTTTATTGGCTAGATGATTAGATTGTGGAGAGGGAGCTCTCGCTGGTACTTTCTTTTCCCACTCAAGACATTGTTTGAGCAACCACAGTTATCCTGCCTGGGGGAAGATGAATTTTCCTGCCCTTTCATGCTCCCATTTGCTCTCATTGTTAGTCAATGTGAGCACATGCAAGGATTTAATATAATTAGTTTATTCTATATTCATAAAAAAGGAAGATTTTTTAAAAAAAGCTTCTTTCAAGACATATTTTATTTTAATAATCCGCGTGGCGTTGTGTGACTATAAATTATGTTCGATGTGATTAATCATAGAATAATCAATTAAAGGTCGCAAACTGCCACAATTTTTCACAAACAGGTACCTCTTTCGTAAGAACATTAAAGTCGCAGTGAGAATAAAGGAGAGGGGGGGGGGTGGGTGTCGGATAAATTACGTATTACATTGGGGCTGCCACACAATTGATACAATAGGATTTCCGGCTATTACACAGATCAAAAATGATAGCCTTTAAATCATATCAGAACAAGATAACTATGCTTTGATACCCACAAATGTGTTCTCACATGGGGTTAGAAAATAGCTCTTGGCATGATCCCTAACTTTTTCACGTTAGGTGTAAGGTAGTACATTTATCGGATATTCATTTTGGCATGTCTCTGGTAATACTATTATGGATTTACTTCCCGGGATGTTGGCTTTAAGACTGAACAAAATGACAGTGAATCGCCAGCAAAGTTAATAATTACAAAGTATATCAATTTTCTTTCCAACAAACACCAACATTATGAACACCTGTGTCACACAGATTATTGAAATATTAAATTTATATCAATCAAAATATTTTGCACACTTTTTTTATGGATGTTGAAGGGACTTCTGTAATTGAGGTTTGGCTGGCATGGTCTATATTATTCCAGTTTGATTACTTTTTTTTAGTTACCCACCACTCTTTATGCAAATCATTGCGAATCCCGATATTTTCTATGTTCTTATTTGTCATGTGACTTCCTCGATATTGATCATTTAATTTTTATTGGGACATATTTTCCTTCCATAATAAATGCAAGATAATTCATTAGAACAGATTCTATAAATAAAAGATGGATCTGACTTTAGAAAATGTGATTAGCCTTTCACCATTGACTGCATGTTCTCCCAGCTCGTCTGAATTGTAGCTCTCTAATGTTATTAAAGATAAGCCTCTCTCACTAGTTTTTGAACCAATAGAGGGCAGTAGAGTTTAGTGGAATTGCATTACAAAGCAGCGTACACTCACAACAGCTTCACCCCTCAATCATTTCTGTTTTTAACCCACAAAGAGAAGGCAGAGTAGCTCTAAAGAAACTTGCACATTGATTTGTGCAGCACATTTTTAATCAAGGTGCCTCACATGTAAATTTCTTTGTACGCATTCACTTGTGTCTTTTAACATGTGCAGCTACACCAAGCAGAGTGCAACTTGCTGCCGTCTGACAGCCAGATGAAGAATGGCCCCATCTTTACTCACTGATTTCTGATATTGCTAATGATGCCGATGCTACCGACTGGAGCACTAATGAAGGGTGCTGTGACACTAGAACTCTAGGGGTTCTATGTCAGAAGAGAGGTGAATGCATACTGCCACTTGGGTGCACTTCAAGCATGCCCCCTTCAACCATTATTGCTGATTTCATCTTGTGATTTTGTTTTAATGCGGTGGCATGATGATCTTTCATGATGGAATACTTAACTCTTGTTTCGAATCGACGAAGGGGTGGAGGAGCTAATGGTTCTGTTGTTAGCCCAATTGTTGAAAGAAAGAAATGTCCTTCAGCCTTGGAATTGGGTTCCAGTGACCTATCAGATTTCCTCCCCTTCAGTCTTCCAGTGCTTTGAACTGCTGACATTGAGACACTGTGCAGTCAGGCACAGCAGCTGTTTCTGCATCATCTAATACCAACACATGCTGTTTTAGACCATTTTCAGAAGAAAAGATAATGACGGATTCCGAAATAATATTTGTTTTGGTGTAGTCATCTTTATAATAAAATGCATGCACTTGGCCACGGAAAAACTGGATTTTGAGATAGGGTTAAGTTTGTTGACGGGGCTATATGTCGAGGTTTAAAAAGATTCTGAGTGATATTTTTTTTGCATTTAGAGCTGCTCCATGGACCCAACTCAGACTCGACTGTGCACTTCGTCAGTGTGAAAACTAACAGACATAACAGTTGACATCTTAATGCTGTGCATTACTAACTTTTTGATAAATTTGACCCTACTCAAGCTTGCCATCGAGCGGAAGTGAGCGAAGGAAGCACATTTGCAGGCTCTTGGATTTGGATTTGCAACTTGCGTCTCCACCCTGCCTACCCCTCCGTGTCTACCTGAGCGGAGAGTAACAATAGGGGTGGGTGGGGACATCTAGCTTTGAGCACCTGAGATCTGTGATGGATTTGGTCAAACCCCAAAGTACTGAAGACGACAAGTGGGAAATGTTTAAGAAAATATATTCTTTCACAAAAATAGTCTGCTCACTTGCCAATATTATTTACATTAAACTAGTTGCATTTTGGTTGATTCCAAAATGCTCTTTTATATGACTTATGCACTCCTATTCTCACAGAGCAAATGTAATATATCTCCATAAATTTTGATAGCATTTGTATTGAATAAATGATATCTGGTCACATTCTAAGATAAATAATACATTTCCCGTGATAGATACAGCATTACTTTAGAAGTAAAGTAGGACAGACACATTTATGAATTCATTTATAGCTTTGGCGTTTATAGACAGACTTTTCTCGCCCACTAAGTCAGAGATGGAAAAGTAGCTTAGTGATAACAGATTATCACATCCACATTCGCGATTATTTCAAAGCAAATAAAAATCATTCAATGTGTTCAAGTAGTGGTGCGGCTGAATCATGAGTAAAACGCCCCACTTTTTGTATAATTTTTGAAAATAAAGAATGAGAAACACATTGAAGATGTGATGTATTTTGTGATTATTTTAACTATCAACACTGTAGGGGAAAAAAAGCATACATACCTTTCTAAATTGTTATTTAACGCTGATGCATATTTTCATTTCCTTCAGAGTCTGCTAAATGTTTGTCCAGAACAGTTCCTGGTCTGTATGAAACTATAGAGATGGCAGTAAAATACTTAGGTTAAGGCCAAATAGTGGAGAAATTGCAGGTACTGATGTGTCTTTAAGTGACTGAGGGCAGTAGTCCAAAGTCTTTTGGACCAAGTGGCACCAGCTGCAGACACATGAAGCATGTCTGGGCTCCATCACATTCAGGTCTGCACCAGACAAGAATCTGTACATGAGGGTGGGATAAAGGATAAGAAATGGCCACTATGTTGTAAGGTGAAAATTGAAATGCATATGATATGCTGACATTTAAAATGATTTATGGTGGGTTATTGTCAATTGTGGTTCAACCTTTTTGAATTTACTGTAATATCGTTGAAAAGAGATTGCAGGGGGGAAAAAAAAATCAAATGCAAACAATAATTAAGATCAATCACATATGGTTTTGTATAGGCTGAAGTATTTACAAAGTGTTCTGCTTTCTTTCTCGTTGAGCACACTCACTTTCCTATCACAGTTGATTTCACTTGTGTTTACTCAGTTTCCTAAAGTTCAAAATGTTGTCCAGAACCTGCCCGACTTTCCCAGTGCCTTTAAACTGCCCATATTTATACATAATGTAAACTTTTAACTCTGGGTTTTAAATGGGGTTTTTTCCTTTCCCAGGAATTATTTCATCATGTTATTTTGGATTTGTTTTCTATTATTGTACAGCACATCACCAATATTTTCAGTCTTTCAAACCAATATTCACAGAAATGAACCTTAGCATAATTAAGGCACTCGTATGAAAATATTATTAATCATTCCACAAGTAAAACATAAGGTGCTAGAGCATCTCAGCGGGTCAGGCATCGTCTCTGGAGAACATGGGCAGGTAATGTTTCGAGACGGGACCCTTCTTCAGACATAATTATTCCAGTCTTGCCCTGAAACATCATCTGCCATTCCCGCCACAGATGCTGTCCGATCCACTGAGTTCCTCCAACACTTTGTTTTTCGCTCAGGATTCCAGCATCTGCAGTTTCTTGTGTCCCCATTTATTATTCCATTTATGTACCAGTTGTAATACGGGTGTCAGAGGATTTGGGGCAAAGGCAGGATAATGGGGTTGAGAGGGAAAGATAGATCAGCCACGATTGAATGGCAGAGTAGACTTTTGGGCCGAATGGCCTAATTCTGCTCCTATAACTTATGAATTTATGGTATATTCCGCTACTATCAGGTAATCACCATTTGTAAATGTTCTTAAAATCCAATTGCAGTAGATTCTACTGATACTCTTACTATCCTAACATAATCATAATTAAAATAATTATATACCACCAGTTTCCAATTGTGATAAACATTGCTATATAATAAATAAAACTTTTAATTTTCATAAGAAAGCTTCATCTTACACCTATGCTCATCAAGAATTAGGAATACACAAAACTTGTAAAAATAAATCAGGTAATATGCCTTGTATTTACTTAAAATTCTAATAACTACCTGGGAACATTAATGATAAGCCCACTGAACGGGAAAGTGAACATAATTCCAAAAATAAGCTTCAATTGGATATCACTTAATGACATGCAAAGTCAAAGAAGCATTTTTGTTAGGATTCTGTTACTCAGACAAAGCCTCGCTCATGCATCAGGAACATTTCATCAAATCCAAAGAGTAGTTCTTTTAAATTCCAATCAGATTAACATTAATTAATGATACTAAAAGTCAGCAGCAGAGTCTTATTTTTATTTACTTGTGACTATGTTCATAGCTGCCCATCATCCCAATGAGGGGAAATACCTCAACAAGACCATACTGAATGCAAGTTGGGCATGTGCACATGTTGTCAAAATCCTTTAATTTTTTGTCCTCCAAAGGGTGACTTAACAGTTTGCAATCTGTTCTCTTTGGTCTTCTGTTTATTATTACAGTTTAGAAAAAAAAATCACTGCTGGTGAATGCACATCTTCCAGCTGGATTGAGATTAGCTTTGTGCAGGAAGGAACTGCAGATGCTGGGTTACACCGAAGATAGACACAAAATGCTGGAGTAACTCAGCGGGACAGGCAGCATCTCTGGAGAGAAGGAATGGGTGACGTTTTGGGTCGAGACACTGCTTCAGACTGCGAGTTGACTGTCTCTCGGCCTCCTACTCTTCCACCTCTCCAGATCCATCTCCCAGGGCAAGTGCAAGGCAGCTCTCTGGAGGTTTAACAATTGAGGTGCATCAGGGATCAACAAGAACCACGCTGTTTCCCTTCAGAGCTGATGTTTCCTGTGATACACCGGCTCAGCTCGGTGGCGTAGCGGGTAGAGTTGCTGCCTTACAGCACTTGCAGTGCCGGAGACCCAGGTTCAATCCCGCCTATGGGTGCTGTCTGTACGGGGTTTGTACATTCTCCCGGTGACCTGTGTGGGTTTTCTCCGAGATCTTCAGTTTCCTCCCACACTCCAAAGACATACAGGTTCGTTGGTTAATTGACTTGGTAAATGTAAAAAATGTCCCTAGTGTGTGTAGGATAGTGTTAATATGCGGGTTCGCTGGTCGGCGCAGACCCAGTGGGCCGAAGGGCCTGCTTCCGTGCTGTATCTCTAAACTAAACTAAACTAAATGGGACTCTCTGATCCTGCCATAGTTGATTCAATCCTTCTAAAAGAGATCCAGAGCACTCAAAGTTTCCATGAAGGCAGGAATCCATCTGTAAAAAAACAATGACTTCTCACAGTATTGGGCCTAATTAAGGACAGGAGACATGTAAAGCACCTGAAATTATGCAGTTGAACTTTCTAATAAACAAACAAATCTTCACCCTTTCAAATCTTGTAAGGAGGTTCTGCAAATGTGGCCATTTGCTTATTCTGAACACACATCTGACTTGATCAAAAGAAAAAATTGTACGTCAGAAAGCAGAAATAATGATTAAGCGAATTCTAATTTTATCACCGAACAACTGGCCTTCAGTTCAACAACTGATAAAATCACGTGAGGATAACAAGATTATTAGAAAATCACTGTTTGGGGGTGAAACCTTTTTGACGAGAAATAACAAATAATTCTAACGCATGGCCTCATATTTACTATAGACACCTGTTAAACCTCTGAATGTGGTCGCAGATATAGAGAGAGTCTTTCCCAGAGGACTTGGCATGCAAATTATTTATAGACTGAAATTTTCCAAGACTTCACTTTCAACATAGGGCCTCTGAGGCAACAGATGGGGTTCGATAAACCATGCCCATGCCCGTGTGCATCCAATTAGCAACATACCCAGTCTCCCAACAGATGATTTTGGCTGGGGAAAAAAAAATTGAGATTGCACAAGTGTGTATGCAAGACTCACTTACATTAAATATTTGTTCTTGTGGCCTCCATGCTGAAATTCCTGATGCTCACCATCCTGGAATGTAAATAAATTATACACTCCGCGAGTATAAATGCAGTGGCAGGCCTCAAAATTATCGCCCATGCACATCATGGCTAATTTCCAGGAAACAGTCATGATCCCTTTCTCGTTGCAACAGTCCATAATGCTCAGACTCTGGGAAGGAGCCGAGACACACTAGGGGAATGGCAGCACGGAGACTGGGGCTGAGCATGAGAATCTGCTGCTCCAGATCTGTCAGCTCCTCACTGCGAGTAAAATATGCCACGCCGCTTTGACATGAAGGAAGACTGTGCCAAAGTACAGTGGTTATGTACAATGCTTCAAATGGCATTTCCCAGTGTGTGCCGGAGTTCTCAATTTAAATCTGTGTCACGGTGACAACAAAAGGAAATTATGCAGGAGTGAGAGATACAATTATCATCACCGCCTTCCTTAAACCCAGCCTCAATGGCAGTCAAGTGGAAGTGATCGAGGTGCTTTGTCTTGATTGGCAACCTCCATGCTGTTTGCACCTGTGTGTTGACTAGTGGGTGGTTTTCAGATCCAAATAGATACGCCTGCTGCAATGGGATCTTCACATCCATACCTTGATATTACAATCAATTTATTTTTTTGTCAGTGCTGTCATCTCCCTTTTAAAGCTTAGATCTTATGCTATAAAAGCTGCTTGATTCTTCCATCCCGAGTCAAGTGTATTATTGGTTAAGCTCTCCGCGCAAGCTTTCTCTCCACCTGCCTATTCAGATTAAGGAGAGACACTCTGTACTGCTGCTTCTTGCCATTGTCAGAAATCAGGGCCATGAGATGGTCCCTCCAGTCAGCTAGTTCACAAGTGGATCATTGAATTTTCGACGGCCAGTTTAATTCTGACAATTGGAGAACGAGTGTTGCTGTCTTTATGCAGATGGGCACAGGGAAAGGTTTTTTCACTTCACCTGTTAGTCTGCAGGAATAGAGCAGTAAAACTTTTCTCCATGATCTGCAGATACAAATGAATATGCAAATAATTTTCGTCCAAAACCAAGCCAAAAATCTGTGTTTACTTTTTAACTCATTAAACATTACTTGCTTTTAAATGTGGATTTGTGCAGTAGTCTGTTGAACTAATAATGTTATACTGAATATGGCAGTGTTGAAACCATCTTAAGTCCTTCTGCAGCTAAGGCTTAATGCATTTCTGCAATTGTTAATGGGCTGCCCTAGAGAATGCGTATTAAGGTAAAAATATTAGAAGCTTCTAATTCAAAATAAATCTACTTAGATGACCTTACTTCAGTTATAATGCAGTTCATATTTTAAAAGCAGATGCAATGAACTGTAGTATTATTTTTCTTTAAATTATGTTTAAGAATAGTCAGGATAAAATGAATATTGTTTGGAATGGCATTGTGGACTGAATACAACACATGGTTATAGCAATGCTGGATTATGAGAGGTTTTTTTAAGATCAGTTTTTAATATTAAATATAATACATATAAGTTAATGTCACACTCATTTAAACAGGATGATGATATAAGTGTTCAGTTGATATGCCAACAGATGCCTTCCAGGCAAAAATAGAACTAGATATAATAGTCTTTCAGCGCTTACCTATCATGGTACAAAGTGTTTGTACAACAATTGATCACCAAAAGCAATTACCTTGCAATCATTACTTTTTTTGTAAAAAAAAAATTGCTTCAATTTATCAACCAATTATTATATTTTCAAAATTGTTCACCCTTGATCTGAACTTCCAGCTGTAGGAGTCCTTATATAATATCTTGAGGTAGACAAAGATTTTTATGTTTGAAATGAAACTGCTCCATAACATTTCCCTGTGATGGTGGATATGAAAAACATTAATAACCTATGGCTTGGTTTCAATGTCATTTGATACATAAATTTTAAGCAAACATGACCAAATTACATTAGCAAAACAAAATTACTACTTCTGCCTTCCCACTGAATTAAAGGACAATAATATTCTACAAAATTAGTTAAGAAACATGAAAGTAGCAAAGCTTGAAACATTGTTTTACTTTTAAGAGTAGCAGCTGCCAGAATAACTTTGTCGCCTTTACTTTGAAATTATTTATCACTTCGATGGTTTACACTTAGTAAAGATTGTTTCCCTGAGACAAACCTGTTTTCTAATCCCATTCACATTGATTGCATACTTAATCTTGTTCAATTAAACATTCTTTTTTTAATTGAATTTAATATAGTACATTATAGTCAGACTAGCTATGGAATGGTGGCATTGTTTTTCAAAAGCTGATTTGCTTTAGCTCAGTAAGAGACCAACATCTCATTTTGTGTTCTTCAATTACAAATTCTAACAACATTTAATGTAGTTCACTAATAGATATATTTAAATTGGTAGACAGTGTCCCAACTTGATCAAGGTCCATTTTCATCTTTTTAGACAAACATATCAGACAAATGTTTTTTTTTACTAAATTTACAGATTAGACATCTTTTTAATATGTAACAGATACATTTCACATGTAGTTTGCATGGAGACAGATAAACCTTATAAAAGCCAGGGATACTGCTGTGGCAGTACTTAAGTGGCTAATCCATATGACCTCTGACCTTGACAGTGTCATGTGACTATAGATTTTCAATACTCCCAGGATCTATGTTACTCATAACGTGTTTTGCACTAGCTTTAGAATTTCTATCAGAACAATCTAGTTATACTTTTACTTCAAAATGACAAACATGAACAGAATATATGAGACTGACTCTGTAATTATGTAGAATTTGGCAAAATGTATAAACAAAAAAAAAAGGAGTTGTTTCACCATATCTAATTAATGGTATTGTGAACAACTATTCATCAATACACCTTTTGGTTGATCATTTGCTTCATCTCACAAACATGGTATTATTTGTACTTGATGTAAATTGTCCATAAAATTATAACATTAAAAATAAATTGTCGCTTTATATCATAAAATAAGATAACTTGCCCAAAATCATCCACTCAAGTATGATTTGAGCAGCATTGTTTTAAATATACAGTCCTCAAATAAAAGGACAAGTGTAAAAGAAAACATAGAGACTGATTTTGTTTGTGCTGGGTGATTGCCAAGAATCATCCATTTACAGTTTAACTGTCGGATAAATTAACACTATCAACAGGCTATTTCCACTCTCTCTTTCTCATGTTCCAATGTTCGGTGAGTACCAGCAGGCTGAGAAGCAGAAGACTTTGTAGTGCTGAAAAAAGGAAAGTAAACCTAGATAAAATTAACATCGACCATAGGAAGGCTCAACTTTATTCTAGTAAATTTAAAGAGCGGGTAAGCATCCAAAAAGACAAAAAGTGCTGGAGTAACTCAGCAGGTCAGGCAGCATGTCTGAGACCCATCAAGACCCATCTTCACTATCCAAATTGTTCATGAATTCTTTTTTTTTTTCCATATCCATCTGTCTATTTTGAGGCTACTTACTAATATTTATTTTTCATGCCTCCGCACCCATCCAGCATCTTGCTTGAATGGCACTCCACAGTGCTCCAAATTATCTGATAGACAATAGACAATAGACAATAGGTGCAGGAGTAGGCCATTCGGCCCTTCGAGCCAGCACCGCCATTCAATGCGATCATGGCTGATCATTCTCAATCAGTACCCCGTTCCTGCTTTCTCCCCATACCCCCTGACTCCGCTATCCTTAAGAGCTCTATCTAGCTCTCTCTTGAATGTATTCAGAGAATTGGTCTCCACTGCCCTCTGAGGCAGAGAATTCCACAGATTCACAACTCTCTGACAAAAAAGTTTTTCCTCATCTCTGTTCTAAATGGCCTACCCCTTATTCTTAAACTGTGGTCCCTGGTTCTGGACTCCCCCAACATTGGGAACATGTTTCCTGCCTCTAACATGTCCAACCCCTTAATAATCTTATACTTTTCGATAAGATCCCCTCTCATCCTTCTAAATTCCAGTGTATACAAACCTAGTCGCTCTAGTCTTTCAACATATGACAGTCCCGCCATTCCGGGAATTAACCTAGTAAACCTACGCTGCATGCCCTCAATAGCAAGATGATTGCTTAGATGTGGTTCTGCCTCAGCAATTCTCTGCATTTTGATTTCCTCAATGCACCCTACATCTATTTCGTGGGGCTTGTTCATTTCCAGGCTGCAAATGTTGTACTTTGGAACCCAACCCTTATGTCACCATCGTCAGTTGTCAATTTGTGGCCAGGCATTTTTGCCACAGGTCTGGAAAATAAAAACCTTGAGCTGAACCCCTCCTCATAAAGACTTGGCTCTTAAATAAATTCTATTACATTCTCTTGCTGGAAAGATGAGAGAAACACAGAGATTTGAAGACATCCATGGGTGAACAGGCTGCAACTGGAGAAGCCGATAATGAAACAGCCTGCCTGCCAAAGATTACAGGTGAAAAGGAATATTATGCATATTATTGCTGTAATGACCTACGAAAGTATTAACCACGGTAGAGGCCTGAGTGGTTAGCAGATTGTTTCTTCACCTTTGGGATCTGAATTTGAACAGAGGCCAGGATGACCAGATGAAAATGTTCACAACCTCTGCTGGCTGGAGAAATCTATGCAAAAAATTAGTTTTAGACAATAGACAATAGACAATAGACAATAGGTGCAGGAGTAGGCCATTCAGCCCTTCGAGCCAGCACCGCCATTCAATGCGATCATGGCTGATCACTCTCAATCAGTACCCCGTTCCTGCCTTCTCCCCATACCCCCTAAATCCGCTATCCTTAAGAGCTCCATCCAGCTCTCTCTTGAAAGCATCCAACGAACTGGCCTCCACTGCCTTCTGAGGCAGAGAATTCCACACCTTCACCACCCTCTGACTGAAAAAGTTCTTCCTCATCTCCGTTCTAAATGGCCTACCCCTTATTCTTAAAATGTGGCCCCTTGTTCTGGACTCCCCCAACATTGGGAACATGTTATCTGCCTCTAATGTGTCCAATCCCCTAATTATCTTATATGTTTCAATAAGATCCCCCCTCATCCTTCTAAATTCCAGTGTATACAAGCCCAATCGCTCCAGCCTTTCAACATACGACAGTCCCGCCATTCCGGGAATTAACCTAGTGAACCTACGCTGCACGCCCTCCATAGCAAGAATATCCTTCCTCAAATTTGGAGACCAAAACTGCACACAGTACTCCAGGTGCGGTCTCACCAGGGCCCGGTACAACTGTAGAAGGACCTCTTTGCTCCTATACTCAACTCCTCAGTGCTTGCCCTCCTGAGCACACAGCACATAGCTTCATTCAATTTGGTATAAATTGGCAACCTTATCCAGAGACAATGCTTTATAGACAATAGACAATAGACAATAGACAATAGGTGCAGGAGGAGGCCATTCGGCCCTTCGAGCCAGCACCGCCATTCAATGCGATCATGGCTGATCATTCTCAATCAGTACCCCGTTCCTGCTTTCTCCCCATACCCCCTGACTCCGCTATCCTTAAGAGCTCTATCTAGCTCTCTCTTGAATGTATTCAGAGAATTGGCCTCCACTGCCCTCTGAGGCTGTGAATTCCACAGATTCACAACTCTCTGACTGAAAAAAGTTTTTCCTCATCACTGGTTCTAAATGGCTTACCCCTTATTCTTAAACTGTGGCCCCTGGTTCTGGACTCCCCCAACATTGACAACTTTGTGTGAGGAGGAATTAAAACAAACCAGTAATGTTGTCCTACAAGGGATGCGAAACATGGGAGAGCACATAAAACAGGAAATGCTGGAAATACTTAGCCAGTTAGGCAGCACCTGTGGAGAGAGAAATAGAACTAGCATTTCACGTCAGTGGTGTATCACATTTGCTTTTGTTGTTGGAAGAAGGGACAGTAAGCTGTGAAGAGTACGCACATGAAGACACTGCAAACGGGTATGTGCTCGTTAAATGTTTGTGCAAAGAGATAACAGATTGGGAATAATGTGGTGAAGCATACAAGTATACATTTTGGTAGGAAGAATGAAAAAGCAGATTTTTTTTTAACAACAAAAGATGAGAGAATAATAAATGTTGGAATACAAAGTGTCCTTAGATGTGAGTCGTGAAAAATTATTGTGCAGGTATCACAGTATCGCAGAGGTACCACAAACAATTAGCAAGGTAAATTATACCTTTGCCACAATTGCAAGGGAGTGAAGTGATTGCGACCATTGCAATTCAAGCATGAGGAAGTCTTGCTGCGATTGCAATTGCAAAGAGTTTTGGTCTAATTATTTTGAAGAGGGATGCTTTGAAGCCTTGGATTGTGAGATTGAGTGGAATGGCCTACGTTTTTTTTGTAATCTGGGAGAGCGAGAGAAACGGTTAGAATTCTTCCTAGGTTTAACATAATTGAAGCTGGATGGAGGGTCCAGAAACAGGGAACATAACCCTCAAAGTAAGAGATCAACTGTTTAGGAACTGAGATGGGGATTGTATTTTATAATTAGCAAATTGTGCATCTTTTGAATTTTTATGGGGGGAACTGACATGTTTGCGGAGTAGACAAAAACTGTTCCTTTATCCTTATATTCTTCTCGATTGTGACAAACGACAAATATTTTGCCACATTAAAGAGTATAAGCATGCATACATTTTGTCCATGCCCACCCATCGTAATGGAATTTGGGTTTCCATCTGCCTGGTCTGTTCCCACTATTTTCTTTTACACAAACGCCCTGGCTGAAACCATGTTTGGCTGGTAGTAGGTTAAAAAGTTTGTTTTAACTGGTTGCCACAATGAAGAGGTGGGTCCATTTTACCAACATTTCTAGCAATGGGCATCGTTCTCTTGTTTATAAACTGACATGGCCTGCTAGTGTTCATTGCGCTGTTCAGAATGGTCATCAGCACCTTATAATTCTCATCCCTTATCTCTTTCAGCTCCAGGGCTTGGATACCATCCATCCCTGTGGATTTATTTGTTTTGGATGAATAGTGAGGTATGATATCATCATTGATTAGTCATTAAACATGCATGACTTTGTGATTCAGTGCCATCGTGCAATATATCATGCAGACAGTCAATGATAACATAATTCCCGATTGGATGATTTACAGTGTGTCTGCTGCCTGCAAAAGTTTGCTCTCATATTTTACTCAACTGAACATCTATGTTAGTGAAGGCCTGTGAGGCAAGTGCATTAAGATAGTGCCGGGTTTGGGAATACTGGCTGTGTTTGGGAGGTATTTGTGTAGATTGATGGAGGCGTTTGCATCACATCTGTCGCAAGTGACCTCTGCCCGTTTTCTTTTGTCTGCCCCAGCAGTTACTGGCACCCATCCTGAAACATGTGGTTATTAGGCCTTGAAGTGGTAAATACATGAGGGAACCCTATGCTCTCACTTACACTCACTGCCATTCACCGCAGTGTAAAGCATGTGTCCGTGCTGGCCGGGCACTGCGGAGAATGCTGAGGCGAATTTGAAGAACGACCGTTCTGAACAAGAAGTCGCACAAATGGAAGGCATATGGTGCTGAGCTGAGAGGCAGAAGCAAATGTGAGCACCTCTCTGTCACATCATTAGCACTGAGCAAGGCCCTGCATATCCACTAACTTATGACAGCAAAGCACGATGCACCAGCCAGCCCCGAGTGACACTTATATGTGAGGTTTGTTGATATGGCCCTCTGGAATGCTCTCCAGAAATCTATGAACATCCATAGTAGAAGTACAGTCTGCCCTTGGGACTTCTGCAGGCTATCCTGTGGCTGCCAAGTGCCCAAAGGGTGGATAGCACAATAAAGAAGCTATTCATCAGAGCGTTACAGATGGTAATAAACCCTTTCAAGAGAGGTGTACATGTAGGTCTGACACTCTTTTAAAATCATAACCAGGAATCTTCATCCTTGGGCGTTTCATCCAAGGGTTGATGCCTGCTGGCTTGTTGGCCTAGCACTGTCTTTCAGCTCACGTTGTATCTCCAGTTCTTCCTGCCCAGTGCTACGATTTTTTGAGCAAACTCCACCTGGGTTGCTGTTGTTGTTTTGAGATTGAAGTATAGAATGGAGGCATAAGAATGGAGGCCATGGTGGCCGTTATATGTTGGCATGGTGGCTGGAGACAGCAGGGGCTTCATCACCTGCCAGGTGGAAAGGAGAGCACGGCAAGATTAGCGTGCCGGCCAGTAGCTCAGAAATAAAGTTTAGGTGACTATCAGAAGAGAGGCTGCAATGAAGGAATTGATGACCTTGCTTGCTGGAAGGTAATGGAGGGTAAGTAATGAACACAAGAAAGAAATATGGAACAACATAACCAGTTTCAACACTGACCATTCTAATTCCTTATCTCTTACTCTTTTACATGGCCCCTGGAAACATCCAGAGTACCATCTTGTATAACGTGAAAAGTGCAGAGATCAGAGTACCGCAGCTGTCGAACATGCCTCCAGTGTTACTTGCAAGGACGATCTATTTAAAAAAGAGATTGCCCATTCTCTGGAACTATGAGATATAATCAAACATAGGTGCGATGTGGAGACTATCATGGGAAGGTGGGAGGGCCTAACGGAGTGCAGGGATCCAAGGCTGCGGGTAAAGAAATACTTGAGGGTGACACAGTGGCGCAGCAGGTAGAGCTGCTGCCACACAGCACCAGAGACCCCGGTTCGATCCTGGCCAAGGTCTGTCAGTGTGGAGTTCGCACGTTCTCCCTGTAACCACATGGATTTCCCCGCGGGCGTTTGGATTTCCTCCTACATCCCAAAGCTGTGCGGGTTTGTAGGTTAATCAGCCTCTGAAAATTGGCCCTAGTGTGCAGCCGGTGGAAGCAAAAGTGGGGAAACATGGAACTAGTGTGAGCGGGTGATCGATGGTCGGCGTGGACTCGATGGGCCGAAGAGCCTGTTTTCTTGCTGTATCTTTCAATCAATCAATCAAAACTTCCATCTGAAGGATGGTGTGCAATGAGCTCCTTGTTATCGCCTTACCATTGAAGAAAATGACTCTAAATGAGAAAGAAGGTGGTATAACTGATAGCTGTGCTTAAGACAGTGTGTTCTTGAATGATTTATGTCTCTGCCTTACCTGCCTACATTGATCAGATCATTACTGCAGTGCCTCTTCACCACACATATATTCAAGGAATTGGCATTTATGAGGAGGCACACGCTGCCTTTCCCTGTACTGTGTATAGTTCTTGTTCCACACGACAGCAAGGATATGATCATGCTAGTGAGAGTGTAGAATTCCAATGTATTTAAGGGGATATTCCAACGTCCGATTAATTTTAGTCACGAGCGGCACGGTGGCGCAGCGGTAGAATTGCTTCCTTACAGCGCCAGAGACCCGGGTTTGAACCTGACTATGGCTGTGTAGGATGGTGCTAGTGCACGGGAATTGCCGGTCAGCAAGGACTCGATGGGCCGAAGGGCCTGTTTCCGCGCCGTATCTCTAATCTAAACTAAACTAAGGTGGTTTTCTTTGGAAAAAGGAGATTGCAAAATGATTGTAATGTACTGTGTGCAATGAGGTGTCGGCCGGGTGAACCCAGAAAATGTAATTGCCTTTGAAAGAGCTCAATGGCTAATAGGTTCAGATGGAAATAAATTGTAAGAAGGTTTAAGGAGAATTGAGAGGAAAAGATGAACACCTAGGGTACATCTGGAACTCACTGTTTGAAAAGGTGGAGGGTGCAGTACTTGCAGGAGAACAAGAAAAGTCACAACATAAAAGGCCATGGACCAAGAAACGGGAAATGGGAGCTACTTAAATGGCTGCATTTTTGACCAGAATGGCCACAAAAGAGGCAAACGGCCTCATAAATCTCAGTGTTGAGGGATGAAAAAAATTATCCATTGATTGGAAAGCAAGAGTTCCATTAAAAAAAATCGTGTAAAATTAACCCCTCTAATCGGCCTAAGGCCACAGAGCTATAAAACATCGGAGCACAATCAGGCTCATCGGCCCATTGAGTCTGCTCCGCCATTTGATCGTGGCTGATCTATTTTTCCTCCTCAGCCCCATTTTCCTGTCTTCTCTCCGTAACTTTAGATGTCCTCACTAATTTTCCTTTATGTGATCGAGATTGTACTTGCCTTACTCTGGTCGTTGTATCCTACATCAGAACACTCACACAAGATATGCAAGTTCTGTTTCTTAATGTATATTTTTATTTGGGTGCATTAAAAAAAGTCGTACTCTCAGCTGCTTCAGCAGGCAACCAAGATAGGGCTGAAATAAAATCTTCCAGCGATGTAAAATGTTTGGACCAAAAAGTTTGAAGTAATCTGTTAAAACATAATATTTATAGCATATCATGGAGACTTTATGGTCTTTCTGGGTAGATAGGAAGGAATAGGAATACTTTATTGTTACGTGTGACTAGGCACAGTGAGATTCTTTGCTTGCATAGACAATGTACACAAATAGCGGCCACCTACGGCCCTGACAAAGTTACAAAGCACGTCGGCTCCTCTTTTTGTCCCCCCCCCAACAGTCCCCCACGCCGGGTCCTCCATTGTTCTCCCCCCTCCTCCCTCATGCTGGTCCTCCACGCTCTCATCAACCGTCGACCACGGGTCGACCCGCGAGGCATCGCTGCCGCCGAGGCCCAATCGCCGCGAGGGCTCACCGCTGTCGACGCTGAGGCCTCACCGCTGTCGACACCCCACTTAATGCCTCCGTGGTGCCGACCCGCGCCTACAAACCTGTACGTCTTTGGGATATGGGAGAAAACCGGAGCACCCAGAGGAAACTCACGAGGTCACCGGGAGAATGTGCAAACGTGCAGGGCGGCACGGTGGCGCAGCGGTAGAATTGCTGCCGTACAGCGAATGCAGCGCCGGAGACTCAGGTTCGATCCTGACTACGGGCGCCGTCTGTACGGAGTTTGTACGTTCTCCCCGTGACCTGCGTGGGTTTTCTCCGAGATCTTCGGTTTCCACCACAATCCAAAGACGTACAGGTTTGTAGGTTAATTGGCTGGGCAAATGTAAAAATTGTCCCTAGTGGGTGTAGGATAGTGTTAATGTGCGGGGATCGCTGGGCGGCGCGGACCCGGTGGGCCGAAGGGCCTGTTTCCGCGCTGTATCTCTAAACCTAAAAAATCTAAAAAATCTAAAATCTAAATTCCGTACGGACATGACCTGTATTCAGGATCGAACCCAGGTCTCTGGCACTGGCAGCAACTCTACCACTGTGCCACCGTGCCACCCATTATTCTGTGATCGTGCCACATGAGGAAATTACATTCAGTTTCATAAACATATTTCGCTGCAGCTGAAAGAAAAAACAAATATGTGACTTCTTGAAGGTAGCATTTTTATCTTGCCCAGGTCTGTTGTTAAGTTGGGGGTAAGTGGTGGATGAAATATTTAACTGGATTATTATAACAAGTAAGAACTGGTGGTAAAAGCATACAAATAGTTTGACACGATAGAAGAGCAAATATTTCTTTTCGGTCATTAGTGTTCATTAATCAGCTCAAGAATTAGCAGCCGTAAAGGCCTACAAACTATCATTTGCCAGGAGATAATGTAAATGGCATATAAAACAACTAATAGCAGCAATTGACAGCTTGTTGTGCACAGTGCCAGATTTTTTTTATTGTACGGTATAGTACTAAACAGACACATGATTTTCTTGCCTGCTCAAATGGATGCTGCTTCTATGAGATATTCCCTTAACAGAGTGTTGGCAAGCCATAAATTGATATAAAAGCAGCAGCTAATATTGTCCACTGCTTTCTGCCAGCCCTAAGATGGGTGACAAAATAATTAATATGACGGTCCAAAAAATTTCTTGTGCAGTTATAGTCATCACTTTTTCTGCACAGGCTTCAGTAGATATGGGAAACTGGGGCACAGCATTCCGTCTGCAAAAGGTGATAAGTTTGCCAGAACTTTCATGCGGTCATATGTCTTCACGTCACAAGGATATGAAAACCATAAACAAAAGTGGTGCAGATATACACCGATGAGCCAAAACATTATGACCACTGACAGGTAAAGTGAATAACATTGGTTATTTTGTTACAATGGCCCCTGTCATGGGGTGGGATATATGAGGCAGCAAGTGAACAGTCAGTTCTTGAAATTGGTGTGTTGGATGCTGGAGAAATGGGCAGGAGTAAAGACCTGAGCGACTTTGACAAGGGCCAAATTGTTATGGCCAGACTACTGGTTCAGAGCATCTCTGAAACGGCAAGGCTTGTGGGGTGCTCCCGGTCAGCAGTGGTGAGTACCTACCGGCAGTGGTCCAAGGAGGGACAAACCACAAACCGGCAACAGGGTGTTGGGCGCCAAAGCCTCATCGATGCGCGAGGGCAACGAAGGCTATCCCGTCTGGTCTGAACCGATAGAAGGTTTACTGTGGCATAAGTCACAGAAAAGTTTAATGTTGGTCACAGGAGGAATGTGTCACAAGACACAGTGCATCACACCCTGCTGCGTATGGGGCTGCGTAGTTACAGACCGGTCAGAGTGCCCATGATCACCCCTGTCCACCGCCGAAAGCACCTAAATTGAGCGTCAGAACTGGACCTTGGAGCAGTGGAAGAAGGTCGCCTGGTCCAATGAGTCCCGTTTTCTTTTAGATCACGTGGATGGCCGGGTACGTGTGCGCCGTTTACCTGGGGAAGTGATGGCACCAGGATGCACTGTGGGAAGACAACAAGCTGGCGGAGGGAGTGTGATGCCCTGGGCAATGTTCTGCCGGGAAACCCTGGGTCCGGCCATTCATGTGGACGTCAATTTGACACGTGTCACCTACCTAAACTTCATTGCAGACCAGGTACACCCCTTCATGGCAATGGTATTCCCTGATGGCAGTGGCCTCTTTCAGTAGGATAATGCGCCCTGCCACACTGCACACATTGTTCGGGAATGTTTTGAGGAACATGATGAAGTGTTCATGGTGTTGCCCTGGCCTCCAAATTCTCCAGATCTCAATCCGATTGAGCATCTGTGGGATGTGCTGGATCGACAAATCCGATCCACGGCGGCTCCACATCGCAACTTACAGGACTTGAAGGATCTGCTGCTAATGTTTTGGTGCCAGATACCACAGGACACCTTCAGGGGTCTTGTAGAGAGTCCATGCCTTGGCGGGTCGGGCTGTTTTGGTGGCACCAACAGCCTATTGGTGGTCATAATGTTTTGGCTCATCAGTGTTATATTCATCTGTATTAACAATGGGACCATGGTTTTTTGGCATTGGTGCATGGAACTCAAATATCAGCCATCGCTATTTGGTTTTACACTATTGGAAGTCACATAGAAAGTTGTTCAGCATTTCAGAATAAGTAGGATAGATATCCCTTGAATGCAAAGCCATAAGTTCATAAGTTATAGGTGCAGAATTAGGCCATTCTGCCCATCGTCTACTCTGCCATTCAATCAAGGCTGATCTATCTTTTTTTCTCAATCCTATTCTTGTCTTCTCCCCCTAACCCCCTCACTAATCAAGAATCTGTCAATCTCCACCTTAAAAATATCCATTGATGGCCTCCACAGCCGTCAGTGGCAAAGAATTCCACAGACTAACCAAATAAATTCCTTCTCATCTCCTTTCGAAAGGTACGCCCTTTTATTCTGAGGCTATGGCCTCTGGTCCTAGACTCTCCCACGAGTGGATACATCACTCTATCCAGGACTTTCACTATTCGGTAAGTTTCAATGAAGTCCCTCCTCATCCTTCCAAACTCCAGCATTTAGAGGGCCAGTGCTTTCAAACACTTTTGATTTGTTGAACTTTAGTCATGAACTTTTGTTGCTGGATACTTTTCCAGGCCTTAACATACAGTAAGGTTCAGTGAGGTGTTTGAGCAAAGATAATTTTTCCAGGCCCATGAGGTGCCATTGATTCCCCCCTTTAATGATATGGGTATGACTTGTCGAAGGGCGTGCAGCGTAGGTTTACTAGGTTAATTCCCGGAATGGCGGGACTGTCGTATGTTGAAAGACTGGTGCGACTAGGCTTGTATACACTGGAATTTAGAAGGATGAGAGGGGATCTTATCGAAACGTATAAGATTATTAAGGGGTTGGACACATTAGAGGCAGGAAACATGTCCCCAATGTTGGGGGAGTCCAGAACAAGGGGCCACAGTTTAAGAATAAGGGGTAGGCCATTTAGAACGGAGATGAGGAAAAACTTTTTCAGTCAGAGTTGTGAATCTGTGGAATTCTCTGCCTCAGAAGGCAGTGGAGGCCAATTCTCTGAATGCATTCAAGAGAGAGCTAGATAGAGCTCTTAAGGATAGCAGAGTCATGGGGTATGGGGAGAAGGCAGGAACGGGGTACTGATTGAGAATGATCAGCCATGATCCCATTGAATGGTGGTGCTGGCTCGAAAGGCTGAATGGCCTCCTCCTGCACCTATTGTCTATTGTCTATTGTCTAAATAATTGGAGCATCCTCTCAGAGAAGTGGAACTTTAAGATGTTACTCCAGCTAGCTTTAGGCTTATCACCTCACAGGGAAAAACACATGGAGGAAGTTGACAAAGCCAGCTGGGACTACAAAAGCCTTCCACTGCGTTGCCTGCAATACTCTTGTGTCAGATTTGTAATAGATATGAATCAAAGTCCAACTTTACTTTTCTTCCCAGCAATGCAGTTTTTGGCAATGACTATTGCTTCTACAAAAACATTTCTGACTAAAACGATCTGTTGAAACTGCTAATTTGTCAAGCTTGTTCCACATGAACCAGAAATGAAAAATGTGTTTCTGGTAATGGAGAAGTGTGCAGAGTGGTATGCTTCCATGGTTGAGGCCTGTAAACTATCTATCCAGATCATACGCTACACATATGTTGTGTTTCTCAGCGCAAAGAACCAGAGCTTCATGCTGCCAGCAAATAGTTGTTTTTAAAGCAGTTTTTTGAACTGATCAGCTTGTGGCTTTGTCTTATATAGTTTGGTTCAGTGGTGGTTTAAAAAAAAAGAATCTTATACCACACACATGACAGCTGTGCATACACTGATATCTCCATCTCATTAAATAATTTAGACAATATAGACAGTGTTTTTAATCTCACTTCGATCTGAAGTCTGTTTTGTTGAATTGTGTTTGCTTTGGCAAAGAGCAGCGTTAAAAAGAACACATTCTGGATAGCTATTTCCATGCTGGTGGAGCAGGGTTTTAAATCAATTCATGTCCAAAAAGACATTCTCATAGTGCCTGGTGAAGTGTATGAAATGAATATAAACTTCAAGATTCCTGCAAAAGAAGTTATGCCAACGTGACATAATTAACAAAAAATATGCATTGTGCAGCCTTATTTTAGGCTGGTGACACTTTTTTTTCAAGTAAAGTGGAACACATGTTAAAAGGTGTTTCCTGGTCTGTAAGTGTGATGAATATTGTAGCCTGGGCTTTCTGTACCCGGTTGGAAGGAGGTAAGAGTGGGATTGTTGCCCAACATCCCAAGCCCTAGAGAGAACTGGCCTGGTATGACAGACATATACTAGACATAATTTGCCAGTGAGTGTAACTCCATGCTCTGAAAACAAAAATTTACAGGAAGAAATGGGGATTTCCTACAGGTGTGGCTGTAAGATTTTTTTTTTAAAGAGGCGGCATGGTGGCGCAACGGTAGAGTTGCTGCTTTACAGCGAATGCAGCGCCGGAGACTCGGGTTCGATCCTGACTACGGGCGCCGTCTGTAAGGAGTTTGTACGTTCTCCCCGTGACCTGCGTGGGTTTTCTCCGAGATCTTCGGTTTCCTCCCACACTCCAAAGACGTACAGGTATGTAGGTTAATTGACTGGGTAAATGTAAAAATTGTCCCTAGTGTGTGTAGGATAGTGTTAATGTGCGGGGATCGCTGGGCGGCGCGGACTTGGTGGGCCGAAAAGGCCTGTTTCCGCGCTGTATCTGAAATAAAAATATGAAAAGATTCCAAGCCAACCCGTATCTGAAGGATTAATATGGTGAGAAAGGTGCATTGTCAACTGGGCCCCACCACAATCGTAATTCACTGTTAACAGGCAAACGAATGGTCGCCCTTTACATGGGACAGTGTTAGTTTGAGGACATTGGCAGTGCAGCAATGATGCATTCTGCGCTAGATTCGGGAGTCCTCCCACACCCAATACTGTTCTGCAGAGATGCGGCTTGACCTGCTGAGTTACTCCATCCAGCACTTTGTGTCCTTTTGTGTATTGACAAGCATCCGCAGTTCTTTGTTTCTACAACAGACTAGTCCAAACAGGGATAAGGTAACACTAATTTTCCTGCCCGACACCCTTTTGCAGGGGTGGAGGTGGGGTGGGGGGAGGGGAGTGGGGGCAGTCAGAGCAGTCAGAGCAGGAGTATTCCCCTGAGGTTTGCATGAGGTTTATGCCTCCTGAGGTTGAATTTGCCTATTCCTGACACCAGTGGTATCAGAAGCCAAATTCACATCCAATCAGTATCTTTATGCTAGACAACTTGGGGTGTAAGGGCACGATTATGCCGATTCCATAATTTTAACTCTGTTGAAGATTAAAATTAATTCACAGCAAACTGCAATTAATGACACCAGATTAAGGGCCATGGGATCTGAGGTTGCAAGACTGATGAAGGCGATGAAGTCTGTGAACTTCTGCGATTGTCCTCGTTCACTTGCACTTAATTTGCTTACGACTGTGGCCTAGTTTTCAATATTGGCTGTGATTTAACAGGATGGCAGCCCCGCACTATATATGTGCGTAATGGGGGATATTTCAGGGGAAAAAAGCTGCTGTTTTAGAATTCTAATGTTTTGTTGTGAAGATATGTTTGGTGGTAAAAGCGTAAGTCATATCAGGAGTAATGACCTGCAAAACAACATTATTTGGACATTAGCTGTAACAATTGCCTGCCACTATCTATCAATGGCATCATTCAATCCCCTCTCCGTGTATTTTGGACATTGTGCGCTGTACCACAGTCATATAAAGCAGATTGTGGTAACAGACTGACAGTTACTAGCTAGCTCAGCAGTGCTTGGTGCAAACTGCCACCTTCCTGTGGATTTACAGCTGCCACTTATGCTACTTCAATTAGTTCTATAGCACACAGATGTTGCTTAAATGTTGCTGCTAATGATACTGCAATAAGCGTAAGATTCATGCCATATTTTGAGGCATGTAAATTTCTCAAGTGGCACAATTAAACTGGAAATATTGGGTAGGGAAAACTTGGCAAACTCAAAAAGTTGGAAGGCCCAACTGCTATTTAATGCTGACACTCGCAATCCGTTCAAGTTAGCCATTCAAACTTTCCTTCAATATTTTTGCTGTCAAGTGGATCCACTGTAAAAAAACGAAGAAAGTTGCCCTATGGTTTTTTTTTCCTCTCTGAGCATGAAAAGTTTCTCTTCGGTTGATTGTTTTGATTTTGCAACATTCACCAATGAAAGTGGCTCTTGGCAGTCACTTCCATCTCATCAGCTTTGTGCAACATAAACTTAACAGTGATGATGGCAGCAAACTGCCCAATTATGCCTCACCTGAACTAATGCTGCTTCCCTCCTCCCCCCGGCTCCCCTTTTGAGCATCACAACTGGCACTTACCCAGAAGGCTGATGAAAATGTCTTAAATCCAGCTGTTGGGTGAACCATGCTTAAAAATAGCCCAGTGGGGATTGTCAAAATGGCAAACGTACCCAGCTCCTTTTATCACCTCTCCTAATCAACCTCATTCCCACAAGCCTTCATTTAGGTCAGGCCAGCCTCCTGTTACAGGCCTCTGATTCTGGCCCAGGTTCCATTTCCAACCCACCTAAGGGGCCTGTCCCACTTAGGCGATTTTTAGGCGACTGCCGGCGACTGCAATAGTCGTAGTAGTTCGCCGAAAAACCAGCGACTGGACCACCCGCCCTACGACAATGTCTACGACAAGCTACAACAACCTACCACCTAGTCGACGTCAAGCTACGGCAAGCTACCGACAACCAGCGACCCAATCGTCGCGACTTAGGACGTCCACCTACGACTGCACCTACGACAACCTACGACCACACAGGTGGCAACCTACGACAACCGAAGTCAACCTACGTCTACCCGCGACAAGCTATGACTGTGTCGGCGACAACTGAAGACAATTCACGTAATTTTGCCCTCCAGTTTTTACGCCGGTACCTGTCGCCGGTTGACATAGGTAGTCGCCAATGGAATTCAATGAAGTCAGCACCGGTGACAACCTACATCACCTGGCGAAAACCTGGCGACAACCTACGACAGCACCTACGTCAAGAGACGTCAAGCTACGATCATTGGCGTCAAACAAACAGTCGCCAAAATTATTTTAACATTTCAAAATCCAGTGGCGACCAGAAAAACGCTACGACTCTTTGGAGACGACTCACGACCATACAGGCGATACCCCAGCGACCGTGTGGCGACAGCCTAGTCACCTGTAGTCGCCTAAAAAATTACCTAAGTGGGACAGGGTTTTAACCCCTTCAGAGGCTTGATAAAACTGATCCAACTTGCTCTCCACCCAATTCAGTAACTGAGAAATGCCTCTATAATCTGACAAGTGAACTGGTAGCTAACCTGTTCACCTCAATGCTCTTGTTTCAATAGATGCATATTTAGCTTAATGTAAAAACGTAATTGTTTATTAACTTGATCTTTCCAATATGCTTTCATATTAAAATTGGCATTATTAGCCTAAAGATCATTATTCCAATGATTAAACTGATTGAGAACTGGACTGAGTTAATTGGATAATCCTGGGATCTTATATCATCATGTAACAATGATCATCTTTCGGACTAGCTGGCTTTTTGTTCTGCTTCCACTTCCAAAGCTTACCTCTGTCTCATCCTTTGAAGCCACAAAGATTGAGGATAGTTCTGAATCACCCAAGATTCTAACACTTGTCAGAGAAAAGCAAAGGAGTTCAGGCTTTGTCTGTTCTGCCAAATGATCGACAAGTTAAAGTAACTTATTAGAGCTTTGTTCCATGTTTTTCTTGCAGTTGTTCTCAGTTTCATTGGAAGTAATTGCATGGTTGGTATTTTGGCCTCATGTGATCATCTGGATGCATTTGCCCAGCAATTCTGCCACTCTATCGGGTCACTGAAGAAACCTTTGCTTCACTGTGGCGCAGCGGTAGAGTTGCGGCCTCGCAGCGCCAGAGACCCGGGTTTGATCCTGACTACGGGTGCTATCTGTGTGGAGAGAGTACATTTACCATGTGAGCACATGGGTTTTCGCCAGGTTCTCCGGTTTCCTCCCAAATTCCAAAGATGTGCAGATTTGCAGGCCAATTGGGTTCTGTAAAATTGCCCCTAGTACGTCGGACATAGAACTAGTGTATGGGTGATCAATGGTCGGCATGGACTCAGTGGGCCGAAGGACAGCCAGAGTTTAGGGTGGATGTGGAAGCTGTGAGTGTCCAGGAACTTGGCTGAACCTTGAGAAAGTCTCTCAGTGACAGTCAGTGAACTCCGTGTTTTAGTTTTCTTCTAGTTTAGTTTAGACATACTAATACATGGAGTTCACTGTCTGACACTGAGAGATTTCCTTAAGCTTCTGCACAGTTCCATGGGTACTCTCGGCTTTCACATCCATATCATATCATATCATATATATACAGCCGGAAACAGGCCTTTTCGGCCCACCAAGTCCGTGCCGCCCAGCAATCCCCGTACATTAACACCATCCTACACCCACTAGGGACAATATTTACATTTACCCAGCCAATTAACCTACATACCTGTACGTCTTTGGAGTGTGGGAGGAAACCGAAGATCTCGGAGAAAACCCACGCAGGTCACGGGGAGAACGTACAAACTCCTTACAGTGCAGCACCCGTAGTCAGGATCGAACCTGAGTCTCCGGCGCTGCATTCGCTGTAAAGCAGCAACTCTACCGCTGCGCTACCGTGCCGATCCACTGATCTACAAAAGGACTAACCATTAGGCCTTGTCCCCGCCAAACTGCACTGCTGCCAATATTAATAAGCTAAAGTTTTCTATTATATTTACGTTCATAATTGCGTTGCCACTTAACATTTTAAGTCTCCAAACTGTTAAGGTTTTCACTTGAAATGTTCATTTTAATAAAGTTTACACTGCCTCTGAGCAATAATACTGAATCGCGGGGCTTGGGTCGGCCCGCCACGGACCTTTCACCGTCCGGCGCGGCCTGAAATAGGCCGTTGACCTTTCACCGCCCAGCGGCGGCTTCAATATCGGGAGCCCCGACCGCCCCGACGAGGCAAATCCAACAGCCTGACCGCGGGACAAGACGGAAGGGAAGAGAAAAAGACATTTTGGCCTTCCATCACAGTGAGGAGGGACTGGAGGAGACTCACTGTGATGGATGTTTCTTTTTGTTTGGTGTTAGTTGTGATTGTATGTGTTATTGCATTTTTATTGATTAATCTTATTGGTCTTATTGTTCAACTGCGGGTAATGTTTCATTTTACTACACATTTATGTGTATGTAACAAATAAACGACTATTGACTATTGAATTGTAATTCCAATTAACTGTATTTATCACAACTAAATTTGATTTACCTTGCTTAATGCAATGCCGCATTATCCTCTTCATCTGAAGGCAGAGCAATATGCAGCTCCTTTGCTCTGATACATGACATTATGTCCATCATAATTTCTTGCCCCCAGAAGCTGGAGTAACTCAGCGGGACAGGCGTCGTCTCTGGAGAGAAGGAATGGGTGACGTTTCGGGTCGAGACCCTTCTTCGGACTCCTGTGTGAAGAAGGGCCTCGACCCGAAACGTCACCCATTCCTTCTCTCCAGAGATGCTGTCTGTCCCGCGGAGTTACTCCAGCTTCTTGTGTCTATCTTCGGTTTAAACCAGCATCTGCAGTTCCTTCCTACATCATTTCTAGCCAGCTCCATAGAGTTAATGGACTTGCTTATCTCAAAGATTGAGACCACTCTTGCCGCCACTTGTGTTCCCTTGGCATTTGTCCTGCAACCCATCGGTTGACAACCTTATCACACTCGCTCAGCCCAACTGTGAACTGCACCATCACTTTTTTTTTTTCTCCCATCGTGACCCTCTCCTTCCATTTGCAGCCAACACCGATCTTCTCGGAAACTCACGACAGAGTGTCCCTTAGAATCCTTCTACTAACTCGGTTTATCCCTCTGTCATGGCCCTGATACTTAGTGATATTGGGGATACATTTTTCATTTCTCTTTCATTCAAAATCTAAACCTGGATCTCAACACAGTCAATCTCTGTAAACCTCTCCGGCCTTACTCTGATTCTTTGATTCCAGATTTCTCTGGAATAAAGGGAAAGGACTTGACTTTTCAACATCATTTGCCTCTTCCATCACACCACCATCTGATGCCCCTGAAACTCAATGCTCCTTGATATTCATACTTAGTAATAACCTAACAATTTCAATCGTGTAGATTTTATGTATCCCAGGATCCACCTCGTTTTTCTCCTTTGTGAAGAGCATCTCCAGATTCCTATTATCCTTAGACGGCCTGATTTCATTTTTGAATAGCTGAGTACTAACTTTAACTAGACAAAGTGGACCCATTGGGCCCAAACCTCTCCTGCATTGGTGCAGCACCCTGTCCTTCCCCCCCATCCTCAACCCCCCCTCCCCTCTCCCTTCTCCCCCACTCCCCCCTTCCCCCCTCCCTCCTCCCTCCCCCCCCCCAAGCCTCCCCTCCTTTTAAACTTTAAAATGTGAATAACTTAAAAAATATAACACCAATTTCAATAAAACTACTTGCATTATCACTAAAGTGACAATGGTGAGTAAGGTGGGCCTAAAATTGTCGCGCTATCGTGTACCGTTTTGGCTGAAGTTCAGTCACAAATAAGATAGCAAATGAGAGTTTTAGTATATAGATATCAATGAATTGTGTTCAGTGCATCAGTGGAAACACTGTAAGTGCATTCATCCTATTTAACACATATCTAATATGGTCACTCCTCCGCTTCTAGGATCAGAGGCATCAGAATGCACTTGTTATTCTTAACCAAACAAACCAGTGCAATCTGGACTATCCCCCTGTTTTACCTGCATTTTCTCCTTCTCCTTCAAAGACCCTATTTTCTCTGGTCCTTATTATTCTTGTAGTTTTCAAACTCCCCCCCACCCCCAAACTTTCTTTGCCTCTCTCCAACTTAAAACATATTAGTGAGGCCCAGCACAAATTGGAGGAACAGCACCTTATATTTCGCTTGGGCAGCCTACACCCCAGCTGTGTGAAAATTGACTTCTCTAACTTCAAGTAACTCTTGATTTCCCTCTCTCTCCATCCCTCCCTCTTCCTAATTTTCTGACCAGTCTGACTGTCCCCCTGATTAACTGTTATCTCTGCTTGCTTTGTTGTCATCTTTCTCCAGCAAACAATGATCTATTCTATATTTTCCTTGAACTTCATCCCCTTTTCACATCTTACACTTCCTGATCGCTGTGTCTCCCTCTCCCCTGAATTTGAGTCTGAAGAAGGGTCTTCTACAGTTGTACCGGGCCCTGGTGAGACCACACCTGAAGTACTGTGTGCAGTTTTGGTCTCCAAATTTGAGGAAGGATATTCTTGCTATTGAGGGCGTGCAGCGTAGGTTCACTAGGTTAATTCCCGGAATGGCGGGACTGTCGTATGTTGAAAGGCTGGAGCAATTAGGCTTGTATACACTGGAATTTAGAAGGATGAGGGGGGATCTTATTGAAACATATAAGATAATTAGGGGATTGGAGTGGAGTGGAGGCAGTGGAGGCCAGTTCATTGGATGCTTTCAAGAGAGAGCTGGATAGAGCTCTTAAGGATAGCGGAGTGAGGGGGTATGGGGAGAAGGCAGGAACGGGGTACTGATTGAGTGATCAGCCATGATCGCATTGAATGGCGGTGCTGGCTCGAAGGGCTGAATGGCCTACTCCTGCACCTATTGTCTATTGTCTATTGTCTATTGTCTCGACCTAAAATGTCACTCATTCCTTCTATCCAGAGATGCTGCCTGTCCTGCTGAGTTCCTCCAACATTTTGTGTCTATCTTCAAAACATATTTCTTCGAATCTCCAGATCCTCTTTAAACCTATGCCCTTTGGTATTCTATATGTTTATACATTGTTTAAAAATATATATATTCTCAAAGGTTATTTCAAGATCCCACACGGGAGGCTGGTGAACAAAGTTAGAGCACATGGTACTGGGGGTAGGGTATTGACATAAATAGAGAATTAGTTGGCAGACAGGAAGCAAAGAGTAGGAATAAACAGGTCCTTTTCAGAATGGCAGGCAGTGGCGAGTGGAGGGCCGCAAGGCTCAGTGCTGGGGCCGCAACTATTTACAATATATATTAATGATTTGGATAGCGTAGCTATGGGCACTCGCATGGGCCCTAGCTATGCCTGCCTCTTTGTCGGGTACGTCGAACAATCCCTGTTCCAGACATACAACGGCCCCATCCCCGAACACTACCTCCGCTACATTGATGACTGCATTGGTGCTATCTCTTGTACCCATGCAGAACTCACTGACCATACATTTCCCGGGCACTTTCCCCTGCAACCGCAGGAGATGCAACACCTGTCCCTTTACCTCCCCCCTCGACCATCCAAGGACCCAAACAGTCTTTCCAGGTGAGACAGAGGTTCACCTGCACCTCCTCCAACCTCATCTATTGTATCCGCTGCTCCAGATGTTAACTTCTCTACATCGGCGAGACCAAACGCAGGTTCGGCGATCATTTCGCTCAACACCTTCGCTCAATCCGCCTAAACCAACCTGATCTCCCGGTGGGCTGAGCACTTCAACTCCCCCTCCCATCCCAGTCTGACCTTTCTGTCATGGGCCTCCTCCAGTGCCATAGTGAGGCCCACCCGAAATTGGAGGAACAGCACCTCATATTTCACTTGGGCAGCTTGCAGCCCAGTGGTATGAACATTGACTTCTCCAACTTTAGATAGTTCCTCTGTCCCTCTCTTCCCCTCCCCCTTCCCAGTTCTCCTTCTATCTTCCTGTCTCCACCTATATCCTTCCTTTGTCCCGCCCCCTGACATCAGTCTGAAGAAGGGTCTCGGCCCGAAACAGCACCCATTCCTTCTCTCCTGAGATGCTGCCTGACCTGCTGAGTTACTCCAGCATGATACTTAATGATTTGGATGATGGAATTAGAAGTAACACTAGCAAGTTTGCAGATGACACAAAGTTGGGTGGCAGTGTGAACTGCGAAGAGGATGTTAGGAGGTTGCAGGGTGACTTGGACAGGTTGAGTGAGTGGGCAGATGCATGGCAGATGCAGTATAATGTAGATAAATGTGAGGTTATCCACTTTGTGAGGCAAAAACAAGGAGGGAGATTATTATCTCAATGGTGTCAGATTAGGTAAAGGGGAAGTGCAACGAGACCTGGGTGTCCTTGTACACCAGTCACTGAATGTAAGTGTGCAGGTACAGCAGGCAGTGAAGAAAGCTCATGGCACATTGGCCTTCCTAACGAGAGGATTTGAGTACAGGAGTAAAGAGGTCCTTCTGCAGTTGTATAGTGCTCTGGTGAGACCACATCTGGAGTATCGTGTGCAGTTTTGGTCTCCTAATTTGAGGTATGACGTCCTTGATATTGAGGCAGTGTAGCGTAGGCTCACGAGGTTAATTCCTGGGATGGCGGGACTGTCATATGAAGAAAGATTGGAAAAACTGGGCTTGTATTCGTTAGAGTTTAGAAGGATGAGAGGGGATCTTATAGAGACATATAAAATTATAAAAAGACTGGACAAGCTAGATGCAGGAAAAATGTTCCCAATGTTGGGGGAGTCCAGAACCAGGAGCCACAGTCTAAGAATAAAGGGGAGGCCATTTAAAATTGAGGTGAGAAGAAACTTTTTCACCCAGAGAGATGTGAATGTGTGGAATTCTCTGCCATGGAGGGTAGTGGAGGTCAATTCACTGGATCAATTTAAAAGAGAGTTAGATAGAGCTCTAGGGGCTAGTGGAATCAAGGGATATGGGGAGAAGGCAGGCACAGGTTACTGATTGTGGATGATCAGCCATGATTACAATGAATGGCAGTGCTGGTTCGAAGGGCCAAATGGCCTCCTCCTGCACCTATTTTCTATGTTTCTAAGTTTAAAACTTTTTTATTTCACTTCCATATTAATCCATGACATGTTCCAGACTTAATTTTGCTGTCTGTAAAAGGTGAATGGCAAAAAAACTGTGCACTTTGTTTCCTGGTTTTCTGTCTGTGGGAATGTTTCAGTAGTTCTATCTGTTCTTCTGCCATTGATTAATAGTTGCTTTGGAAAAGAGAAAAATCAATGTTATGCACCCTACTATCTTTTCAAGACATGTCTTTCATCTAGATAATTTGTTCACTGCTGACAACATAATCTGAGACAGGGTATTTCTTCCCTTTATAGTGACAAACAGTGAATTTTAATTGTTTATTCTTAATAGCATTTTAATCACCAAAAACATTGAAATTGGGAAAGATTTAAATGATGGAAATGCAGAAGTTCATCCAGAATTATAACAGGATATATTTTGTGCAATCAATGATATCAATGGTAAAATATCAAGTGGATTAGGAGATCTGGTATTTGACAACGTTCTGACAGATTGCTACACTAGATTTTTGACAGAAATTGTAGATGAGAGTGGTTAATTATGCATGAAAACAGTGAGTGCATTTTTGTTTTTGATGCCACATATTCTAGTAAGAACAATTTATTCTTTAAAATGAATACTGTATGAAGCTGAGTACTTTCCCTTAGAGAACTGATTCGTTCCGTGATTATTATTTTGGAATATTTTCTTATGTAGAATGAAATTACAATATTCCTACACCGAGCCTGTTAAATGCGTGCGTCAGAATGAATCTATGGAATGTATAATGGGGAACAGCGAGAAACCCAATTTATTTCGCCAGTTGAGATACTGATAAAATCCAAATAATGAAGCCACAAGTGGCTTGATATGGTCCTTGTAAGTCAACTAAGACTGGATATTTCATTGTTTCTCTAATATGCATTCTGTTTATAAAACAGCTGCAAAGGTGATTTTTGTTATAGTTCAAATAATTGTTTTACCTAGTTTAAGCAGAGGTAATTAAGATTCTCCACTGTGTCGTGTGGGTTGTTTCTTGTCAGTAAGCATGTCAGAGTGTATAAGAAAATAACTGCAGATGCTGGTACAAATTGATTTATTCACAAAATGCTGGAGTAACTCAGCAGGTCAGGCAGCATCTCGGGAGAGAAGGAATGGGTGACGTTTCGGGTCGAGACCCTTCTTCGACCCGAAACGTCACCCATTCCTTCTCTCCCGAGATGCTGCCTGACCTGCTGAGTTACTCCAGCATTTTGTGAATAAAAGCATGTCAGGGTGACACCTTCAGCAGGAATCTATTAGTAATTTTGTGAGGCCTTCTCAAATTCAAATGGTCTTTGTTTCACTTGTGAATTAGGACAATTGTACGAATACTTTGCATGATAACTCAATAGTAATGGAAAATCTTTAAATACCTTTTAAAATTCACAATTTGACACGGCTTAGGAAGAAAGACCACTCTTTTCCTTTTAGTTCTGCTAACACGATTATAGTGGCTTTACTGATATAAAATACTTAAATATGGCAGACTAACAGGATTTCCAGCAGATGGAGAGCATAATTCTGATTATAATGTTATCAAACCTTAGACTAAATTAGGCATTTGACTCCTGTGATTATATTTCATCCTGTGTAAAATAGGTAGATTGCTATTGTAGTTACTTAAACCTAATGGCCTAGAAATTTTTCAAGCATACAGCTGGAAAATCCCTGTTTTACATTTCTAATTGTTCATAAGGGTCTTCACTCCGCTATCTCTCTGCATGGCAGAGGATGTGGCAGGGAGTAGGTTGCAGAGGGAGGAATGATGAATGGTGCAGATAAGATCATGGGGAGGTTTCATTGAGAGGAGGTGATTGAAGGGGTGTGGGAAGAAGATTGGTCCTGAGGGAAAAAAAGGGAGGAAGGTAGGCTGTGCTAGTTGACTCGGGAGGCGGGAAGGGATTATTGGGATCGGGGGAGCAGGGAGTATAAGAGGAAGTTCAGAGGCAGCCAGATAGAAGGTCAGTGTTTCTAGGATGAAGATTATAAGAAGATATCACAAGGTTAGATCTGAGGGTGCAGAGTGCTCATCAGTAGGGAGTAGAGTCAGTCTGCAGGCAGTAGTCAGCAATTACTTTAGATGCAAAGATGAATTAGGGACTTTACTTCAGAAAGATCACTGCATTCTTCGGGAATCTTCACTGCAAGATCCCCAACAGGCGGTCACGGTGGCGCAGCGGTAGAGTTGCTGCCTTACAGTGAATGCAGCGCTGGAGACTCGGGTTTGATCCTGACTACGGGCGCCGTCTGTACGGAGTTTGTACGTTCTCCCCGTGATCTGCGTGAGTTTTCTCCGAAATCTTCAGTTTCCTCCCACACTCCAAAGACATACAGGTTTGCAGGTTAATTGGCTTGGTAAATGTAAAAATTGTCCCTAGTGGGTATAGGAGACTTCCAGTATAGTCCCTGGTGGACTCTTTGGAAGTGATGACCACAAGATACAAGGTGAGTAGAAGTTCTTCAATTTGAGAAGAACGAGTTTATGTTTAGAGGAGTTGTGGTCACTTTCTATATCCAGTGGCCTCCGTGTGTATGTGTGTCATTCATACCTAGAAAATGTATGGAAACACTCTGGGTATGCACATATTATCAAATTAATAATCAATCAAAGTTCTGTTGTATAGCACACAAAAACTATTGTACCATCCAGTAGATACTTTAGGACAATTTCTTGTTACTGACTCAGGATGGTTGGGTGGCGTGCGTATGCGTGTTTGTGTGTGTGTGCATGTTTGTGTGTGTGTGCATGTTTGTTTGTGTGTGATCAGTCTAGTTTCTTGCTACTACACGGTTGCTGGTTAGTGAGGACACTGGATCACAATGGGCCAGGCGGGTTTAGACAATAGGTGCAGGAGTAGCCCATTCGGCCCTTTGAGCCAGCACCACCATTCAATGTGATCATGGCTGATCATTCTCAATCAGTACCCCGTTCCTGCCTTCCCATACCCCCTGACTCCGCTATCCTTAAGAGCTCTATCTAGTTCTCTCTTGAATGCATTCAGAGTTACTTATCCATGTTTTTGTCATGTTTATACGTTAGCTGAATTGAAAATTCAATCTTTTTTTTTAGTGAGGTGTGGAGGTCTAAAAGCAAACACACTGAAATGAGGCAAAGAGAAGGCTTTACATGGGATTAAGGGGAGGTTCATTCACCCAGCATCACAAAAGCAGAGAGGTGAATGTGGGCCAAAAGAGGGGAATGGAAATTATTAAAAGAATACGAAGAATAAAAAAGTACCCAGGCTTTTCTTTTACAACCTCCTTTAATTATGGGACAAACTTAAATAAAACAGAATATCTTCATCACAGTAAGGCTATAAAATTAACCCGGAGATTGTTGTCAATGGGATACTTCTATCTTAAGTATTTGGACTGTCTTATTTAGACATTTGTCCCATCATTTACTATGTTGGTTTTCCCCCTTGAATTTACTGGTTTAAGATTTGCAAGTGTCATGTCAACCTCTGTAAGGCAAGAGGAACCATAAAGCTTTAGCTGTCCTCAAGGCAAGAATTTATCTGTGAATATATGTTTTATACTGGCAGTGATACTGTTCTTGCTGTGAAAAGAGAAATGTCACTGCCGCTTGTTGTTGACATTGCATTTTATGAGCAGAGTGTTTGTACTGAAGTGATGCAAAGCAGCCTGGCAAACAGAACCAAGGGTAAGTGACAGAGATGTGCTCAGAACAGATCAGCTTGCCAAACATAACTGAATCGTGTTGGCTTGGTTGAGCCAATACTGGACCAAACATTGAGGTCAAATGTTGAGCTGTGTAAAATCTAAAAAGTCACTGAAGGAAATAGTGTTAGGAATTGAAGATGATGTGGTAGATTGCACCAAACATTGTGTACACGCAATGGCAAAGATCATTTGTACATTAGACAGGAGGCTATGTTAGGTTTTGAGAGCTTATCTTTGGATCTGTTCTTTCTTACTAAAAATAAATCATGGAATATTTACACAATAGAAATGAATTATGTGATAAATTATTTATTTCCTGCAAGGCTGAAAAACTTATTTCAAAATAAATCTAAAAAAAAAATAAGATTGCAAGGAAAATAAGGAATTATAGTCAATTAATTCCAACAAAATCTTCGTGAGCTACACAATATTATTAAAATATCAAACCCCAGCAATAATTGCTGCAAATGCTTAATTTAGTTGCTTAATATTCTAAGCTCAATTGCTTGAAGTACTGATATGAAATAATTAAAATAATTTGATTATGAAATCTCTAAAACTAAAGTGAAAAAGGGCACCATTCACCAAAGGAATTGCACAAAATTATTTGTCCAAATGAAAATTGAAGAACAGAAATTATGGCAGTTCTTGAATGATTATAGGTGAATGGTACACTAGAGTACCATTAACCTATGACAATATTCAGAAAACAAGCCTCATTTCATTTATTTGTAAACTCAGCTCAAATTTTCTGATCTCTTAAAAGTTGCTGAGATGCCTTTTCAAACTACAAATGCCTTTTCAAGTAATTAGTTTTTGAAAACAAATTGGCATTTATGAGGTCTGAGACTTGTAAAGTTGCATATTTAGCAGATCTTTGTCTAAAAACTGAACCCATTGCCACCCACTTTTTATTGTCTATAAAAAAAGCATTTTTCACACAATAGATCGCAGTCGTGATCACTTCCAAATGAAATGGCAACAACGACTGAGAAATTGGCTCAGCGGGCATTTCCGCAGCATGGTTAACATTTCCCCAGCTTCAATTACGCAACTAATAATCATATTAGGTAGTCACAAAATGCTGGAGTAACTCAGCGGGTCAGGCAGCATCTCAGGAGAGAAGGAATGGTTGTCGTTTCGGGTCGCGACCCTTCTTCAGACTGATGTCAGGGGAGGGGACGGGACAAAGAGAGGATGTAGATGGAGACAGGAAGACCAGTAGGAGAACTGGGAAGGGGGAGGGGATAGAGAGGGAAAGCAGGGACTACTTGAAGTGGGAGAAGTCAATGTTCAAACCGCTGGGGTGTAAACTGCCCAAGCGAAATATGAGGTGCTGTTCCTCCAATTTGCCCTGGACCTCACTCTGACAATGGAGGAGGCCCAGGACAGAAAGGCCAGATTGGGAATGGGAGGGGGAGTTGATGTGCTGAGCCACCGGGAGATAAGGTTGGTTGAGACGGACTGAGCGGAGGTGTTCAGCGAAACGATCGCCGAGCCTGTGCTTGGTCTCACCACAGCCACGCCTAATAATCATATTATGTGTACTGCAGACAATCCTGCAATTCCCAGACTAAATTGTGTTAAGGTGCAAATTATGCCCTCCGTTTATAAACTACATTTATAAACAGTCCGAAAAAGGGACCTGACCCAAAATGTCACCTATCCATGTCATCCAGAGATGCTGCCTAACCTGTTGAGTGTTACTCCTGCACTTTGTGTAAAATACGATATAGCAGATTGGCATAGGTATGTGATTTAAAAGCTCTCTGGTTAAAATGGTTGACTTTCTTTGAATGAGCAATGAATCAACTTTCAGTAGTGATAACTGATGACTATGGGGCCTGTATTGTAGTTAGATTGTCCAGAGGTGGAAGGTTCATATCATGAGGATCTCCTGTACTGTTGAATAGGAAGGAACTGCAGATGCTGGTTTAAACTGAAGATAGACACAAAACGCTGGAGTAACTCAGCGGGACAGGAGAGAAGGAATGGGTGACGTTTCGGGTCGAGACCCTTCTTCAGGCACTGATAACTTGGGCCTGATATGATTGGCCTCCACCAAGCCATAAGCATTTTGCATTGTAAAGCAGTGTAAACCTCTAGCCAGTGAAGGCCTTTTCTCTGAGTCAATGTTAAAAACTCCACTTTCCAAACTGTGTGTCAGTGTACCACTAACCCTGGTGAGCTTGTCCACTGGTGTGCTCATATGTAGCCAGTGATGCCAATGGAGGAGTCTGGATAATTATTTGAAAGTCACAATTCTGCAAATGTGCCAAGCTATTGCTAGATGAGCCGATAGAACAATTCCCCTGATCTTTGGCATAATTGTCCAAATGTCCCCTTCGTCGTGTTTGCAGTCTATAGTTTGTTGCTGAAGACTTCAGCCACATTTATTCTCACTATACTCTGTCTAGCAGTTTGCTACAGCTGAGTTTCAAAGGACATTTCACTGCCACATTGTTAAGGGTATGGAGTTACAGGCCATTTACAGGCCTGAATGGGTAAGAAAAGCTGATTCTCTTCCCTAGGTATATATTAGCGAACAGACAATTAATTTTATTGACAGTCCAAAAGTTTAGTTACCATTATTGATACAAACTTTCCAGATTTATCTCCTTAACTAAATTTAAATTCCCCAGATATCTCGGTTAGTTTTGAACTCGTGTCTCCAGATCATCAGTATTACTATTCCAGTAACATAACCAACATTCTACTGTACCCTTAGAAGTGCCCTGAAGCCTTTTGCACTGCCTCATTTGAAGCATCTTCAGAGATTTGGCACAAATTAGCCAGAAAATGACATCCATTTTTTATTCAAGATGTGGCTGTTAACACTGTGACCATTAAGCTTCGAGCAACCAAGGGAGCAATTTGATGTCATTGCCCCTTTCCTTAGGGCTTTGGGTGTCATTGATTTCACTCAAGTGGCAATTGCCCATAATCAATTCTACATCAACCACAAAGGTTTCTATTCAGTAAATGGGTAGGTGGTCTCACACACAAGCCCTGATTTTAATATGAGACTGCTGTTGTGTATGCAGAGGCCAAGCTTGACAGCAGACATTCTTGACCTTGGCTGTGTGGGGCCCAAGAGATTTTTACTCACACCTGAAACCAGCAATATCATTATTGTATCGTACAATAAAGCATCAGTCTTGGTTAGGTTGTTTTGTTATGCTTGCCTCCATTTTTTTTAAAAACTGCATTTGTTGTTGGAATACAATGACTGCAATACGTTGAAATATTCATTTAGATTTTTGTTAAATTATTTTAAAATAATCTTGATCTACCACCCCCACCATTAACTACTGCAGATCATGTTTATTTGAGGCTGCATTTGAGAAAGGAATGTGATAAAATTAAATGTCAGAAGATTGAGATAAATGTATACAGCCAAGATCCCTGATAGGTATTCCTTATCATCGTTACTTTTTTGCATATCTTTCATTCATTTGTTCTATGTCCCTTTACTTCATCGTCTATATCTCTCGATTCATTTTCCCATGACTTTCAGTCTGAAGAAGGGTCTCGACCCAAAACGTCACCCATTCCTTCTCTCCAGAGATGTTGCCTGTCCCGCTGAGTTACTCCAGCATTTTGTGTCTATCTATGATAGGTAACATGTGCTCCCCCAAATTAAACCACTTGTGTCTCCAACATTTCTCAAAAAGGTAGCACATTCTCAACCCACAGGGTTAAATCTTTTTAACCATACTCACATGCTGCTATAACCAACCATTGCCTGAGTACTAGCACAAATTAGAGGCCTTTTCAAAATTGAAGAATAAACCCAAATTGATATATCATAGTTCTTGGACAGATAACCTTTAACAAAGGCTTGACAGAAAGTTATTATCACAAGTCTTGTCTCCTTCCAGTGATTTAGACACTGGGAAGAAAAATCAGAGAAGAAATCGTTGGAAGAGTGTTCTTTTGTCGAACTAATTAAAATCTGGCATTATAGTTACTGACACATTTCGGTTTTGTTGAATGCTGCCTTGGCAAATGATCCACAGCACCTTGGTCATTGTGTCACATGAAGTGTGAATGCCTTTGTGATATTTTAAAATATTTAATGATATTTAAGGTCAGGTTTTGTTCATTGAAGCAGAAGTTTTCAAAAGGCTGAAGGACATTTTGCAATGCATTCGAAGATAATTAAGTGGCCACACAGCTCAAAAAGTCTACAAAAGTTGAGGAAGGTTTTAGGGTGTAAAGTTGGAAGGTTTAAGGGTCAGTTGTTTTATAGATCAAAATGAGTACAGCTGCACACTGAAGATACAGAAACCCACATGGTTCGTGAAGACAAAGCTTTATAAGTGGAGCATCCAATCTGGTCTGTGTAAGAAGGAGCCGATGATAGACATAAAAAGCTGGAGTAACTCAGCGGGGCAGGCAGCATCTCTGGAGGGAAGGAATGGGTGACTTTTCAGGTCGAAACCCTTCTTCAGACACTCTTTGAGCAAATTCTGCAGTCTCATCAAATCCTCAAACTATTCTGTTATTGGAAAATATCCAATGCATGCGGAAAGTGATGAAGGAGTTTGATTTAATTAGCAATCGCATGTTAAATATTTGTTGTCTTAACTGATTGACCTGTAATGGGAAGAAAGGTTCGGGACTGACTTTACCATGGCCTTTGTCAGTACAGAGAAAGACATAGACAGCATTCACACCAGGGATAATGAATGGCAAGTGACATTTGCTCACAAAAGTACTCTGTAATAACCATCTCTATTAACAGAGAGTCAGACTACCCATTCTGACACTCAATGGCATTATCAGCACTGAGATCTCCACTGTCAACATCTTCAGGGGTCACTATTGATCAGAAACCCAGCCAGGTGAGACAAACTAAATATTGTGGCTGCTGCAACAGGATAGAGATTGTAATCCTTGCTGTGAGTGGCTTGTCCCATGACATCCTAAACCCTTTCCACTATCTACAAGGCACATGAGGATTCCCTCATGTAGTCTGCATGAATTTTGTCAGCCAAGGAGCTAAGCGTCAAACAAGGCAAAAAACTGCACATATGATTGTCAGTCCATCCACCTTCCTAAATGTTCATTCTCTCCACCACCTTTGAGAAGTAGCAGCAGCTTACAAATGTACACAGATCACTGCAGATATTCACCTCGCCAAAATCTGACAAAACGCTGCACAAGGAAGCACAAAGGCAGCAGGGACATGGGGAACACCGCACATGTAATCTCCACTCTTAGTTGTACAGCATTTCTGATTTTGATGGGGATCACCACTCCTTCATTGCCGCGGATCTAAACGTTGGGACTCCCTATCCCATCGCGTTCAAGGAGAACGTTCGCCAGAAAGGCGACAGAATTTCAAGAAGGTGGTTCACCGCCACATTCTCAAGGGCAATTAGAAAGAGAAAAAAACAGCATGCACTGGCAGTGTGCTGCAGAACAGGAGGAGACAGGAGTCTATAACTCCTTCCCTGGAGAAACATGGCCTCCTCCAGTCTCACTCTTCGGTTGGCTGCAGGAATATTCCCCTTGGCCTGCACAGTCACTGGGGAGGCTACCAGTTGGTTCAATCAGAATCTGTTTCCTTTCTCCTCCTCATTTTCCTCCAAGGATGCCAAATGTAGTTTGATTCCCGGGGACATCCCCAGGGACAGGCGACCGCCAGCAATCAGCCCATTGAAGTGAATGGTTCAGAGGTACCTAGAAGTCTAATGTGCTCATGGCAAGCAATCATTGCACGTCAGATAATCTGCATAATTAATAAAGGCCCTAAGTGCAGTTTTGTCGCAATGTGGGAAGGGTTGCTGGAGGAAATGGAAAGCGGGAACAGTTTAAGGGGATGCAGTGACTATAAACTTGGGAGGGAGCAATAATGCTGTAGCCTTGGAAAGATTAAATAGCATTTTGACCTGCAGGTGAAGGGAGATAGGGTGAGAAACAAAATGATGGGCAAATTGTAAATCAATGATCAATGTGAAGACATTATATGTATGGGAAGAATAACATTGATGGAGCAGCTTATCATCCAGTGCATGTTGCAGGAATAGGTGCAACAAGTGCTGCTCTCCTTGGCATCTTTGCCTAGTTACTCCATGAGGCGATCATGCCTGCAATGACAGACAATGTCAAATCCGTCGTATAGCTTAGAAACTGGCCAAACTGTAACAGAGGTCATTGTTCCATCACTGCCTCCAAAGTGAATAGAGACCACAGTTATGGAATTCCTTGAATAACACCAGCTCTGTGGGCTTCAGTGAATAGGGGGAGGATGGGGGGGGGGGGGGGTGGGGGGGTTAAGCGAATGCATTTTGGGTGTAATAGAAGCAGTTAGCGAATAATCGCACGGGTTCATAGAAGCATAGAAAATAGGTGCATGAGTAGGCCATTCGGCCCTTCGTGCCAGCACCGCCATTCAATATGATCATGGCTGATCATCCAAAATCAGTACCCCATTCCTGCTTTCTCCCCATATCCCTTGATTCCATTAGCCCTAAGAGCTAAATCTAACTCTCTCTTGAAAACATCCAGTGTATTGGCCTCCAGTGCCTCCTGTGGCAAAGAATTCCACAGATTCACAACTCTCCGGGTGAAATTTATTTTCCTCATCTCAGTCCTAAATGGCCTACCCCTCATTCTTAAACTGTGACCCCCTTGTTCTGGAATCCCCCAACATTGGGAACATTTTTTCCTGCATCTAGCCTGTCCAATCCCTTAAGAATGTGATATGTTTCTATCAGATCCCCTCTCATCCTTCTAAATTCCAGTGAATACAAGCCCAGTCGATCTGCTCTGGGGGCATTGGATGCCAGCAAGTTTGCTTGGTTGCCTAGAAGGCGAGCAGGGTGGCCATACAGCTGTTGCCCTGTAGGCAGTGCTGTGAAGGACTCACCCGATGAATCCTCTCTGCTTTGCATGGTTCCTCAGCTTGTCTTCCTAAGGCCCAGTGAATCCAGGATGGGCAATATCCTGAGGGCAGGTTATTCACCCACCCGTCAACATCCCCCCAACCCTCACCTCCCAACCTTCATGAACACCGAAGATAGATACAAAAAGCTGGAGTAACTCAGCGGGTCAGACAACATCTCTGGAGAAAAGGAATAGGTGACATATCGGGTCGAGACCCTTCTTCAGACCACTGATAGTGAGGTAGATTGGATCAAGCTTCATATCGTTTCATTGTTGACCCGACTACTTTTATATGTTTCCTGCTACGAGCATCAGTCCTAAATTCAATCCCCGTTGGAAATACGCCTCAAATGTGGTGGTCTTGAATGGGAGGTGGAGAGAAAGAGAATTTTGGAAGATGAGCCAGAAATATCAGGAAATGGATGCCGCTGAATAAAGACTGAGGTCTGAGATACAAATCAGTGGGGTGCAGTGAAAACAGAGCTGAGTGAGGTGAAGATGCTTGGCTTTGGGTTTGTGGCATAGAAATATTATAACATCACATGATTTAGACTTGAGGAATGCAAACAGAGGTATTGATAGACCAAGAGCCAACACAGAAATAGGTCTTTAAATACGGTAAAGATTCAAGGATAGGAAAGAATATAGGCTGCAGCAATTTGGGTAAGTTGAAGTTTACAAAGGCCTAAGAGGATGGATACTGACCAGAAGAGCCTTGGATATTGGTTGCATTCAGAGATGGCAAGAATATAGATAATGTTTCAGCAAAAGACACAAGAGAGAGAGAGAGAGAGAGAGAGAGAGAGAGAGAGAGAGAGAGAGAGAGAGAGAGAGAGAGAGAGAGAGAGAGAGAGAGAGAGAGAGAGAGAGGTCGTGTTTTTCTCTGCTCCGGCGACTGAGAAGTTTTGAAGCAACCTTTCAAGGTTCTTGTCGAAGGAGGAGGAACAGTTGCAGTGAGATTTCATAGTTCGACCGAACGTCGGACTGTGGAAACTTTCCTTTGTTTAAGGATTTCTCCATTTCGTGAGGAATTCCTGAGTTCCTCTGCACCGCGGAGGGAGCAGCCGTGGCTGGCGGATTGCCAAGAGTGCCTGGAGATCGTGGGTAGGAATGATTTCGGTGTCTTTGACATTTATAGCACCGACTCTCTGCCCCAATACCGTTTTGCACAGTGCTGTTGCCTGGGCTTAACGTGAAGAGGGTATCTTTTGCTTCTGTCAGGGCTTTGAAGAGCCTTCCAAAAGCTGCTCTGGACTGTGGAGGTGAGCTTGGGGACTTTCCTTTCTTTGGCTGGAGGAAACTGCTTCTGCTGCTTATTCAGACTGTGACTGTCTCTGAGGATCGCTTTTGAGCTGAGGTGCTGCTGTCCCTGGAGCTGAGGTGTGCCACTGTCATGAAGGCGGGGGCTCGGCCTAAGGTTCAGAGCTACGCAGTGGCGGCTTCGACGGCGGCCTCGAGGCCACTCGTGGATGAGCCTCATGTTGACTTGGACTGGGATATTTACGGGATCTCGGTTCAAACCGGGTTCACGTGGAGCAGGGCTGCAATTGCAAAGGGCTTGCATGATCTGTTCAAGAGGGATGTCATTGCCTCTTCCGAGAGTGCAGGAGGGAAGGTTCAGTTGATACTGAAGTCCCGGAAGGATGTGGCCCAAGTGTTGGAGAAGGGGCTCACGGTGGAGGGGGTCCATCTACAGGTGGAACCGTGGGTGTCCAATGTAAAATCGGTTCTCCTACGGAATTGTCCCACGTTTCTCCGGGATGCAAAAATCCTTCCACACTTGATGAAGATTGGGGAGGTGCGGTCTAAGCTTACTAGGCTCATGCACCCCGGGAATGACCCGTATGAGAAAGGGGTGCTGAGCTTCAAGAGGCGCGTGTTTATGAAGGTGGAAGTGGGGTTGGGTGCCGAGGGGAGCTTTGCTGTGGAGCATAAGGGTCTCTCCAATCGCGTGTATTGGAGCTCGGGAGAGGCACAGTGTCATGCGTGCAAGGAATTTGGACATCTCCGTAGAGAGTGTCCCAGGAGCCGGGCCACTGCGAGAAATTCTAACGCAGGGGCCCAGGAATGCAGTGTTGGCCCAACCGGGGCGGCCCTCCATGCCTCGGTGGCCCGGGGTGGAACTGCTGACTCGGCTGGGGCTGCTGGCTCCGTCTCGGTGACCCGGGACGGCACTGCCAACCCATCAGAGGCTGCAAGTACTACCTTGGTGACCCGGAGCAGTGAGGGCCCCCCCCCCCCCCCATGCCCTGAACCTGTGGAGGTGGTAGATGGCAAGGCGCAGGGGAAGGGTGAAGGGGGGGAGGGAGGTTGGGAGACGCAGAAGGGGAAGATTAAGAATAAGGATAAGAAGAAGAATAAGCCCCTCCAAGGGAATCAATCAACAGCAGATGGGCTCCTGCCCAGTGGGCCCAGTGAAGTCCAGGGCGCACCTGGTTTGGCTCAGCAAGGAGCTGAGGTGAACCGGAAGGGGGCAGGTGGGAGCAAACATGGGAGTAGAAAGGGGGCAGCGGGTGGTGCGGAGGCGAAGGACCCTTCCTCTATGGAGGTCACCGCACCTCCCATAGTCACCGGGACAAAAAGAAGGCTGTCGGAAAGCGAGGAAGAGCATGAGCGTGGGCCCAAATTAAGGGGGACGGATATTTCGAGACCTTCCACCCCTGACGAGGGCGGTGACCACGGACTGGTGACTTGTGGGCCGGAGGATGAGCCTCTGGTTCAGGGACCTTCTGCAGGTGTTACCAGATCAGTTACTGGGATCGCCTCCCCTGAAACCGTGTCCTCTGGGTTGGTGGCGGCCCCCTCGTCTCTGGGGCCTTCCGAGGGAGTCATCTCATCGGGTAGCGGGGTTGATGCCCCTGGGAGTGTGTCCCCTGGGTCGGAGGAGGTCCCCTCGTTTCAGGGGCCTTCTGAGGGTGATGGCACGCCGGTTGATGGGTTTGACTCCCCTGGAAATGTGCCCCCTGGGATGGGGGATGAGCAGAGTCAGCCTGAGGGGGGAGGAGCGGGAGATCAAACGTTCCACTCTGTGCTCTGTATTAGAACCAGTGGAGGTGATGAGGGGTGTGATGCCTCATCGGTTGAGGTAGTAGGGGAGACTCCAAGAACACCTGGGACCCCAGGGGTGCCTGCTGTTTTTTCTTCCCCAGACCCAGATGTGGGGTGTGATGGGAGAGTGCAGGAGCCTAGCCTAGCTTGTTGCTGTCAGAGGCATCGGGACCCTCCCTCGGCATTGATCCTGGGGGTGGTGTCATGCCGGAGGAGGGGGAGAGCGATGGGCTCGGCCTGTGCAGTGGGGTGAGTGAGCTTTCAGCAAGCTGTAGTCCCACTGGCCTTGAGCGATGTGCAGAGGAGGCTGCTGCTCCAGGTGTGAGTGGGTTGGCGGAGCGCCCAGATTTCAGGGCTGTGTTTAACGCAACCCTTATCCGTGAGATTCAGGACTTTCTCAAAACATCTAAAAGTCACAAGACTAAAGTTGAAGCAGCGCGGAGGCGGTGGGGAGAGCTGCCAGGATTTATTGAGGATCTTGAAAGCATCCTTGGCAGCAAGGATAGTGATATTTCTGCGTCTGTGAGGCATCAGCTTGGGGATTTCTCAAGGTTCCTCAAGGAGGATGGTTCTGTGACCAAGAGCAATGTGAGGAAATAATTCCAACGTGTTTGCAAATTCACAGTAGTTACATTAAATTTAAATGGCAGTAGAGCGAGCTTTCGCAGATTTCAGCATTTACAAGTCCTGAGAGAAGGGAAATACGCGGTGTGTTTTCTGCAAGAGACGCACACTGTTGTCGGTGACGAACCCACCTGGCGACTGGAGTGGGAAGGGGGGGTTTACATGAGCCACCTCAGCACAAACTCGAGCGGGGTGGCTTTTCTGTTGGCCCCGACTTTTCAGCCAGAGATCCTGAAGGTGCAGGAAGTGGTGCCAGGTCGTTTGCTCTATCTGGCTATGAGTCTGGATAGCATGCCGTTGCATTTTATTAACGTGTATGCCCCCAGCAGTGGCACGATGCAGGCCTGCCTACTTCAGGAGGTGACTGCTCTGTTGAGCACTATTGAAAGAGGAGAGTGTGTCTTTCTGGGGGGAGATTTCAACTGCACACTTGAGGTGCGAGATCGTTCTGGTACGCAGTGTGCCCCTGCTGTAGCAAAGAAACTGAGAGGCTTGCTTGATTCCTTTGAGCTAGTGGATGCATGGCGGAACCTCCACCCTGACTCAAACGCATTCTCGCGGAGGTCTGAGGGGGGCGGTTCCCGCATTGATCGAATGTATATCTCCGGTGCGTTTGTCTCCCGTGTCTCAGCGGCCTCAATGCGGCTGGTGCCATGCTCGGACCACTGTCTGGTGCGCGTGGACTTCAATCCGGGGCGCACGCGGGCTGGGTCTGCTTACTGGCATTTCAATAACAAGCTGCTGGAGGATCGGTGTTTCCGGGAGTCATTCAGATGGAGTTGGGTGAAGTGGAGAGAGAGGCAGGGGAGCTTTTCTTCACTTAGGCAGTGGTGAGATGTGGGGAAAGCTCACATCCGCCTCTTTTGTAAGGAATATACGTGGGGGTCGACCGGAAGGCGGGACTCAGCGGTTGAGAGGCTCGAGAGGGAGCTATCGGGGGCGGAGTCTCGCCTGGGTCGGATTGGTGAGGACTCCTGTGAATGGGGAGAGTTTCAGGGGAAGAAGGAAGCCTTGAGGAACCTGCTGCTTGAGCGGTCCCGAGGAGCTTACGTGAGGTCGCGGGTCCAAATGCTGCACGATTTGGACCGAGCGCCACCTTTCTTTTTCTCTCTGGAGAAGGGGCGGGGAGCCCGCAAACAGCTCGTAGAGCTGCTCGCGGATGATGGCTCCTCTGTCACAGATCCAGAGAGGATCAGTGCTTTAGTCCGGTCCTTTTATGGGACCCTGTTCTCCGCAGATGGTTGCAGCGGGGAGGCTCAGCGGGTCCTGTGGGAGGGTCTACCGACTGTAGATAGGGAAGTGTCCGATCTTCTGGATGACTCCTTATCACTGGAGGAGTTGACACGTGCCCTGCACCAGCTCAGGAGGGGCAAGTCCCCTGGGCTGGATGGGTTGACGGTAGAATTTGTTAGAGCCTTCTGGGATGTCCTGGGGGATGATTACATGAAGGTTCTGGGGGAGAGCCTGGCGACCGGGGAAATGCCCCTCTCGTGGCGCAGAGCAGTCGTTGTCCTGCTGCCCAAGAAGGGTGAACTCCGCCTGTTGAAGAACTGGCGCCCGGTCTCTCTCCTCTGTACAGAGTACAAAATCTTTGCATGGGCGATGGCAAATCGCCTAGGCTCTGTGCTGTCTCAACTGATTCACCCTGACCAGTCCTATACAGTCCCTGGTCGGTCCATTCAGGATAACATCCACCTGGTTAGGGACCTGATTTATCTATCTCAGGGCACTGGTCAGTCAGTAGCCTTCCTGTCTCTTGATCAGGAGAAGGCTTTTGACAGGGTAGACCACGACTACCTACTCGGGACGCTGCAAGCGTTCGGATTTGGACCGCATTTTGTAGCCAGGGTTCGGCTCTTGTACGCTGCAGCGGAGTGTCTTGTGAAGGTTAATGGGGTGTTGTTGGCTCCCATTCATTTTGGGAGGGGGGTTCGTCAGGGGTGCCCCATGTCCGGTCAGTTGTACTCGGTCTGTGTAGAGCCATTCCTGTGTCTTCTTCGGAGGAAGCTGACAGGCCTGGCTCTACCAGGTCCGGGGGTGGAAGTGATTCTTTCAGCCTATGCCGATGATGTGCTCCTTACGTTCACTGACCCTGGTGACCTGCGGAGGATGCGTGACTGCCAGAGGACTTTCTCGGCTGCATCATCCGCCAGGATTAATTGGAGTAAATGCTCTGGACTATTAGTGGGTCAGTGGCAGGTAGACTCCCTGCCGGAGGAGATGGCGATGTATGCGTGGAGCACCACGCACCTCCTCTATCTGGGGGTGTACCTGAGTCCCACTGAGGATGCCTGGCCGGCGAACTGGCAGGAGCTGGAGATGAAAATCGTCGCCCGGCTGGGACGCTGGTCAGGCCTGCTTGGAGTCCTTTCCTTTCAGGGGAGGGTGCTGGTCATAAACCAGCTGGTGGCCTCCATGTTGTGGTACCGGCTGGCTACTCTTGTCCCGCCCTCCATCTTTGCAACTACTTTACAGAAGAAGCTGGTGGACTTCTTCTGGGGAAATAGGAAGCATTGGGTTACCGCAGCAGTCCTGAGTCTCCCGTTGGAGGAGGGCGGCCAGTCCTTGGTATGCGGAGGTATATGTACACGGAGAACCCCCCCAGGTGGCACGCTCTGGCCACGTATTTTTTTCGTCGGGGTTGTTGCCTACGGGGGGTTTCGCGGCTGCCGGTGGCGGGCATCAGTCGACCCGCCTTACGGGGTCTGCCTAGTTTCTATCGGGACGTGCTTAGAGTGAGGAATTTGGTTGTTTTCAGCCGACGTGTTGCTCCACAAAGGGAGGGGGACGTCGTGGCTGCGGGAGCAGCTGGTCCTCACCCTGTCATGGCGGGTGTCGAGGAGAGACGTGTGCCTAGAGTAGTTCTGACTGAGCTTACCCCCGCTCCGTCAGATTTGCTCATCGGGCCTAGGCTCCGGGATCTCTCCCGGGCGCCGGCTCCACACAACCTGAGCCGCCTTTCTGAGATGCCCAGCGTGCTGTTTCGTGATGCGAAGAGACGCACACTGTACAGAATGCTCCTGCACATTCTACACCTCCTTGTTTTCGTACACCGCCCTGATACATCTTGGCGGTCTGTGTTACCACCTGAAGACGGGGACGGTCCTCAGTGGGGGGCTCTCTATAAGGGAGTTGTTCCCCTTTACATCGGGGACCTGGGGTGGAGAGTGCTGCACAGAGCGGTGGTGTGTAATAAACTGTTGAGCCGGTTCACGGGCTCGCCGACCGCCTGTATTTTCTGCGGTGACGAAGAGACCGTGTTCCACGTCTATATGGAATGTGAGAGTTTACTGCCCCTGTACCAATATCTGAAGGGGTTGTTCCTCAAGTTCTGGTTACACTTTAGTCCTACGATTCTAGTGTTTGGACACAAGGCAGGGGGTGGGGAGGGTCTTTCGGGGGGGTGGGACCTCCCTGTCGGTTTGCTCTTGGGCCTGGCCAAGTTGGCCATTCGCGGGTCCAGGCAGCGGGCGGTCGATGGTCTTGCCAGAGTCGGCTGCCTTCCCCTCTTCCGGGCCTACGTCCGTGCGCGTGTGACCCTAGAGAGGGAACACGCGGAGACCATGGGGACTCTGGAGGCCTTCCGTGGGCGCTGGTCACCGCGGGGGGTTGAGAGCATTGTAAATAATGAAGGCAACATTGTATTATAATGATTATTTGATGACTTGTAACCCCTGAATGTGGTTTTGATGTGATGTATCATGTGAATGTGCTGAATAAAGTCTTTGAAAATGAAAAAAAAAGAAGAAAAAAAAAAAAAAGAAAAGAAAAGAGAGAGAGAGAGAGAGAGAGGGAGAGAGAGAGAGAGGGGGAGACCAACTGCATTGGGGCATTGGGTGACTTAAGTCTTGAAGAGGTTATGGTGATGGAACCTCATATCAGGCTTTTTGCTGATTAAAATTGTTGATCAAATCTCTTAATAACAAAGAACAATAAACAGATAGAAACACTAGCAAGGCAACAGAGTTTCATATGAGATCAGAGATGTTTCTTAGGTGGAGGATTTTGCACCCTATCCCCGGTTTGGGGTCGGAGAGTCTGATAAAGGAAATGCAGGATATCTTTGGTCGAAGTGGCATAGAGACAAAGTTACAAACATGTAGAGATTGACAAAGGACAGTTTGCAGGTGAGGAGGCAGCAAATGTAGAAACTTAAGTGAATCTGTAGGAAGGAACTGCAGATGCTGGTTTACACCGAAGATGGATACAAAATGCTAGAGTAACTCAGTGGGACAGGTAGCATCTCTGGATAGAAGGAAAGGATGACGTTTCGATGTTTTGGTCTGGAGAAGGGTCTCGACCAGAAATCTCACCCATTCCTTTTATAGGGTGAAGCAGATAGAGGTGTCATCGTTGGAATTTCTCCTGCTAGAATCAGACCAACGAGAATTCAGTTGGCCACATAGAACTGGATAATCAAGGTGAGACATTGGAGAAGGGTGAATCAGTTGACCATGTGAAAGATTGTAGGAAATGTTGGCAGAAACCTGGAAAGTGACATTGGTTTGAAGAGCGAACAAAGAAGTGAAGATGAGGTGGCAGCTCGGACAGGGTGGAGCAAGGATTTAGGCAGGATTGTATAAGGAGTGCTTCAAGGATTTTTTCAAAGGATGTGGAAAGCCCCTTTAATGATGAAAAGATACAAGTGCCTCTATTTCTGTTTTGGGATCTTATTATAATGCCAATATTGTTCAGGCAACATGCGGTGCATTATTTTGCATATATTTCTTCTCTGATCTCAAAATGCTGTATGGAATTATACATGGTATGGCTGACATGAGCAGTCAAAAAAATATATTGCTTAGGGATCAGCAGAGTAAAGCAAATAATACTGTCCATTATCTATATACTAAAACTCTTGTTTGTTATCTTGTTTGTGACTGAACTTCAGCCAAAACGGTACACGGTAGCACGACAATTTTAGGCCCACCTTACTCACCATTGTCACTTTAGTGATAATGCAAGTAGTTTTAATGAAATCAGTGTTATATTTTTAAAGTTATTCACATTTTAAAGTTCAAAAGGAGGGGAGGAGGGAGGGAGGGGGTAGTGGGGGGGGGGGAGGGAGAGGGGAGGGGGGGTTGAGGAGAGAGGAGAGGGGAGGGAGGGAGGGAGGACAGGGTGCTGCACCAATGCAGGAGAGGTTTGGGCCCAACTGGTCCACTTGGTCTAGTATCAGATATAATTAAATATATTCTGAATCTGCAGAGCACATTTCCCATAGATTAAGACACAAAACATTATATAAATTCACATATCTGGTACATTGATGGATAATCCCCGTTAGCTTCAGACCACATTCCACGCTCTCCAGGCCAGGTTTTCTCCACTAGTACACAGGACCTGCTCGGAGTGCAGCTCTTGAGTATCTGCAACTCATTTACAGGGTTTGCACAAGAATAAGTGGCACCTGTAAACAAGATGCTGCAGGGAATCAGTTGTCAATGGAGTATAGAAGTTGAGATGGTCATGTTGCAGTTGTGTAGGACATTGGTGAGGCCGCATTTAGAGTATTGAGTTCAGTTATTGGAAAGGTGTTGCCAAGCTGGAAAGGGTACAGAGAAGATTTACAAGGATGTTGCCAGGACTAGAAGGTCTGAGTGATAGGGAGAGGTTGAGTAGGCTGGGACTCTATTCCTTGGAGGGCAGAAGGATGAGGGATGATCTTATTGAGGTATATAAAATCACGAGAGGAATAGATAGGGTAGATGCACAGTCTCTTGCCCAAAGTAGGTTAATCGAGGACCAATGGAAATAGGTTAAAGGTGAAGGGGAAAAGATTTAATGAGAATCTGAAGGGTAACTTTTTCACACAAAGGGTGGTGGGTGTATGGAACAAGCTGCCAGAGGAGGTAGTTGAGGCAGGGACTATTCCAAAATTTAAGAAACAGTTAGACAAGTACATGGATAGGACAGGTTTGAAGGGATATGGATCAAATGTGGGCAGGTGGAACTAGTGTAGCTGGGACATGTTGGCTAGTGTGGGAAAGTTGGGCTGAAGGGCCTGTTTCCACACTCTCACTGTATGACTCTCTGACTCCAATGGCATTGAAAGCCTCTTAATGGGTTAATGCCCGCACGAGAAAAAAAAAGTTGGGGAGAAAATTAGTGAGAAATAAAAAGAATTATTTTCTGCTTGTTGGGAACCCAAAAATATAATCATGGCTTCTTTCTGGCTGGTTCGTAATGATCGGTATTATCGAACTGCTAGGAAGAATTCAAAGCTTTCCCGAGGTCCAGATTTTGAGGCATAATTCATCATGCTTGAATAATTCCTTCATGAAAAACTTAAAAAGCTGACATGCAGAAATATAACCCGAGGTTACTGACTATAAGATGATAGAATGCTTTTGTTGGTGTAATTGAAAAAAGTGAAATTTATTAGCCACTTCAAATGGTTTAATTTTTTTTCTTCTGCGGAATTAATTTCTTTAAAAAATAAAGTCGCAATATAGTGCTTTCACTATAATACAGCTGAACGGGCAGCTAATGTCACTCAATTACAGTTTTCAAAATACTACAATCTAGTATATATAAAATAAATATATAAATATATCCTTTGATGTTTATTCAATTATACAGCCTATCGGTGTAGTCACTATTGCAGATTAAAGAAGAACGAATGTACCCAGCAGGCAATAAACTGAAGTCATTCATTCTTTGTGCAGTTAAGTGGGTTTGGCTAAGCAAACTTCCACTTGTGATACTTAATGTCACTTTTCAATTGATTGTTTGACAGATCATTTACAGAAGTGGTATACAAGCACTTCACCGTTTATTCAATATCTTTATGTCCTTTTCTCCCTCTTGAAATTAACTGGCGAATAAAATTGTATTGTTGGTGTACAGGCACTGCATTGAATGGGAGCTAATTTGTCCCCTCCTTAAGTATCCCAAAGCATGCAAAGCTTTATTCTGTGCAGATAGCAGGAGCGGGTGTTTAAACAAATGCAGCTGCAAAGACACTTCAGTGAGAGTATTGCTGAAAATTACATTGGCACAGCTCAGCAGAGGGATCCACGATTTCTGTTGTAACTGCTGCTCAAAACCTGCTATTCAAGCTCCATTGATAGAAATATACCAAAACAAGGAGAATAAAAGCACAAGACCCTATAAACGTGCACATGTTGGACCCCAGCACAGGTGGGCATCGTGGTCGGCATGGACAAGATGGGCCGAAGGGCCTGTTTCTGTGCTGTATGACTCTATGACACATTCATCCAATCTTCTCCAGTAAATGATGCAATATTGGACACTAATTCATTTCCATTATGACTGCTAATTCCTGAAACAAAATGAAGGAAATGTTCAGAGTCTAATTCCAGCAAAACTGCAAGAAATCCTTCCACCCCATACAAAAAGCTCTTGAGAAAACTCCAGGGGGGCATCATTTTCAATGATCCACACATCTTGAAAATAACCCCTTCAAGTCTATCCTTGTGACAAGAGATAGAATGGCCTGATGGTTGGATTGTACGGGACTGTTTGTTTTGGTGCTCAATGATGGGAAGTGGACTTTGCCCTGGAGTGAAATGCATTGATACTCTGTTTCACGTCACTCTTACAATTCAACCAGGCACTTTCTGGAGCGGCCTAGTGGGTCTGACAATGACTCCCATAATCTGAAATGCAACAAGTGACGTTATCTCTCGTGCCTTGACGGGGATGCAGGGGATATCAAACCACAAGTTTCCCAGAGCACTGGTCACTCCTGGACCAACTCATGGGGCCACAAAAAGGATAAATCTCACCACTTACCTTCTATCCTTTGGGTTCTTCTCCCACAATGCACTAACTTTTTCACACAGAAGGGTGGTGGGTGTATGGAACAAGCTGCCAGAGGAGGTAGTTGAGACTGGGACTATCCCAACGTTTAAGAGACAGTTGGACAGGTACATGGATAGGACAGGTTTGGAGGGATATGGACCAAGCGTAGGCAGGTGGGACGAGGGTAGCTGGGACATTATTGGCCGCTGTGGGCGAATTGGGCCGAAGGGCCTGTTTCCACACTGTATCACTCTATGACTCTATGTCTCCTCCTGGACTGTTCAGTCAGCGGTGGTCTTGATCTTCAGTCACCAACCCATGACCCCTGAATATCCTTATCTTCCCAACACCAGAAACTCTTCAATCAAGGCCTCAATTTTCACATCCCTCTTCCCAGTGAGTAATCTCTGGCCAAACAAACGATCCTCACCTTGCTCCTGCCCTGCATTCCAGCCCCTAATCTAACCATATAATCGTTACCTGCAATTTTCTTATTGTCGGTCGGAAAGTTACATGAACTAACTAGTTGGCGACAAAGCTCAAAAGTTATTTAAGGGCCTGTCCCACTTAGGCGATGTTAAGGCGACTGCCGGCGACTAGGCTGTCGCCGAACGTTCGCCGGGGTGTCGCGGGCATGATTGTGAGGAGTCTTCAATGAATCGTAGCGGATCTCGGCGCGTCGCGGAAATTTTTTCCAGATAGACATTTCTCGGCGACAGCTGGCTTGTCGCCAGGTATCGTAGCTTATTGCGGGCGCTGTCGCATGCTGTCCCCAGGTTTGCTAGGTTGTCGCAGATGCATTTAGAAGCACGTAATATTAAATTAAGACAAGGCATTTGAAGATACCAGAAGATAGTTTTGTTTGACCAATTTATTTACCGTCAGGACATTTGACAGGTAGATTGGAGGCGACAGTTTGACGGTTTGGTCAGATAAGTGTGGGAATTTCACGATGTTTCCGAAGACGGTGTAATCTCTTAGCCAGGTGCTAGTTTCACAAAAAAAATTACTTGTATCGACCCGACTCGGCATTGTCGTGGTCATTGTCGTAGGGTAAAATAAAATTTTGGCGATCTGCTACGACTTTGACAGTCGCCGGCAGTCGCCTTAAAAATCGCGTAACTGGGACAGGCCCTTTATTGTTTCTTCTTGGACCATGCCAACCAGTAGTGTAGATTATAAGTAAAAACAAAGGTCTGGAGTAAGTCGGCATGTCAGGCAGCATCGCTGGAGTCTGAATAAGGGTCCCCGCCCGAAACGTTACCCTTCCATGTTCTCCAGAGATGCTGCCTGACCCACTGAGTTACTCCAACAGTTTGTGTCTTTTTAATTTGTGGAGGGAATGGATAAGCAACGTTTCTGGTTAGGTCTCTTCTTCAGACTGAGTCTCCTTGTGTTTTGCTATTTTAGTGAAGAAGTGCGGAGCATCTTGGACAATACAGATCATCCCCTCCATGACACACTGGTCAACCTGAGGAGTACCTTCAGTAACAGACTGGTTCCACCAAGATGCAGTACAGAACGCCACAGGTGATCCTTTTTCCCTGTGGCTATCAAACTGTACATCTCCTCCCCCTTCTGTTTTGGGGTAGGCTGACTCCCCTCCTCCCCTTTCCCCAACCCCCCCCCCCCCACCCTGCTCCCCCTCCGCCTCCGTCCCCAATCTCTGCACATTCCCAATCCTTTCCACTCGTCACTTTAATTTCATGTTTCATGTATCTTGTGTTTTATGACTGTTGGCAGACCAATTTCCTTCCTGAGATAAATTAAATTCTATCACATATATCGTATCGTATCGTTATTATTACATTTACTTGGACACTGGTCCCACCTGATTTACGTAAATTCACTGTCATGTATCCTTCTGTTTCCAACCCCTTTGTTAAAAATGGTATTGTAGTGGGCCACCCCTCACCACCCCTCCACGCACGAGCGCGCCGACTTCCGCCGGATAAATTGCGTCTGGCGCGGCAGGAATTCCGCGACATGGAATCCTTGGGGATCGTTCGACCATCGAACAGTCCATGGGCGTCCCCACTTCACATGGTCCCCAAGGCAAGCGGTGGCTGGCGGCCTTGCGGGGATTATCGGCGACTGAACGCCGCTATCACGTCGGGGTCACCAATGTAGTGGGCCAAGTAGGCCAAAATAACGACAAGTAGGCAAGGTTAACGAAAGCGTGTTTACTGTATCTCTGGAACTCCAAAAGGGAATGCGAGTCATGCGGTCCTTGACCTTTATACTCCCGGCCGAAGTCCGCCTCCTTGGCTCGACCCATTCCCGTGCCGAGGGGTCGTGAGTGGTATGGCCCGACCCTCGGGAGCCGCCACAGTATTTCTCTTTTCTTGGTGCGTCATCTGTGAGAATCCGTCATTATGGCTGGCTGTTGATTAAGAACATCCATTTGGAAGGTTGTGTCGGGTGAGAGACCTCTATCTGCCTGGGCGGCTTTCTTGAAGATCAATAGGATGTCCTGTCATTTAGCAGCTACACGCAAAATCTAGCCATGGTAATGGATAGAAAATCCAAGGGTGTGGCGTCTGTAACAACATTGTAATGGATGCTGGTTCATAACATCCACAATTCCAATTTAATTCCGAGGTGTTTCCTGGATCTCTAATTTCCTTTGCTTGTTTTTCTATACCTTTGTTGCTGTTTTCAATGAAGATGTAATATATCGACTTAAGCTCTCAAAATCACTCTTCAAATGGAATAGTCTGCGGCCAGCTTTACCCTCGCATGTAAACCCTGTCTAAATGGTGAAGAAGTGCTGGTAAACCCACCTGAATGCCAGATAAGCTATTGGCATTCACATTTCCTCAGCCGGCACTTTGACACCAGTATCGTAAAGCCGCAAACTTCCCAAGGAAAGGGAAGTGAAATTGCAAAACTGATAGAGGTACATGCAACTTAAAATAACATTTCAAAGATGTGGACAAGGCCGGAAGAATGAAAACCTTTCAGATCCATCCCAAAAGGCCTGAATCTAACCAGTAACAGCAATGCCAAGGAGGAGCTCAGGGGCTTAAACAGTGCTGATCAAAGCTGAATGGGAGGTTTCAAGCCTGGGGATAACACTGAAGCAGTTCTGTCACTGGCTGTGCCAGACCTGTGGAGCTTGCCAGCAGGTCCCCTTATAGCAGATGGCATCTGACTCACTCCTGACCTCCGAATGTGTGAAATCTTTTCCCCTCAGCCATTGCCAGGTAGATGTGATGCACCAGTACATAAGGTGGGTGGTGTCTTGGCAGGTGCAGCAAGTCATGCCAATGATCATGTTGGCATATTTTCTTTTACCACCTAAAGCATAACATACTGTGACTGGAGAGCATTTGGACAGCTATCCAGCATTACGGTTAGTCAAGCCTCGTACGTTTCAGAACTGTAATCACTTCAAACTGTGGCCTTCCAAATTGCAGTTTACCTTTTACTTTTTTTTTTGCACATGCACAGCGTACCAATGAGGGGACACAAAACTTTCATGGTACACTTCCTTCATCCAAAACAGAAGAGGTTCACTCGCTAATGGCAGGAAGGTTTTTACAAACTGCTGGGATTGGCACAAGATCAAAGTATCAGAGAAAGAAAAAGAATTGTGTGAATTGAGTCATAAATGGCTCCAAAATTAGTTCAAGCATCTTATTGCCATTTAACGTATGCTGATTGATGTGTGAGAATTCTGCATGCCCGGTAGTCAGTGGTTTAATTTCGTTTAGAACCATATAATCATAGAGTATCCAGCTTGGAAACAGGCCCTTCAGCCCAACTTATCCAAGCTGACCAAGATATCCATCTAAGCTAGTCCCACCAGCCTGCATTATGTCCATATCTCTCTGAACCTTTCATCATCTGTGAGGGAAATGGGCATAAGGGCTCGGACCCAAAACATCATCTGTTCATTTCCTTCACCAGTGTGTTCCTCCAGTAGTTTGTTTTGTTTTTGCTCAAGATTCCAGCATCTGCAACCTCTTGTGGCTCTCTCTAAACCTTTCCCATATAGCTTCGTAGTAACGGCAGAAATTATCACGACTCATCAGAAAGCCCTCACATCATTTTAATGTGGAGCCAAATTTGGAGATGAAAAGCTGGTGACTTTACTTCACAAAAGAGCCACCCTGATTCACGATTTCCTCATGAGTAATGGAAGCTCCAATCTTGCTGCCCGCTATTTGTCTGCGATCTCCCAATTCTGCTCGGAGGTTGGACACCTCTTGGGGACCAGTGGTAGAGGGCACAGTTGTGGAAATTTGTTGAAGCTTAACTTGGGAATCGCACCATTGAACCTGTGCCAGACTAGGCAGTCTGCAGGAGCAATGCCAGGTTCAGCTGCCAGCATTCTGGGTAAGTACTACTTCATTTATGTTTTGGATTAATTGGATTTAATTTAAAGTGTTTAATCTTTTTACACATTCTTATGTATTTTAAATATTTTTTTCTTTGTGATTCTTACTTCAATTTTCAATTCTTTTCCAATAGATTTTGAACATTTCCGAATACCGGTGACATTCAAAAATGTTAAAACTTTGACGGATCTGATAGTCGGCTAAGCTCTGTGACTGAGTTTTCCAGCAGTTTCCTGGTTCAAGCCTGTTATTTCCCTCCACGTCCCATTAAATGGCTTCTATGCATGCACACCTGCACCAATGCAAGATCTCCCTCTGATCCATTTTCATCGGCTTTACCGGATAAAGTCCTCACTGAGCTCAAACATTCTACATATAGAACACATAACTTCCTAACACATAGCCAATTTTCATAGGGAGATATCAAAATAAGATTCTCCAATCTAAACCAAGTGACCCTTTCTACACTAACAAACTTTAACACCAGTGGATTAAACAGCAAATAAGCCAGGAAAGCCCAAATGATGCATTAAATCCCCTCACATCCTGCTATGTAGCTCAACTTCAACAAAAGACTCCTTGATCCTGTAATGTCCATGGCTTACTACAAATTCTCTGCACTTCCTGATGAATGTCACCTTGCTAAAAAGCCATGAGTTCGGCATGTTCTACACCTTGGTCGGATTAACTCCCCTATATGTATCCAATTGGTCAACATTGTGAATCCTTTGAACTACAGCTCGCCAGTGAATGGTCAGCATTCCAGATCAGGCAACAGAGAGAAATGCACATAAAATATTGGTCATTGTGTCATTGAGTGGGTGGGAAGAAGTTTTGTGGAGTTGGCATTTCAAGCCAATGTAGTCCATAATCAATCTGCAATGACAAATCCTTCCTGTTTAGTTTAGTTTAGTTTAGAGATACTGCACGGAAACAGGCCCTTCAGCCCACCGAGTCCACTCTGACCAGCGATTCCGACACATTGACATTATCCTACACACACTCGGGACAATTTACATTTTATACCAAGCCCATTCACCTTCAAACCTGTACGTCTTTGGAGTGTGGGAGGAAACCGAAGATTTCAGGGAAAACCCACGCGGTCACAGCGAGAACGTACAAACTCCGTACAGACAGCACACTTAGTTGGGATCTAACCCGAGTCTCTGGTGCTGTAAGCGCTGTATGGCAGCAACTCTACCGCTGTGCCACCGTGCCACCCCGTAATGAAGTTCATTTTAAGCTGGAGAATCAACTGACTATTTCAAGATGCACAAAGAGTAAGATGAAGTCTTACTGTAGCATCAGTATATTTCACCCAGCACATAACAAGGGAATATAATGAATGTAACTTCATACTTTCCTTTCCCACTAAAGTTCACTCACCTTGTTCTGTTGCTTCCAAATCCCTATGCAGGGGGGATTTCCTAAAAAGTGACTAGGGTGATTCAACATTTCATCCAAACCCCTAAATCCCCCCTCATATTTCTTGCATCAGAGGTGGCAATAATAACTACTGTAGGATCAATGTAAGCAAAGGATAAAAATCATAGACAGACACAAAAATCTGGAGTAACTCAACGGGACAGGCAGCTTCTCTGGAGAGAAAGAATGGGTGACGTTTCGGGGCTGAAGAAGGGTCTTGACCCGAAACATCACCCATTCCTTCTCTCCAGAGATGCTGCCTGTCCCGCCTGCTGAGCTCCTCTTTGTTGTGTCTGCCTTCGGTTTAAACCAGCATCTGCAGTTCCTTCCTACACATAAGAATCATAGAATTGTATTGATGATGATATGTAAAGCCTGTATTGTCAGAACAACATGTCAGTCAAGTCACAAGTCTAAATATTTGACAACAGAATCTCAGAAAAATTGTCAGCTATGATCACGGTGAATGGCGGTGCTGGCTCGAAGGGCCGAATGGCCTACTCCTGCACCTATTGTCTATTGTCTATAAAAGTCATGATGCAGCGGGAGGCCATTTGGCCCATCGTGGCTGTGTCAGTTCACACAGATTTCTCCAGCTGAATCCCACTTTCCAGCATTAGATTAGATTTCTATAGATCACCAATCTTCCTGTGCACGTCCACTTTCTTGTAAATAGAATTAAGTTCTACCTCTAACACTCTTCCAGCAAGTTTTGGAGTTTGAGTCTGAGTTCCAGACTCATACCCACTCTCTGACTAAAACCCTCCCTGTCCTTATATCAATTATTGTAAGCCAATATCCTCAGGTGATCTGGCCCATCTCAGTCCGACAATAATTATTAATAGGAAAACAACATACTATGTCTGGCCACGTTCAAGGCTTCACTTGAGCATGTTCGCATGATCTGCATGTTGTTTGCAATTTTTCATGACATGGCAGAGAAAGCTTCAATGGTGGCAGCTGCCACTTCAAAATGGCGGATCTCAGCAAAACTTATATGTGTAATTTGCCCCTAATGAGCATCCATTACAGGAGTGTTGTGTATAACTTAATATGTCCTGAGGACAAATGAGACGTTCTTGCCTGAAGTGGTCCAGTTACAGTCTGCTGTTCAGTGGCAATAGATGGAGCAGCTTTCGATGGCTGCCTATGATGCATAGTAGTGAAGCAGTTATACCATAAAGGGTAATATTAATGACCACAACCTGCACACCAGCCGAACTCTCAATGGACTGAGTAGACATTGATAGAAGGGTCTCGACCCGCAACGTCACCCATTCCTTCTGTCCAATGATGCTGCCCGTTCCGCTGAGATACTCCAGCATATTGTACCTATCTTAAATGACACAGTGACCTGCTGGTACACTGACATGGTTTCAGTCTTCAGACCCCCACCTGACTTAGCTGAATGGCCCAGAATCACAGACGTTCACACACATGCTTCTCTTTGCAATTAACCTTCTTATTAATCGGAGCGTATCTCTGTTCATGGCGGAGTGGTGCGAATGTGGTGGCCCTAACTGTGCTCTTTGCAGAGTACCTGGGTATCGTATTTGTCTTGTCCTGCAGGGCAGTGAGCTGCCAACAAGTGGGTTTTTTTGTTTTGACATGGGGACTCGGTGGCCGATGACATGCTACATCCTTCCTTCTTGGAGAACCATGAGGTTTAGTTTAGTTTAGTTTAGTTTAGAGATACATTGCGGAAGCAGGCCCTTCAGCCCACTGAGTCCGCGCCGACCAGCGATCCCCGCACATTAACACTATCCTACACACACTAGGAACAATCTTTACACATACACCACGTCAATTAACCTACAAACCTGTACGTCTTTGGAGTGTGGGAAGATCTTGGAGAAAGCCCACGCGGTCACGGGGAGAATGTACAAACTCCATACAGACAGAACCCGTAGTCGGGATCGAACCTGGGTCTCTGGCGCTGCAAGCGCTGTAAGGCAGCAACTCTACCGTGCTGCGCCAAGGTGTTTGTGGTTTTTATCCTTGTTTACATTGAGAGTGGCAATCTATCATTCATCACATCTACATGAGGACATCCTGTGTTTCATGGTGCTTTAGTTTAGTCGATAGATACATCATGGAAGCAGGCCTTTAGGCACACTGAGTCCAAGCCAACCATCGATCATCTGCTCATACTAGTTCAATGTTATCCCACTTTTGCATCCGCTCCCTATACACTCGGGGCAATTTACAGAGGCCAATTAACCTGCAAACCTGCACATCTTTGGGATGTGGGAGGAAACTGCAGCACCCGGAGGAAGCCCACACGGTCGTAGAGAGAATGTGCAAATTCCGCACAGAGAGAACCCGAGGTCAGGATGGAAGCCGAGTCTCTGGCGCGATGAGGCAGCAGCCCCACCAGCTGCATTACTGCACTGCCCATATATTACACCTCCTTTGATGTTTCCAAACTGTTCCCTTGTGGCAAAGATCAGATCTCTGGCTGGATCAGGGTGGAACTGCATAGAGACTGAAAGACATTGTGGTCCATGCCTGCTCTTAACCACAGCTGTCAAATCTGGGAAGATCATGAAACCTTTTTCAGCATTGTTCACCACCAGAGGAATTCTCACTTCTGGAAGGGATTACTTCAGCCATCTCCTGTCATGCTCTTTAACTGTGGCATGTCTCCTGCATCCTCCGTCCTCAAGCACGCAAGAACTCCTGGTGTCTCACTTGCTAAGGTTTCTGTGTCTCTAACAAAATCTGGGGACTTGAAGCACCTCTTCTTTCCTCCTTGACAATGTTAAGGTGCATGGAAGATGTGTGCCAACAATGTGTTTGGAGTGATCCCATCTAAAACCACACAGATCCCACTTTAATGCTCATTTAGAGACATAGAGTCATAACAGCGTGGAAACAGGCCCTTTGGCCCAATTTTCCCACTCCGGCCAACATGTCCCAGCTACACTAGTCGTACTAGTCACTACACTATTTCTGTGCATTGAATGCATCCACTGTTGTCTCAAATGACTTTTTGACCAATTCATGAGTTTTTGTTTGCTCTGGATCTGGTTTAGCATTAGCACAAATCACCACCGTGTTCAAAGATTTCAAAGGTTTCAAAGGTATTTATTTCACAAAATGCTGGAATAACTCAGCAGGTCAGGCAGCATCTCAGGAGAGAAGGAATGGGCGACATTTCGGGTCGAGACCCTTCTTCAGAGGTTTCTTCAAAGACCCTTCTTCAAAGGTTTCAAAGGTCTTTTATTGTCACGTGTACCAATTAAGGTACAGCGATATGCGACTTACACTGTAAAATAAGTGCAATTCAATTTCTATACAGAAGTGGTCCTAATGGAGGTGAATTGTGGAGCATCAGATTCCTAACCTCAAAAGCATCAGGCACTGGGAATGAGAAAACATCTCACTGAAATGAGATTGTCTTGGACAGTGGATCTTTCTAAATGATTATTAGTACATAAGGAAAATGCATGTCCTCTGAAACCTGGCCCATTACTTTCAAGTCCTGCTCGACACAACAAATGATTGAAAATACTTTGAGTGGGAAATTCATTGCATTCATGTCATAGATAGCCACTGACTGAAATTTGTTCTAATTGGACCACCAATGTCATAAAAAGGTCAAATAATACCCGCCTTTCACAGCAGTAGACATACTGGCCTCAATAGATATTCATCTTTGGCACAGAGAAAGAGAAGAGATCTCACTTCCTGCAATGCTTACAGGATGTTTGTAATTATTCCATGGCCATTTAGAGTGAAAGTTTAGTAGGAAATAGATTGATCGTATGAGCCACATTCTCCCTGTCCATTAACAGAAAGCAGGGACGATTCCAGTTGAGCCTTGTGAGAGACTGGGTCCTTTTGTGAAATCAATTCAGAAAGGGTTTTTTTATTTTTTGCAGCAACAGTAGATACAAGGAAATAATCTAATATGAACCTGTTTTATTACGTTTATCACCTCAAATCCAACCAAAATCAAGAAGAGTGTAGGAAGGAATGCAGATACTGGTTTGTGCTGAAGATAGAATGCAGTAACTCCTCGAGTCAGGCAGCATCTCTGGAGAAAAGGAATAGGAGATGTTTTGGGTCGGAACCCTCCTGCAGACTGCAAAATAGAGGTGGGGGGTGGGGTGGGGGAGGGAGGGGGGGGCACCCTTCTAAGATCCACTCTTCAAAAATTAAGGAGATTTTTGCCTCACATTTTGTACACAGGTGTTGTACACATGTTGTACATAGAGTTTGAACAACAAATCACAAATATACAATCTGTAAAACAAAAAATGAACGAGCAATAGGAGAATGAAAGCAAGTTATTTTTCCTGCTGTTTTCTGACCTTGAGATAACCTGGTGAAGTTGTTGAGATAATAAGGGGAGGAACCAAACAGCTGACAATCTGTAGAAACTTCCAACAACAACAACAATGATTAGTCTCTAATGAACCTATTTAGACCATTTCTCCGTAGGGAGTACATGTACAGAGCCCTGGAAGAGACAGGGAAGGTGAGCATCTGAATGAATCAACCATGCCTTAGTCTAGCTGTGCACAACAGGCCAGGAGATCAGGTGCGTTACATCAAAATATGTTTTTCAGTTCTTGGATATTGGCGCAATCCTAAAACTGCACCTTCCAACTCAGTAAAAACAAAGGGTTGGAAGTTCTATTAATGTCTAATAGATCGTAGACTTTCCATAGACATTTCCAATATAAAACATCGGACAGATGTGGTGTATAATGATTTAAGTATAAACAAGAGTAAGCTGTTTATATTAAGATATATTATATATTATATATTTTATTAAGATAACAAGATTATGCAGGAATTTTCTGCCTTAGACACATTAACAATAAAAGTGGCAACTTAGGGCATTGATGATCCAACCCTGAAGTTGTTCATCTCGTGGTGTTCAGCTCCCACATTTAAGCACAAACACTGGTAAATCTTTTGATAAAAGTGCTAAACTGAAATAAATATAATTCTCATCCTAATATGATAGCAACATTGCTTATCAATGTAACCCAATTAGAAAAGCTGTAACAGCTGTAGAAAAGTTTTGATTTTTTTGGTATTTACACAGCAGGAATTACGAAGCATAGATGAAATCTGGTGCCTCAAAAGATCATAATCAGAATAAGTAGAAGAGAGGCACATCACTAAGATTAGCATCATTTTTAAAAATGTATAAACAATAACCACAGCTAAAGGAAATGTGATAAAAGATTACAAATTCTTTCATATAATATTTCTTTCATTTTGGGGTTAATCAATGTCTATTTTCAATAAATTCTTGTGACTTATCTGCAGTCATTAAAGCATTGTTAAAATCAGTTGTATTCCCTTTTATATAAAAGTTTTGATCTTTTCACCAGCTGCATAACACTCATTGGATATGATTTTTTTTTTCACCACACTGCAATACTTCTACACCAATTATGAAAATCATTACCATGAGACTCATTAAAACCTGATGCGCCAGGCTGCTCCCTCCAGTCTCTACCATAGCAACAGCAAACTATCTAATCAACCTGCTACACACTATGGGTAACAATGCTGCAAGACAACACAGCACTGCAGAAATAACTATTCCTGAAAAGAGAAATGTACAGCTCATGTTGAAGAGTTATGGCTATGAACTACGGCTGTATTTTGAAGCAGCCCCTAGCTGCTGACTAGTGAGATCCTACAGTCCTTCTTGGACTGAAGATGGAGGAATTTTTTATTTTAAATCTTATGCTGCAAAGGGAGCCATTTGCTAGCAGAACAGAAGTAATTGACCCCCTCCAGGATTGATTACATTTGTCTGGGAGGTTTCTGGGGTCCTTGATGAAATCCTCACCAACTCTCTACTAGCAAGAGCTCTATTGAGACCTTATAAGGATGTGTGGGCAGAATTTCTGGCCTAGTCCGAGTGTGCCCTGTTGATGCAGCGAAACATCTAACCCGTTAACTGGTAGATCGTTCGCTTGTTTATTTTTTATTATTGCATTGAGGCTCAAAACCAATTTCTTTAGAAAGCCTGAAAAAAAAAGGTGTTCCAGTCCTGATTTGCATAGGCAACGAGCCTAATGCCATGTTTCATCCTGGTGCACGGGGCAACTTGAGCCTCAGTCTATGGTTTATGGTGCAAACCGGCCGTGGAATCAAAATGCACAAACCACAGTGGATGGCAGACCCTTCAGTGTCCATAACCTTCGCTGAATGTGTCAACTGGGTTTTGCAATATGTATGCAAAAGATTACAAGCTGTGCATGACAAAGATTTTGTGGAGTTGGTGCTTATTATGAAATTAATATGATACAGAGAGGCAGAAATAATCAACAAAATAACAAGAATATTAGAGTGTTAGCAATTTGTATGTCCACTTACAACAAAGCATGATGGAAAGTTAGTGAGGATGAGATTAATCTTGGTTCCCAAAGTCCACTTCAGATCTATTTTCACAGATACGAAGTAGCTCACATTTATATCGTTCTTCTCATGACCACAGGATATTGCGATGTGCTTTCCAGCAAATTTAAAGCGTAATACTTTTGAAGTGTCGTCACTGCTACATTCCACGGAACATTGCAGACAATTTTCACGCAGTCAGATCTCAAAGCAGCAGTGGGACAATGACCATATAATCTGTTTTGGTGGTGGTAGATGGAGAATATATATTGGTGAAAGCACTGGGTGAATTGTCTGCCGTAAATATTGCTGTGGGGTCTTTTACGTTATGAGGTGAGAGGATTTGCTAAATCACTAACATTAATCCATAGGATGTCCTGGACGATCACCATGGCTCCAGATTAGCCTTAATATTTAGTAGACACAAAGCCTTGATTTCATTGTCTCATGTTACAGAGCATACCTCCAACCATGCAGCACCTCCTTAGTAACAACGTACCATGGGGAGACTGAGGTTTAGTTTAGTTTAGAGATATCACGCGGAAATAGGCCCTTTGGCCCACCGAGTTCGCACCGACCAGCAATCCCTGCACACACTAGGGACAATTTATAATTACACCAAACCAATTAGCCTACAAACCTGTACGTCTGTGGAGTGTGGTAGGAAATTGGAGATCCCGTAAAAAAAACCACCGAGGTTACGGGCAGAATGTACAAACTCCATACAGAAGCACACGTGGTCGGGATGGGACGCGGGTTTCTGGGGCTGTAAGGTAGCAGGTCTACCGCTGCACCACTGTGCTACTGAGCACAATTGTGCCTGACGTATTGTCAATGATATCAGGAGTGGTGCTTGAACCTGCAATGTACTCACTCAGAAGAAAACCTGTTATCCTCTGACATCTAACAAACATTTTACTTCACTAACTAACGAACAAACTGAATTACCTAAAACGGTAAGACTGGATTAGACAAAAAAATACTAAGAAATCCCAATCCTGATCATTCTGAAGCTATCTCATGGTTAACAGGATGCTAACCTTGTTGGAAACTTGAACCAGAGAATCACCATTATGATTATAGATCCAGCATATAATCCCTAATGCGAAACCAGGTCATTTCACTGAATTTACCATAGAGAGGTATATAACAATGTTATCCTCTTGGCAATGGTCCATGATCATGTTAAAATAATAATGTGTCACATGGAATAAGAACAGGAAATACTGAAGATACTCAGTGGATTACATAATATAAACCTGATAAAATGAGCACTTCATGTTGATGATCGTCCATCAGCTTTATTTGACCTGTCCAAGTACTTCATTTGACAAACAACTGCTAAATCCAGATTATAATTTGCACCAAACTATAATAATACCGCTGGTGATTGAGACCAGTTCGTGCGTGGAATAATATCAAAAAAAATCATCATTTTTATAGATGTTCTCGTGGTTTCCTCTTTAAATGCAAAAATGTTCAACCCAATAGATAAAAATATCAAAATCAATATTAGCCTCTCCACCCTCTACATTGATTTCCTTTTTCATTTACGAACTTACCATGTTTCAATAATAACTTGTACACTTTTGTGTACAGTTTTACACCAGTACTTCCGAATAAGATGAATCTTTTAGAGGATTTCCATGCCCTAATCCGTCTTGCCCCATTGTTATTTTTCCCCCCCATTTATAATGTGCCTCAGAGTGCACTCTGCTACTGTTGAGCTTTCACCACGTCTGGGACCTTTTTTTTTTTTTTTGCAATTGAAATCCTGATTATTTTGGAATTATTTACATTTTTGGGCCAGATTTTCCTGAGAAATGGCAGCTGCTTTGTGTGGATCTGGTGACATTTCCTTACTTCATTATCAAGAAGCTTGTGAATCCTACACAAGTACGCATGCATATGGAATTCCTAAAATTCTTGATAGTTGTTTGCCAGGGTTTTGTAAACTACTCCCCCATTAGGCTCATAAAGTCCAGTGAAGAATTCTAACATCCTGTCGTCTCCCAGCACAAGCACTGCGACCATTTGTGCACTGAAACCACATCAGGGTTCAAAAAAGACACAAAGTGCTGAATTAACGCAGCGGGTCAGGCAGCATTTCTGGAGAACATTTCAGATCAGGACCCTTCTTCAATCTGAAGAGGGGTCCCAACCTGAGACATCGCCGATCCATGTTCTCCAGAGATACTGCCTGATCCATTGAGTTACTCCAGCACTTTGTGTCTTTTTTAATAAAGCAGTTCCATGTGTCTCGACCTGCAACAAGGTCAGTTCCCGCATCCACTCGAATGAAGAGGAACAGCTGCAAGGGAGAAATACAAGGTTTAGGGCGCTTAATTAAAGATGTTTGTTTAAATGTTTTCCATTGTTTTTGAAATTTGTAATTTCCTTTTAATTAAGATTATTTTAATTGAGTTAAGTCATCAAGTGTTTAATTGTATACACCGGGAATAGAACAATTAAATTTTTCCTTGCTGCAACTTTGCAGGCTCGTTAACACAATACAGACCAAATAACTGTATATTAATCAATAATACAATAAATTAATAATCAGAAACACCAGGTATCCAGGCCATAATAGTGCAGAACTGAAGTATGTACAGCAACCAAAAATGGTCCACAGATGAATATTGATGAGGTAGGGTAGTGATTGTGGAATGTGGTTTAAGAGCCTGGTGGTTGCTGGAAAGAAGCCGTTCTTGAACGTGGAAGTCACAATTCTTCAGCTCCTGCATGTTCTTCATGATGGTAGGGGTGAGGTGAGAGCATGGACAGGATGCTGTGGGTCTTTGATGATATTAGCTGCCTTTTTGAGACAGCACCTTCTCTAGTGATGGGGAGGTCAGTATTTGTGATGGTCTGGGCAGCTCTACTACACTGTGCAGCATTTTTCATTTCAAATGACCAAACCAGGCATGAAGCAAACAGTCAGCGTGCCCTCCACCATAGTGGTCAGGACCCTTCTTCAGTTTGAAGATGGGTCCTGAACTTAAATATGGCCTGTCAAATCCCTCTACATGTATTACCTGACCTGTTGAGTCCCTCTCCAGCAGACTTTTTTAATTGCTTAATTATTTTTTAACATTGTGGATGTTTGCCAGTGCTGATGGTTGATTAGCTGAGCAGCATGGCCTAGTTAAAAGTTGGTTCAGCATTTCTGTGGGCAGGGCTTGTTGTGGCTCAGCTATGGAGTACTATTTATGTTCAGAAGACCCCTCCTTGCAAATGTCTTCACCAAGAGTGAAGCCAGCTCTCCCTGGAAAGTTCTCCTAGAAGGTAAATGCAGACTTAGACAGGAAATACTAGGTGCATAATGTGTTTCTATATTTGAGCCAGAATCAATGACAGGCCATATACTTGAAGAACCATTTAGGTTTCCAGTATAAATCTTAATTCAAGTTGTCGGGTTATGATCGGGGATGGGGCTGACATGATTGATAAAATTAATTTGAGACTCAAGGAAAGCCTGAGGTGTTGAGTTTGGCTTGGGTTAAGTTCCCATTGCTGGTCTCCATGTTCTGGACTTGAACAGGTAGGTCCCCATGAAGTATTTCCTTATTTATTGATTCACTGGATGTGGAAATCACTGGCAATGTTGCTACTTATTGTCCATCCACAATCAGTTCTGAACCAAGGAGGCAAATTAGTGGATCTGCCGTCACACAGGGGCAAGGATGGAAGATTTAGTTGAGTTTAGTTTCGAGATACACCATGGAAACAGGTCCTTTGGCCCACCGAGTCTGCACTGACCAGCAATGGCTGCAGGTTAACACTACCCTACACACACTAGGGACAATTCACATTTATACCAAGTCAATTAACCTACAAACCTGCACATCTTTGGAGTGTGGGAGGAACCCGAAGATCTTGGAGAAAACCCACGAGGTCACGGGGAAAACGTACAAACTCAGTACAGACAAGCACCTGTAGTCGGGATCAAACCCGTGTCTCTGGCACTGTAAGCGCTGTAAGGCAGCAACTCTGCGCCACTAGGACGCTCCAAACTGAGGAAGCAAGTTAGTGGGTCTGTTGCCACATAGAGGCAAGGATGGTAGATTTCTTTCCCTGAACCAAGTGGGTACCTATGACAATTGGGTGCTTTCATGGTCACTGTTATTTGTAGATTTATTTAATTACTTGAATTTAAATTCCGTCGGCACCATGGTGGATTTCAAGTACAAGTATCTGGATCAATGATGCAGAAGGCTGGCTGCCAGTTCAATAACATGATATCTTATCACAAACTACCTAGTAATACATACACCACATGGACTGCACTCCCTTCACCAGCTCGACCTGGTACCTCATCAAAAATCCCACCAACTTGGTAAAACATTGCATGTCCATGTTGACCTGCTTAATTATTCCAGTATCCTCCAAGTGATTATTAATCCGACATTTCTAAATGCTTTCCCGCCAGAAAGATTAAACAGACTTGTCTCCAAATGCTGGGCTAATACTGACTCACTTTTTTTTTAAACGGAGAGGAACATTTCCTGTTCTCTAGTCCTTTGGCACGGCCCCTGCATTCAAATATCATTGGTAAGTTTTTCAAGAGAGAGTTAGGTTTAGCTCTTAGGGCTAAAGGAATCAAGGGTTACGGGGAAAAAAGCAAGAACAGAGTACTGATTTTAGATGATCAGCCATGATCATATTGAATGGCGGTGCTGTCTCGAAGGGCCGAATGGCCTACTCCTGCACCTATTTTTCTATGTTTCTAAGTTATGGTCAGAGTCCCCTTAATTCCCTCATGTACTTCTCTCAGAATCTGATCCTGGTGACTTATCTACTTTCAGTTAAGCCAACCTTTCTAATACCTCCATGTTATGATTTTTTCCGTATCTTAACAGGGCGGCACGGTAGCGCAGCGGTAGAGTTGCTGCTTTACAGTGAATGCAGCGCCGGAGACTCAGGTTCGATCCTGACTACGGGTGCTGCACTGTAAGGAGTTTGTACGTTCTCCCCGTGACCTGCGTGGGTTTTCTCCGAGATCTTCGGTTTCCTCCCACACTCCAAAGATGTACAGGTATGTAGGTTAATTGGCTGGGTAAATGTAAAAATTGTCCCTAGTGGGTGTAGGATAGTGTTAATGTACGGGGATCACTGGGCGGCACGGACTTGGAGGGCCGAAAAGGCCTGTTTCCGGCTGTAGATATATGATATGATATGATATGATATTAACTATCTCCTCTTCCAGTATTAATTTGGAAGCAACCAATTTCCTAGTGAAGACCAGTTTATTTGGTACCTGGATAGTACTCTCAGCATCCATTTGGATAGTTCAGTTTAGTTTAGTTTAGAGATACAGCGTGTAAACAGGCCCTTCGGCCCACTGAGTCCATGCCGACCAGCAATCCGCGTACACTGGCACTATCTTACACACTAGGGACAATTTACAATTTTTATCCAAGTCAATAACCCTACATACCTGTACGTCTTTGGAGTGTGGGTGTAAACTAAAGCACCCGCGGAAAACCCACGCAGTCACGGGGAGAACGGACAAACTCCATACAGACAAGTGCCCATAGTCAGGATCAAACCCGGGTCTCTGGCGCTGTAAGGCAGCAACTCTAACTCTGGCCCACCATGCCACCCTAATGTTCCCATATTTGTCCTTAATGGGCCCTATTCCTTCATGTACTACCCTTTTACTATTTCTATACATACAGAATATTTGCGGATTGTTGTTTATATTGGCAGCTCCTCTCATACTCTCTTTTTTTGCCTTCCTTATTTTAGTGTTTCCTTCCTCTCTGATTCTTTTTGTAATCATCATGGTTGCTGCTGGTTTTTAATGACCTGAAACTTGTCATAATCAGCCTTTTTCAATTCAACCTTCCCCTGCATCTCCTCTATCATTCAGAGTGGCCTGTATTTGCTCCTTCTTGGATGTGCCTCCATTTTACCCATATACTTCCTTCTTGAAGGTAATCCATTGTTTTGCTGCAGTTTAACTCATCAACATTTCATTGTTGAGGAAGGAACTGCAGATGCTGGGTTTACACTGAAGATGGACACAAAATGCTGGAGTAACTCAGCGGGACAAGCAGCATCTCTGGATAGAAGGAATGGGTGACATTTCGGGTCGAGACCCTTCTTCAGACTGGGTCTCTGAAATGGCACCCATTCTTTCTCTCCAGAGATGTGGACTGTTCCACTGAGTTACTCCAGCATTTTGTGTCTAACATCTACTTCAAATTCACCTGGGCCATGTCCACTCTCATCCCATCTCATTCTTTATTTTAATTAATTATTCTTACTTTGGACTGTTCCGTCTCCCTTTGCCAAACTTAGAAACATAGAAAATAGGTGCAGAAGTAGGCCATTCAGCCCTTCGAGCCAGCACCTCCATTCAATATGATCATGGCTGATTATCCAAAATCAGTACCCCGTCCCTGCTTTCTCCCCATATCCTTTGATTCCGTTCTTAAAACTCCTAAATGCTACTTTACCAAAACCTGTTGCACTTGATCCATGTAATCCATTTGAATCAGATCTAGCAATTCTTCCTTCATCATCTGATTAGAAACATACTGCTCAGGAAAATTATCCCTGGCACTTTTGTGAAAACCTTCACCCTCTCTGCCCTTAACACTTACGTTCCAGAATGCATTAAGGATCTCACATTCATTGTACAACTTTGTAATTTCCCTGAATATTTACTCCTCTCCATCTATCCCACTTGCTGACCAAGAGCCCTAACCAAAGAGATTCTGTCTCGATCTCTCTGGGATACCATCTCACTCCAATACTATATTATTCTCTTTAATTAATGCTGCTAGCCCTCCTTTCTTTCCAGCCCTATCCTTCCTGAATGCACTGTGTCCAGGAACATTTAGCCCACAGCCTTCCACTTTTCAAATCACCACATCACATTAATACATGGCTATCAATGCCAGTAATTCGCCAACCTAATTTACTGCACTCTGAGCAGCCACATGCATGCATGGGAGACCAAATTTAGTTGTTTCTTTCCATTTTCTCAGCCCTAATAAAATCCTTATACTAATTTAACCTAACGTTAGGTTCCCCATTTCTTGGTTATTTTGGTCTTTAATTTTATTTTATCAATTTTCCTTACTGTCATTTCTTTTGTTAGTGCAGTCTTACTCTCTCCCTTCCCAATACACTTTGATTATCATTGACCATGTTTCATCGCCCTGGTTTATTGCCTTTTCCTTTCCTTTTGTCTTCCTTCTCTGCCTCAGAATTCTCTGAGTTCTGCCTCAGAAGGCAGTGGAGGCCAGTTCTCTGAATGCATTCAAGAGAGAGCTAGATAGAGCTCTTAAGGATAGCGGAGTCAGGGGGTATGGGGAGAAGGCAGGAACGGGGTACTGATTGAGAATGATCAGCCATGATCACATTGAATGGTGGTGCTGGCTCAAAGGGCCGAATGGCCTACTCCTGCACCTATTGTCTATTGTCCATTGTCTTCCCTAATACCCTCTCATTTAGACTTTATTTTACTTTATGAACTGATTTTTAGCGAAATGCAATGGGATTTCTAATCCTGCATCTTCCTGGTATAATGTTCACAAAATAACTCACTTCACACATCTCATTAATCCGCATCTGCCATTCTTCCTCCCATTTCACCAGCCTTGTTATGTCACCTTGAAGCCTGTGGCTAATTGTTTCAATCTTGTTCGCTTTACCCAGTTTTGTATCATCTGCCAGCATTATAATGCTATTCCCTGAACCAAATGCATGTTGTTTATAAAAATTGCAAAGGTTAATATACTCAAACTGATCCTTCGGGAAAAGCACTGCAAACCATCTACCTGTCTAAAAAAACATCCATTTATGGCCATTCTTTGCTTCCTGTCCCTGGGCCAATTTTCCAACAACACTGCCAACTTCCCTTACTTCCATGAGCTTCCTTCCAATTATCTTAATAAGCCTCCTTTGTGATGTTTTGATAACTGCCTCCCAGAAGTCTATCTATGCAACATCTCCTAAACTACCCTGATCAAGGTTCTGTTACCTCATCAAGTAATTAAATCATTAGTCAGTCATGCTTTCCTGAACAAATCCAGGCTGATCCTCCTTCATTACCCATGCCTTTGCAAATTCAAGTTTATTTTGTCCACAATAATAGTCTCTGGTAAACTCTATCCTTTCTGAATTAGGTATTAAGGAAACACAAGCATTAATGCTAACCAGTCTGTAGTTTCCCTCCTCTCCCCTTTCTTGACTAGGGGAACAACACTAGAAATCCTCCAACACAACTCTGAATCAGAAGAAGAGTGAGATACAGTGATGAAAATCCTCTGCTCTGCCCACACTCATTGCATTCCATCTGGACTGGTGACACCAACTTTTGTAAGGCTAATCATTTTTGGATGTCTTTTCTACATTTTGTAATTCTATCAATATCCACCCTATTTTCATTTACTGTAACATCACAATGTCTGCTTCCTTTGGGAAGACACATGTAAAGAACTCATTTAAAACTACATCCCATGTCTTCTGTCTCCATGTGAATGTTCCCTTTAGGGGCCCTTATTTCCCCTCACTGTACACTTTCACTTCATGTTTATACATTTTCTTAGGCTTCATCCTCCTGATGGCTGATAATCTTTTCCTTTAATCTATTCTTTAAACATTCTTCCCCTTAATTCCCTTCTGTTCCCTCCTAGTTCTGTTCATTAGCTGGATTTTGTTAGGTTAATTTAACTTTCATTTCCAGTCATGTGTTCGTGCCTTTGAGTCATTGGACATAGCATTGTTTCTCACTTGAGGTGCCGCCCAAGCTGCTGAGTATTTGCAATATTTTCTATTTTTATTTCCATTTCAGCATCTGTTATATTTTGCTTTTGAATAAACTATCTCTTCCCTAAATATCCTTTGTTTCTTCGTTACTGTTATGCTGAAAACACTTTTTTTTCCCCAATCTACGTGCCCATTCTTAAAGCACAAATTACCTTCTCAAATTAGCACTCAAATGTCTTCAGTTGGTACAGTTCGGTACCTTTGTTATTTTCTGATGCCTTTCCTTGGGTTCCTCAAGTTGAAATGTGTGGTAGTCACAGCCACAGATAATTTCCCCATTGGAACGCAGTCTATTTCCTTAGTTGAATGGAAGCACATTGATTATGTTCTCTTCGACATCCATTTAAAAATTCCTCTCCATTCAAACTCTTAGCACTCTGATTTACCCAGTCGGATAATTATAGTTCTATTTTTATTCAGCTTTTGAAAATCACAGATAAATTTGCTCACGTTTTTAATTTTTCAGGTTGTTTAGTGTTTTATAATAGAAGCTTCCAGCTGCAAAACTGATCTCCTTCTGCCCCTCGACTCATTTCAAGTACATTTATTCCAAGAATAACTCAATGCACCTATTTAATATTATAAAATCATCCTCAACCAATTTCGGCTTCGTCAAACACTTGCGCTCTGTCCACCAGGGCTAACTTGAGCTCTCGGTTGCTAGCTAGTTTAATTTTCCTTCATATTCCACTCTGATCTGTCTCCCCTCCCTCCCAACCACACACACCTTTCTTTCCATTCCCTTCTGCACCCAGTTCCTTTCCCCACCTCCACCTCCTCCATCCCCACATGTCCCACTCATCCATACTCCCGGTCTTCCATTTGTCTTCACCTCCCTCCCCATTCCTTCTATCCAGTATTGTTCCCTCTGGTTCAAAATTTCCTCCCCCCCCCCCTCCATCCTTCTCAGATTCCACCATTAGATTCAGATTCAGATTATATTAGATTCAGATTAGAATCTGAATCATTAGATTCCATTTAGTGTAAGAAAATAACTGCAGATGCTGGTACAAATCAAAGGTATTTATTTCACCAATGCTGGAGTAACTCAGCAGGTCAGGCAGCATCTCAGGAGAGAAGGAATGGGTGACTTTTCGAGTCGAGACCCTTCTTCAGACTGATGTCAGGGGGGCGGGACAAAGGAGCTTTTTTCTTCCTTTGTCCTTCCTTTGTCCCGCCCCGCTGACATGAGTCTGAAGAAGGGTCTCGACCCGAAACGTCGCCCATTCCTTCTCTCCTGAGATGCTGCCTGACCTGCTGAGTTACTCCAGCATTTGGTGAAATAAATACATCAGATTCCATTTTGTCTCCACTCATCATCTCCAGCCTTGGTTGCCACGTCCACCCTTCTCTCCCCCACCTGACCTATCTATTAATCAACCCCTCCACACTGCGATCCACATATTACTTGCCTGCTCTTTCCCCAGCACTACTCATCTTTCTCTACCATTGATTCATTTCGCCCTCTACCCCATCAGTCTGAGGGTGGGTTTAGTTCCCACCACAAATGCTGCCTGACCCATCGAGATCCCCCGACAGTTCCCCTTTCTGACTCAAGATTCCAGCATCTGCAATCTCTTGTGTCCCCTTTCTTTCCCTTCTCTGGATGGAATATTAAGTCAGGAATATTAAACTTTGTTTGACCAACGTTGTTGTGAATCCAGCCCGAGAGGCAATTTTTGTGTACAGTTTATTAGCCTTGCTATTTACACCACAGATACTAATACTAATACTATTAATACATTCTGCGCCACTCTCTCTTGATTTTTTAAAATCTGGTCCCTGTAATTATTGGGAAATTTCTAATTTTATGGCTATTTATACTTTTGTAATTACAATTTTGTATCTTTCAAATACTTTCTGCTCCCCAACCTTCCAAGTTAGTTTTTACCCTTGACAAGAGTCATTGTTAACCTTTCAGCATGAACACTTGTCTGAGCTTTGTTGGGTGGGGTGTAGCACATCCATATTGCATCATCCTCCCTTTCTTAAGAACCCACCACAATGCCCTTGTACAAATTTAACCAACCCAGCTTTTGTCTGAAGAAGGGTTCGCGACCCGAAACGTCACCCATTCCTTCTCTCCAGAGATGCTGCCTGTCCCGCTGGGTTACTCTAGCTTTTTTTGTGTCTGTCTTTTGTCTACATAGGTGCTTTTCTCAATCAATATCTCTGGCTGTTCCCTTTTTCCTGACATGTTCTAGACCATTCAGTGACACCCGTTACTCTTGGACAAGTGAGGCAACCATCCATATGAGAATCCCTTTTATTATTACAGAAATATCTCCCCATAACCCTTGATTCCGCTAGCCCTAGGAGCTAGGGCTCATTCCATTCCTAAATGGCCTACCACTTATTCTTAAACTGTGACCCCTGGTTCTGCACTCCCCCAACATCGGTAACATTGTTCGTGCATCTAGCCTGTCCAATCCCATAAGAATTTTATATGTTTCTATAAGATCCCCTGTCATCCTTCTAAATTCCAGTGAATATTAGCCCAGTTGACCCATTCTTTCATCATATGTCAGTCCCGCCATCCCGGGAATTAACCTGGTGAACCTATGCTGCACTCCCTCAATAGCAAGAATGTCCTTCCTCAAATTAGGAGACCAAAACTGCACACAATACTCCAGGTGAAGTCTCCGAAGGGGCCTGTACAACTGTAGTAGGACCTCCTTGCTGCAATACTCAAATCCTCTCGCTGTGAAGGCCAACATGTAATTTGCTTTCTTTACTGCCTGCTGTACCTGCATAGAGTTGGGTTGAGGTGAAAATCTGGGCCATGATCACTGAAGATAGACTCAAAGCGCTGTAGTAACTCAGCGGGTCTGACAGCATCTCTGGAGAGAAGGAATAGCTGACATTTCAGGCCGAGACCCTTCTTCAGACCTGAAGAAGGATCTCGACCTAAAACATCACCTATTCCTTTTCTCCAGAGATGCTGCCTGTTCCGCTGAATTATTCCAGCCTTTTGTGTCTATCTTCAGTTTAAACAAGCATCTGCAGTTCCTTCCTACACACTATGATCACTGAAGATGTTTTTAAGTGAATATTTCCTAACATAAAAGCAAACCCTTTGATAATACAATGGCACTTGTGCCATTGTTTCAAAACAATCAATATACATGTCCATGACAAAAAAAAGAACTCGAGAAGAACTCTGCAGGTCAAGCAGCATCTGTGACAGCAAAAAGTATAAGTTTACATTTTGCTTTGACTCAAAACATCGACTTACACCTTTTTGCCCCCACAAATACTGCTTGACAACTCAAGGGCCTGTCCCATCTAGGCGATTTTTTAGGCGACTGTCGAGGTCATAGCAGATCGCCAAGATTTTCTTTTACCCTACGACAATGACCACGACATTGCCGAGTCAGGTCGATACAAGTTACTTTTTTTGTGAAACTAGCACCTGGCTAAGAGATTACACCATCTTCGGAAACATCACGAAATTCCCACGCTTATCAATGCTTCTCCGGCATTCTAATTTTCACTGAAATCACTGACTAGTCTGTAATTACTTGAGAGTTTTGAAATATAACATCTTGCCCGGGTTACTTGAAAACCAAGCTTCACGGTAACAAGGCATAAACTGGATTGACTTCCAGTTTACTAATAGCAGTATTAAGAAATTTAATTTTAAACGTGGTTAAATGGATTTTTGTGCGAGTGTGGGCATTCTATGAAAATGTACGGCAGATGCATATCTGGTTTCTGGGTTGCATATCTGGGTTGGGAGCCTACTTTAAAAGTAATCGCTGAGGCCATAAACATCGCAAAATTCCCATGCTTACCTGACCATCAAACTGTCACCTCCAATCTACCTGTCAAATGTCCTGACGGTAAATAAATTGGTTAAACAAAAGTATTTTATGGTATCTTCAAATAACTTCACTTAATTTAATATTATGTGCTTTTAAATGCATCTGCAACAACCTTGCAAACCTGGGGACAGCATGCGACAACGCCTACAATAAGCAACGATACCTGGCGACAAGCCAGCTGTCGCCGAGAAATTTCAATCCGGTTAATTTCTCAGCGACGCGCCGAGATCCACTACGATTTTTGGAAGACTCCTCACGATCATGCCCGCGACACCCCGGCGAATTGTCGGTGACAGCCTAGTCGCCGGCAGTCGCCTTAAAATCGCCTAAGTGGGACAGGCCCTTTAGTTTTTCTAAAGTCCTGTTTTATGTTCCAGATTCCGCAATCTACACTCTATTTTTCCTACATGTCCTGTGAACTTAGCTGCAGGTCCAGCAAAGATAATAGAGCAGAGCAAGATAGACCACACGACCCTAAAAAAAGTAGCATGTCATGGCGCCATTTAAGTAGGGAGAAACTTGCAGAAACATTTCAAAATAAAAATAACAAAAATCTGTGAATTGATAGATGAGATATATTCTGCATTTTATGGTATCATCACACATACTGTTCCCCCAAAACACTGATTACACTGCGAGAGGAATAGCGAACGGTGGGTTTTGCTTACTAAAATGGCGGATGTTCCGCTCCTTTGCGCACTACACTTCAGTATAGGCGATTTCGATGGAGTGGTTCATCTTGCTCCTCTAGTATCTTTGATGTTCAGTGAACTGAGTTGAACTTAGTTACTTAAAGTGTCTGACAACTATCCTGACCTTGTGTTAATGCGATTCCACCATTAGCTGCCAGAATCAGCTGATACAAAAAGTTGACAATCACATTAGCCCATCAGTACATTAAAGAGGGATTTCACAATTTCCAAGCTGAGATTTTACTCCTATACATCAGTCTTCCATAATGCTCCCTTAGTAGAAATAAAAATGAAGAGACTTTTTAATAAATCAAGAGCATGTGCCATCGTTGGAAAATGTCTTGTTAGATTAAATTAGTACAGGAATGTAGGAAAATAACTGCAGATGCTGGTACAAATCGAAGGTATCACAAAATGCTGGAGTAACTCAGCAGGTCAGGCAGCATCTAGGAGAGAGGTGACGTTTCAGGTCGAGACCCTTCTTCAGACATTAAATGAGTACGTGTCTGTTTGAAGCATTTTGATTCCTCATCATGTAGGAGGATAAATGATGTCTGGTCAAATTTTAGATATGCTATAAACTGCAATGTTTCTTTAGACTATTCTTCCAGCTTTCTTCCCCCCCCCCCACCCTTGAAGTCAGTCTGAAGAAGGAACCTGACCCAAAATGTCACCGATCCATGCTCTCCAAGGATGTTACCTGACCCACTGAGTAACTCCAGCAGTTTGTGTCTGTCCTTAGACTATCTAGGTTTCAGGGTGGGAATGCACACAGAAGTTTAGTGAACGAGCAGTGTGTAAATCTTGTTTGAATATAATTAGCAATATTTCATTTCTAAAGAGATTTTCATCCCTGACAAGATAACGATTGACGAATATTTCGAATGTGTGACTGTAAATCACGAAGAATCTGTCTCAGTGCCAAATAGAGCTTGCTTGCTGCCTCATTTTATATGGATGTAAGTAAGGTCACTATTGCCTTATTGGGTTGGCTGCCAATATTTTGATGCTTGATGGATACTGTAGAGCCATGAAATTGATGTATTTTTAAGGATGGAATGAATTTCTCTTTGTCATAGAATTCCTCTATATTTTCCACAATATATAGGACTGTCATATGATGAAAGAATGGAGCGACTGGGCTTGTATTCACTGGAATTTAGAAGGATGAGAGGGGATCTTATAGAAACATATAAAATTATTAAGGGATTGGACATGCTAGATGCAGGAAACATGTTCCCGATGTTGGGGGAGTCCAGAACCAGGGGCCACAGTTTAAGAATAAAGGTTAGGCCATTTAGAATGGAGAGGAGGAAAAGCTTTTTCACACAGAGTTGTGAATTTGTGGAATTCTCTGCCTCAGAAGACAGTGGAGGCCGATTCACTGGATGCATTCAAAAGAGAGTTAGATAGACCTCTTAGGGCTAGCGGAATCAAGGGGTATGGGGAGAAGGCAGGAACGGAGTACTGATTGTGGATGATCAGCCATGATCACATTGAATGGCGGTACTGGCTCGAAGGGCCAAATGGCCTCCTCCTGCACCTATTGTCTATGTATCTATGTATCTATGAGAATGCTTGAGGCCAGAATACACTCTTTTATAAAACTTTTTTGAATAGAATTTTAACTTTAAGAAATATATTTGCAGAACAATTTCATGTTTAAGATCTTTCCTATGTTGGGATATGCGTCTTCATTAAAAAATTAAATTTTTAGATGTGAAATGGGAAATTAAAAAATCAATATCAATGGCACATAGTTTAGAAGTTCAAGTGCATTGTATCATTAGAGGTGTAGAGGAAGGAACTGCAGATGGTGGTTTATACTGAAGATAGACACAAAATGCTGGAGTACCTCAGTGGGACAGGCAGCATCTCTGGAGCAAAGGAATGGATGATTTTTCAGGTCGAGACCCTTCTTCAGACTTTAGAGGTGATTGGATATTCACATCAGTAAAATACACCGATCAGCCAAAACATTATGCCCATTGACAGGTAAAGTGAATAACATTGATTATCTTGTTGCAATGACACCTGTCAAGGGGTGGGATATATTAGGCAGCAAGTGAACAGTCAGTCCTTGAAGTTGATGTGTTGGCTGCAGGAGAAATGGGCAGGAGTAAAGACCTGAGCGACTTTGACAAGGGCCAAATTGTTATGGCCAGATGACTGGGTCAGAGCATCTCTGAAATGGCAAGGCTTGTGGGGTGCTCCCGGTCAGCAATGGTGAGTACCTACCGACAGTGGTCCGAGGAGGGACAAACCACAAACCGGCAACAGGGTGTTGGGCGCCCAAGGCTCATAGACAATAGACAATAGACAATAGACAATAGGTGCAGGAGTAGGCCATTCAGCCCTTCGAGCCAGCACCGCCATTCAATGCGATCATGGCTGATCACTCTCAATCAGTACCCCGTTCCTGCCTTCTCCCCATACCCCCTCACTCCGCTATCCTTAAGAGCTCTATCCAGCTCTCTCTTGAAAGCATCCAACGAACTGGCCTCCACTGCCTTCTGAGGCAGAGAATTCCACACCTTCACCACTCTCTGACTGAAAAAGTTCTTCCTCATCTCCGTTCTAAATGGCCTACCCCTTATTCTTAAACTGTGGCCCCTTGTTCTGGACTCCCCCAACATTGGGAACATGTTTCCTGCCTCTAATGTTTCCAATCCCCTAATTATCTTATATGTTTCAATAAGATCCCCCCTCATCCTTCTAAATTCCAGTGTATACAAGCCCAATCGCTCCAGCCTTTCAACATACGACAGTCCCGCCATTCCGGGAATTAACCTAGTGAACCTACACTGCGCGAGGGCAACGAAGGCTATCCCGTCTGGTCCGAACTGATAGAAGGTCTACTGTGGCACAAGTCACAGAAATTTTTAATGGTCGCCACGGGAGGAATGTGTCACAATACACAGAGCATCGCACCCTGCTGCCTGTGGGGCTGCACACGGAGGACCAACAACATATTAGGCAGGTGGTCATAATGTTTTGGCTGATCGGTGTATATCCATTAGAATGTTTGTACCCAGGTTAGATCCAAGCCAGGTTAGGACAGGCCTGTGCAGGAATGCATAACTCCATTTGAGAGTATTTATTTATGTCACATATATACAGAAAATATACTGGCATGTAGCTATCTAGTGCAGGTGGATTGCAACACAATAATCAAATCTTAGAGTCTTAGTGGAAATATAAACCAGTAAAATAATGTTAAACCATTGAACTTTGGCATTAAATTATTATGCTTCCTCTTCTGCCATCCGTTGTATTGACTTCTCAACTTCTGTCTTTGGGTGATAATACAAAATAGCATTGAATTTCACAGAATATCACAAGGTAAAAGAATTGCAGTTACCAGAAATCTGCAATAAATACTCAGTAGAATTGACAGCATCTGAGAGATTTGTTTCTGTGCGGTTTTACTAACGTGCATGATTTGACATTATTTTGTTATCAGCCTTCAATAGGACATCTGAAAAGTGTACAGAAAAAAGACGCATGATATACCAACATTGGCCTGTGGAGCAACCTCTTGAATGTTTTCACAGATGTGGAGTCTAAAAAGCTCGAAGGGGGAAAGGAGAAAGGGGGGAGGTGGGGTGGGGGGGAGGGGCGCATGGAAAATGCCTATTGATGAAATCCCTAATGGATAATATATAAATAATTGCACGAGGTTTGAAATGCATCTAGGAGGTGGTGTGGATGTGGGGGAAGAGGTGAGAGTGTAGGAAATGAATCAGGTGATAGAATAGATCTGGTTGTACAGAGAAAAGGAAATGAGCCCCATGGAGCTATATTACAGTGGAGGGACACATTTCAATGCTTTATTTCTAATTCCTCTGCACTTTATTGATGCATATTCCCCCAATATAAACATAAGCAATTGCTTTATTTCTCTGCCGACGTACCATAAGGACTTACTTTCCTTCTCCACTGGTCTTGTACACAGCGTGGTCAATTTTAATGAGGTCCCTTCATCTCAATCCCTCCAGATCCCTTTCCTGTACTGGATTCGCATTTCTGAATGGATTTTACAAGCAGTTAATGAACACCTGTAACACCCAGCAATGTTATGCCAGCTGCAAGTAATTCCAAACCTACTGTATCTCAACTGCTCAAATGAAAAGCCTGATTCATGGACTGTTCTCTGTCTCAGAGCTGATGAGGAAAGGGGCCCTTTCCAGCCTGGCAGACCAATCAGACCAGGCACTACAGGGCCTTGCAAAGGTTTGTTCACCCTAACCCTAACCCTCTAGACTTCAGAAGGGGTTAGAAAAAGGTTCAATTACTCGGACAAGAGTCTAGGATAAACCAGCATTGATATGTTAATGAGGGGTTAAAGGACAAATGTTCATACTGAAACTATTTATGAAAAGCTGATTGTAGCGTAACAAGTGCAGTACAACAGTTGATACTGAAGTGCGACAAACGAGACAGAAATCCACCTCAGAAGAAAACCTAATTGGATTACTATTGCGTAGATCCATGTTTCTAAGGAAAGCAACAAGGATGAAATGGAAAAGACGCAATAGTGCAAGTTAAAATTCAACCACCGAGTATCATTCATGCTTCCATTTTGAAATAATGTGAATAAATTAATAATCCCCCTACGTGATTTGGCAAAACGCAAAATGAATGACGTCTTACATTTTATGTGTAAGTTGCTACCCATCTTTCTTTTATCTGCAACATTCGTTAAAACCAAGTGGGCTGGAGCTAATTGGTAAATACTATTAATTTAGTAGAAAATTGGTATCATTTCTTCATTCAAGTTCCACCAAGTGCAGGACCCCTTTGTAATCACACAAGCCCCAGATCTGCTGGCAACTCCTTGCCAGTGGGTTCCCATCTGCAGTCAGACGTTGAGCTCCTCATGATCAACCAACTTTGGACAAATTCCTTAGCCCTGAGAGTGTGACCTTTGGATGTACTTCGTTTTACACCTGAACCAAGGGCAATGAGTTTACTATCACTTATTTATTGTATGTTGTCGAGTTTACTCTCATGTGCACAAGCACTCTGAGCTACAGGTACAACAGAATTCTTCAGTTGCAGCAGCTTCACAGGCACATAGACTCAGCTAAACACACAAAAACACACCTAAATTACACAATATTCTGCAATACAGTAAGAAAGAAAAAAAAATGCAAAAGAAACAAGACATTAGTACAAAACACACAAAATGAGTCCATTTATTCATAAAATGCTGGAGTAACTCAGCAGGTCAGGCAGCATCTCGGGAGAGAAGGAATGGGTGACGTTTCGGGTCGAGACCCTTCTTCAGACTGTCCATTTAGTCAGAGGAAGGATATTCTTGCTATTGAGGGCGTGCAGCGTAGGTTCACTAGGTTAATTCCCGGAATGGCGGGACTGTCGTATGTTGAAAGGCTGGAGCAATTAGGCTTGTATACACTGGAATTTAGAAGGATGAGGGGGGATCTTATTGAAACATATAAGATAATTAGGGGATTGGACACATTAGAGGCAGGAAACATGTTCCCAATGTTGGGGGAGTCCAGAACAAGGGGCCACAGTTTAAGAATAAGGGGTAGGCCATTTAGAATGGAGATGAGGAAGAACTTTTTCAGTCAGAGAGTGGTGAAGGTGTGGAATTCTCTGCCTCAGAAGGCAGTGGAGGCCAGTTCGTTGGATGCTTTCAAGAGAGAGCTGGATAGAGCTCTTAAGGATAGCGGAGTGAGGGGGTATGGGGAGAAGGCAGGAACGGGGTACTGATTGAGAGTGATCAGCCATGATCGCATTGAATGGCGGTGCTGGCTCGAAGGGCTGAATGGCCTACTCCTGCACCTATTGTCCATTGTCTATTGTCTATTGTCTATTGATGCAAATGAACAGCTACATGGGAGAGAGGTAAATAATATCTAATTTACACTTCCTAAAATTATTTTAATTTTATGCGCTTTTTTACAATGTTTTAACATTTTTCAACATTTTTATTGCTCTTGGAATGTGTATGAATATCAGTCTTATGCATCCTATGGAGGGTCTCGACCCGAAACGTCACCCATTCCCTCTCTCCTAGATGCTGCCTGACCTGCTGAGTTACTCCAGCATTTTGTTTATGCATCCAGCCACCCTGACCTAGCCAACTGTCCATTCTTTCAGCGGCACGTTGGCGCAGCGGTAGAGTTGCTGCCTTACAGCGAATGCAGCGCCGGAGACCCGGGTTCGATCCCGACCACAGGTGCTGTCTGTACAGTGTTTGTACGTTCTCCCCGTGACCTGCGTGGGTTTTCTCCGAGACCTTCGGTTTCCTCCCGTACTCCAAAGATGTACAGGCATGTAGGTTAATTGGCTTGGTAAATGTCAAAATTGTACCTAGTGGGAAAAGGATAGTGTTAATGTGCGGGGATTGCTGGTCGGTGCGGACCTGGTGGGCCGAAAGGGCCTGTTTCTGCGCTGTATCTCTAAACTAAACTAAACTATTTTGCAGGATTTTTCTGGCCTCTTGGCATTTGAGCATTGAAGGCCCAGTATTACAAGGTGTTTCACCCAAATCAGACCAGCGCTTAGCAGCAAGTTGACAATGCTGGTTCTTTAGAAGCCAGAGACATTTTTACCACACAGCACGCTGGTGAGGATAGACAGTCTATTTCTAGCAGCATGTTTTGGCCCAATTTTAAGCTTCCTGATGGACATCCTGCCGAGCAGTATCAGGCCCAAAAGTAATGTCAGTGTAACACAAATCTATCATTTTTGGCAACACACTGGAGCAATATTAATCAAACCCATTGGTGGGAGCCAAGTTATTCACATCCTCCTGGGGATGATCAATTAGAATTATAATCTGCTCAACCAGGCAGCTGATAAGGAAATGGCCATCAGTGGAGGTAACTATAGCTGTAGAAAAATTCCTTCCAAATCAAAAACTTCAACCTTTCTCTGCTCTTCAAAGGTGTCTGTTCCTTCAGCCAGCAGCTGGACTATTGCAGCAGCACATCACAGACTCCCCTGTGATGAACATCCAAGTATAGGCAGAAGCCCATTAAAAATTTAAATTAAGTTAACCTTAGAAACTTTGCCAGATTGATTACCAAACAAGCATGTGGACGGAAATCCCCAATCATTACATGTTAACATTCACGCAGAAATAATCAGGTATGTTACCTGTATTTCATATTATCGGCATTGTAACATATTTGTTTCCTTTACCTATTGAAGGCATGCCAGGTGTCGAGCCATTCCCATGATGAACATGATTCAACAGCTTTATAGAAACCTCACATTGGCACCTGCGCAGAGGTACCTTGCTCTAAAATGGTAAATCTCTTTCCTTCCACAGAATGCTGCTATATCTGCTGCATTTCCTGCACTTTCTGCCTTCATTTCAGAAATATCCAGCGACAGACTGGCGTTATGAAGCTCAAAGGACGAGGACAGGCAATGAGACAACCCAAACCAACTGACTGCAAGGACCAGTCTCGGATACTCTGCTGCAGTTCAGGAATTCAGAAGGGGATTATTGCAAATTGAACTCGTATACCTGTAGGCAATTTTGGCTTCGGCCTACTCCATAGGCGGCCTCTAGATATCCAGAAACACCCCAATTAATTCACATTATTGGGCACATTGTCACTGAAATCTGGATCTGCATGATTTGCCCTTCAAGTTCAAGTTGCTGGATACAAATTAAATGTAGAACATAGATCAGCTGTGACCTTCTGAAGAAGGGTCTTGACTCAAAGCGTCACATATTCATTTTCCCCAGAGATGCTGTCTGACCCACTGAGTTACTCCAGCTTTTTTGTTTCATTCAGCAGTGACCAAAGGTGGCTAATCGCTGACCAGAAGACCTATGCTAACATTAGTAGTTTGCCATGCTATCATTCTTTGAATCGCACCTCCATAATTACTCAGGATCTATTGGAAAATGGATAAAGGATCCACGATCCATGTTATTTCTCTTAAACTCAAAATAACATTAATTAAGGATAAATAGGCAACTGTAGCAGGATTCTGAATCCATAAATGAGTTAAAAAAATAAATGGTACTTTGAATCTTACAACAAACCTAAATTCTTGACTGCTAGACTTTGGGATGATTTGTGAAGCTATTTGATGAAAAAGATAACAATTCCTTTTTGAGGAAATATTCGAATTAATATTTCATGAAATATTGATATTAACAAGTATTAATAAATTACTACATATATAAGGAACAGACTGTTCTTAATTAATCTTCTATGAAAGTGGTGTTTTTTATTGTTCTTTAGCATTTAATATACTCCATTTCAAGCTTCCTACAGTATGCAGTGTAAAAGCTGTGTTAAAATTGGTGTGTGATGATAAATGACTTTCAAAAGGCATCCAAAATTATCAGCTGTTTTTTTTGTAGTTCTTCAGCTTGAATCATGCATTAGTTTAATTAAGCTAAAATTGTACAACACTTCTGATTTACCCTTATTCTTGTGATGCTGAAACAGTTGACATTTCAAAGTATCCAGAGGCCTGTTCATTTCATAAATAGTGATTCCAATAACTAGTACTTAACTTTGGTGAATTTGGCTGAAACAGCTTAAACTTGCTGAGTCCTGACTGGATCGCCATTGGGGTAAAGGCAGGGGGAGAGAGGTGATGGTGGTAACAAATTATATCTATTCTTTGAGATTCTGTTTTAAAATTTTGTATCAGCGTATTGGTGCCCGTCAGATACCATCGTCCTCAAACCAGCAATGTTCCTGACAAAGATGAATGACCTGACCTGCTTCAGATGTCAAAAGAATTGGACTTTGGAGACAATTTTATTTAATGATTAGAGTCGGTATTGTTTTCATGGTGTCTCTTCACTTGCTTTGAAAGGAGTCATGAGATAGTGCTGGCCCAATTCCCATTTTATTGCTTTTTATCTTTGGAGTCTTTAGCTGCTGCCATTGGAGCTGAATCAGGTGTCAAAGTGGCTCCCAAGTTCATAGATTCCCTATACACTGATGTCGTTTTTGTTGTTCTCTGCTGAGACCAGCAGAGCATTGCTGATTTACTTGTACTTTCTGTACAAGTAAAAGTTTTAGCAACCAATTTGGTGTTAAGATTAGATGAAATGAGGATTACTTTACAGTCTTTTACGTTTTGCCTACTAATATAATGTGTTTGTTCAATGGATATTTTAAAAACTTTAAGTATACTAGCATTTGATCCTTTTTTTGCAAAAATGCTTAAACATTGGCATGATTTAGGTAGAAATTGCTTCTATTCATTTATAACATAGGCTGAATTAACTCTCTAAAAATCTTGCACAGATAAAGTTTCCCATGTATATACCCTTGTTTTCATTATATTTGTTTCTTCATCCTTTTCATTTTGGATTGAGCATATTGTATTTGGTTGCCAATGATGTTATTAACAGGGAAGTGAAAGTGATGGAGGCGAGGCTGGGATCTTTTGAACATCAGGAGATGATACATCTTATATATGATTCTGAAAGATCAAAGGAACGGTGGGATACCCCTTGTTCTTTTGTAGCTTTTTTCTCTTTCTTTATACCAAACTTACTTAAGGGGATTTTTTTTCTCTCTCTGTTTGCTCGTTGTAACAAAATCAGAAACTTGAATAAAGAATGCATTTATGATTTTGCTATGTAGCAATGAAAAAAAAATCTTTCCTCTTTCTTACTTATTCATGAAGAAATGATGGGTCTAGTTCATATATTTTCAATATTTTAGAAAATAGCCCTTATTTCATGCAATAATTCAGTTTTTGAAACAGATAATTGGGCATTTATAATGACTTATAGATTGGCTATGAGTTCGTCTTAATAATAATAATAATAATACATTACATTTATATAGCGCTTTTCATATACTCAAAGACGCTTTACAGGGATTTAGAGAACATAGGGAAGTGAATAAATAGATAAATAAGTAAATAAGTAAACGAACAGAGAAAGGAGACAGAGGGTGGGGTGGTCTTCCGTTTGGGAATCTCTCCTGCTTGGATTTGGGAGGGGGAGAGGAAATTAATTGGGCCACATGGACAGACCATAGATAGAAATATATGTGTATATCTAGATGGAAGTTTGTACTGTTAAAAGAAACTTCTGGGTAATTCTGCACTCCCACCAATCAATATTTTGTACTTTATGTAAATAAAAGCAACTTTTTGCATGAGAGGAAGACAACTTCTTCACTTCATATTTCACTTGTTTCTATATTTTATTGAACTGGAATAAACTACAACACATGCCTGGGACTGCCTTATATGATCAAGACTTTAATTTGGTAAATGAGATGTTTAACCGTTCTAAGAATCTACTAGAGAAAAGGAAAGAGTAAAATATGCTGACACTATCTGAAGCACACTAATTGAAGCATGGTCCCATCAGGAAATGGAGTGGATTTTCCAATCACACGTTCAAGAATTTAAGCAACAACATTGCCCTCAACCACTGGTCTAGATTTTGATTTCTCTTCTTTAGTTTAGTTTCAAGACTCCTGACCTTAGCTGCTTCAAGGCAAAACAGTTGTGCGAGGGGAACCTTAAACCCCAAATAATAACCCATTAATGTTAGTGGCGTGAGATAATAACTCAAGCTTTCTTGCATAACATATTTCTGTGAGAATTGTATTTTTCAGAGGAATAAAAGAGAAACTTAATTCCAATATAAAAATCTTTCTGATTATTTTTTTTCCATTCAGGATACGTCACTGGAACATAGCTCACTTTCACCAAAGCAACAACACTTCAGAGGCCCAGACAACATGGGTACAAATCCCATTACGTACGACTGAGAAGTTGAAATCATTTTTTAAAATCTGGAACTGAGCAAAAGTAAAAGTAAAAGCCCAATTAATTTCCTCTCCCCCTCCAAAATCCAGGCAGGAGAGATTTCCAAACGGAAGACGAACTCACAGCCAATCTATAAGTCATTATAAATGCCCAATTATCTGTTTCAAAAACTGAATTATTGCATGAAATAAGGGCTATTTTCTAAAATATTGAAAATATATGAACTAGACCCATCATTTCTTCATGAATAAGTAAGAAAGGGGAAAGATTTTTTTTTCATTGCTACATAGCAAAATCTTAAATGCATTCTTTATTCAAGTTTCTAATTTTGTTACAACGAGCAAACAGAGAGAAAAAAAAAATCCCCGTAAGTAAGCATCGTATGGGAGGCGCATTCCCAATCTCGTTGTACCCCTGTACAATGACAATGAAGATATATTGTATTGTATTGTATTGTATTTCAAGCATGAGAAATATTTGTATAATTCTCAGTGATGCAAGTTTCATAATTCCGCCAATAAGTGAATGCGCTCATCCTAGTTTGTGGCTTGGTAGGAATCTAGCATCTTTCAGAGGTTCTTGTATGTGAAAGAAAGAGGGGCTTTTGTGTCCACGGCGATTACAGTCTGATGTACCTTGCAGTCCTTTGCCATCCAAATGGGTTTCAATATGGCAGAACGAGCAAGATCTTTGCAGACAGGACAGTGAGGCTAATGCTTCAAGTCCACAGTCATTCTGCAAAGCAGCATCACTTCATGTGTCTGAAATTTTGCTTTGACTACTCACAGGCCAAGGCTTCCCTGTCATGGGACAATGTCGGGAAATAAGCCCCACTTATGTCATGCAATATATTTACCTTATTTCACTTCGTAGAAAGGATGTGAATTGTTTGCTTTGTGCCAATATATTTTTCAACAAGAAGGTTAGTGGCGTGACATAATAACCCAAGCTTTCTTGCATAACAAATTTCTGTGAGAATTGTATTTTTCAGAGGAATAAAAGAGAAACTTAATTCCAATATAAAAATGTCTAAAAATCTTTCTGATTTTTTTTTCCCCATTCAGATACGTCACTGCAACATAGCTCACTTTCACCCAAGCAACAACACTTCAGAGGCCCAGCCAACATGGGTACAAATCCCATTACGTACGACTGAGAAGTTGAAATCATTTTTAAAAATCTGGAACTGAGCAAAAGTGTCCATGATGTGATAGATTGTTCCTGGATGGAAGAAGACCTGCCATTCTTGCCTGCAATGAACTACTTGTGACTGCCATACCACATCAGAAACATTAGTAGCATTAGTATAGATGGCTGTTAACTGGTATCGAAAGATGGCCCAGTAAGTCACTCAGTTGTATGAATAACATTGGACAGGTAAAATGAATGCACATTAGAGGATAATTAAACACAGGCAATGATGCTGGCCTTGGGTATGATGCCCATATGGAAGCCCGTTCCGGTGGCAAACAAGGGGGAATTGATGGAAGAACCATGTTAGCATGGGGGCAGGACTCTTGACAGGCGTACACAGAGTGGGATGAGGAAAAGCTAATCACCAATAACTTGGAATAGAAAATTGAACATAGAAAACATTGATTAGCACTGACAGAAACAGGCCCTTCTGCCCACACTATGCCAAACACAATTTATTTCTTCGTGTCATCACACAACTGTTTGCCAATAGCAAGCAAATTTTAGTGCCACGTCATTGGCCTCTGCAAGATCCTTTACAGTGCATGTGTCGTGCAGCATGTCACAGCTCAGGAGATGTTCCATAGTCTGGAGGCCACGTCCGCACTCGCAGTCTGCTGCATCTTCCGTGTATCCACTCTTCAGCATGTTCGATTTTCTCCTCCCCATGCCTGTCCGCAGTCTGTTGAGACTGCGCCAGGTTATCCACGTTTGGTCGGAACCTGGTGGGAGTTTCTCAGAGGGATCGATTGCCATGTGAATGTCTTCCGGAGATTTCTCTAGTCTCTCTTCCCAGAGTTTGAGCCTTCTGGACGATGCACTGCAGTTCCGGAGATGGACAGAAGAGAGGAAACTTCTGCGTGATTTCAAACGCTGAGGTAGCAGAGGGTGGTCATGTATTTCATCCTCTGATTGTCTGAGGTGTTCATTTTGACTGGCTACAGCTCTTCTGATTCCAGGAGGTGCAATGCCAGAGAGTGGGTAGATGTTGTCAAACATGATGCCAGGTTAAACTAATCTCATCTGCCTGCAGATGATCCATATCCCTCCATTCCCTGCACTTATCTATAAGGCTTGAAGGCCGCTATTGAATCTGCCTCCACACCACCCCTGCTAACGCCTTCCCGGCACTCACCACCCTCTGTGTGAAAAATATATGCCCTGCACATCTTTAAACTTTGCCCCTCTCACCTTAAAGCTGGATCTGTGTTCATAACGAGGCAGTGAAGAGTGCCTGAATAGACCCTTCTGAGGACACCAAGTAAGTCCTTCAAAGGGTGAAATAAATAGAGACAATACACAGCAGATCAGGCAGCATCTATAAAACTGAGTGAGTGATTCAGGCCATCAGAATTAAGAAAAAAATCAATATCAAGCATGTTTTAAGTTGCAGTAAAGGTGTAGACATGAAAATTTAAAAAAAGGGGATGTCTGTCTATGATGAGGTGGAGACCTCAAGAGTCTGTGTGAAACAAGTCATGGTAGTGCTGACTGAAAGAGGATGGTGAAGGCTTGTCATAAACACATGACCATCAATCTCCTTCTCGAACTTTTTCTAGTTCTGACAAAAGATCAGCAATCAAAAATGTCAACTCTGTTCCTCTCTGCACGGATCATGCCTGACCTATTTAATACTTCCAGTGTTTTCTCTTGCTATTTCAGATTTCAGAAATCTGCACTTCACTTTTCGTTCATCCAAAAGTGCGGATTGAGCATCCAGGAAAGTTGTAAGCTTGATTGAGAGGGTATTAAGCCGATAATGATACTGAAACGTCCACCAACGATACTGGAGCGAGAAGAAAAAATACCCACCCTTCTGCATTTGGTTTAGGTGTGACTCTATTACCAACGTGATTGACTCGTAGGTGGTCTCTGAAATGGCTGAGCAAGCAAAAAACAAGGGAATTGTCACGAACATGGCCGACCATCATCTTCTCAAACTAACTGGAGAGGGGAATAGATGTCATTCTCACCAGTAAAGCCTGCATACCTGACAATAAATGTTTACAATAAACTTCATGCTAGATTCACTGTCTTGCATTTGGCTGTATAGAAACTGAAGAAAGGTCACGAACCGAAACGTCACCCATTCCTTCTATCCAGAGATGCTGCCTGTCCTGCTGAGTTCCTCAAGCATTTTGTGTCTATCTGATGTTTCTCAAATCATGAATGACTTTCTCTTTAGATGTAAGGCATTTTCTTACCAGAGTACAAATGATTCCCCGCAATGCATTCAGCTGCTGTTCTGCATCAGAGCTTCCATTCCACAAGCTCCCAGCATAGGACTATTATAAACCCATTAATAACTCTATTATATTTTTCCTTTTTTAAAAATCTTGATTATCCAAATAGCAATAGGTCTCTTTCAGATACTGTCTCAGGGTACAGCTACAAGACACTTGTACTGTATCTGAGATGCTTATCTAATATGTATCTAAGTGCTTATGTATAGTGATACTTGTACTGAACTGTATACAAAGTTGAAATTCACTGTGCCTCCGTACATGTGCCAAATAAAGTACCATAAAGCCCTTTGGAATGTTGTTTTTTCTTGCACCTGGAGTTACATGACATTTGACACTTCTTGTATCAGAGTAGAAAATTACTCAAATTTTGGGCATTGATTGTCAATCTAAATTATTGATCCAATGTGGATATCTAGCGCTCTACCTTAACATCACAAAACGAAGCATGTTTTTTCTTTTGACATTCCTCTGAACTGGAATAAGCAATGTGCAATTCAAATTGTGTAGGACGGAACTGCAGTTGCAGTTTAAACCAAAGACACAAAAAGCAGGAGTATCTCAGTGGATCATATTGATTCCTCTAACTTCAAGTAACCCTAGAAACCCCTCCCTCTCCGCCCTTCCCCCACCCAAGTTGTTGTACTCGGTTCAAAGTTGTCTTGTTGAGTCTCATTGTCTGTCACTCGTTTTCACCTAGCCCACAGCTAACAATGACCAGTTTCCTTTATCATCGTCACTTGTTTGCATATCTTTCATTCATTCATTCTTTATCTCTCTATATCACCCTCTATATCTCTCATTTCCCTTTCCCCTGCCTCTCAGTCTGAAGAAGGTTCTCGACCCGAAATTTTAGTCAGAGTGTCGTTAATCTGTGGAACATTGCCACAGAATGCTATGGAGGCCAAGTCAGTGGATATTTTTAAGGTAGAAATAGACAAATTCTTGATTAGAACGGGTGTCAAGGGTTATGGGGAGAAGGCGGGAAAATGGGATTAGGAGGCAGAGATCACCATGATCGAATGGCGGAGTAGACCCAATGGGCCAAATGGCCTAATTCTATTCCTAGAACTTGTGAAATGTCACCCATTCCTTTTCTCCAGAGATGCTGTCTGACCCGTTGAGTTACTCCAGCTTTTTGTTTCTATCTTTGGCAATACAAAGACATCCTTCATCTGCTTGTTACGTTGCTTTTACCCATCTTTTCATGCACTGCCTCTATTTCCCCCCCCCCGGCTGGAATTTGACCATTACCCATATCATCCAGCAAAGTATTTTCTTGTGCTGAGGATAAACATATCAGTGCACTGATTTCGTTGAAATTTGCGATGACCAACATTTTCATGCTATTTATTATGCCCAACAATAGACAATAGACAATAGACAATAAGTGCAGGAGGAGGCCATTCGGCCCTTCGAGCCAGCACCACCATTCAATGTGATCATGGCTGATCATTCTCAATCAGTACCCCGTTCCTGCCTTCTCCCCATACCCCCTGACTCCACTATCCTTAAGAGCTCTATCCAGCTCTCTCTTGAATGCATTCAGAGAATTGGCCTCCACTGCTTTCTGAGGCAGAGTATTCCAAGATTCACAACTCTCTGACTGAAAAAGTTTTTCCTCATCTCAGTTCTAAATGGCCTACCCCTTATTCTTAAACTGTGGCCCCTTGTTCTGGACTCCCCCAACATTGGGAACATGTTTCCTGCCTCTAACGTGTCCAACCCTTTAATAATCGTATACGTTTCGATAAGATCCCCTCTCATCCGTCTAAATTCCAGTGTATACAAGCCTAGTCGCTCCAGTCTTTCAACATATGATAGTCCCGCCATTCCGGGAATTAACCTAGTAAACCTACGCTGCACGCCCACAAAGAGGACAATGAGATGCAGAGGAGATGTAATGAACACGTGGGGTCTTATTTCTATCCCACGAGCAGGCAGACATGAGTGAATTGTGTTCAGTGATGCGAAAGAGAAGCAAAATATTTCCTACAGCTTGACATGAAGTATTTAATATTGACTACACGTTGACATTTAATCCAGTGAAGAACTGGATGAAATAATTTGCGAGATTAAAAAGACCTGCAGTTGGCAGTTTGTTTCCAATATAGTTGGAAGCAGAATGAGTGCTAATTAGCTTAATGCTGTGCGCAGTAGATCTAGAAAAGTTAATACTTCTAAAATGAAAGAGAATATTTAAAAAATGAATATTCAAAGGAAAATTCATGCTTATAATTAGACAGTTGCAGGAAAGACTTCCAGCATATAATTCAGAGAATTTAGAAATGCTTAAATTCACTCAAAGTAATGTTTGCTGCTCTTTGCAACTACTTTTATTCTAATGGGAGACTCTGTGGAAGTCGACGATAGTTTAATCTTGCTACTCCAGGGCAAATGTTCTGCCTTCCTGAAAGATTAAAAAAATCTTTGCATTACCATGACGTTTATTTTTCATTATTCCTGCCTCTGGACGAACTACATTAAACTTTTAGCTCATGGAATCATTTTTTTTCACTGCCCTTTTTTAAATCATTCGTACCCTGGTGGAGTTTGTCGAAATCATTCAATCGTATCGTGTGAATTTATAAACTGGTTTTCACGTTAAATGTTTTAAAATCACTTTGCAAAGCTAATTATTCTTGAAGCAGAGAGCCCGTTCTGCGAACAAGTGTCTCAGCCATCACCAACAAACAATCATGAGGTAAGTCAGCAATCAGTCATCACTATAATGATTCATGCATTTGATTTCCCTTTGGGTGAAGCTTTTAGGGAAGGCTGCAAAGTCTTTACTTACTAAGTTTTAACCACAGAAAAGAGTTCCACATCAGAGAACATGGCTGCCCAGTCTTTCTGAATCTAATGTGATTTTATTATCAGCAATAAATTAAGTTACATTTATCTGTATTTCCTTGCAACTTTTAGCATTTGTAACTGCCCTCACAGAGATGCTGAAGTTAAGAAAGTCTAATCGGATGAATCCGCTGGCATTACCTAGCGCTAAACATGTTCCCCCTACATATATCTATACACTGTAAATAGATCGATCGTAATCATGCATTGTCTTCCGGCTAGCACACAACAAAAGCTTTTCACTGTACCTCGGTACACATGACAATAAACTAAACTAAACTAAACTAAAACTATCTGGCATCAATTTTAAAGTGAGGTGCTGCTTTTTTTTAATAGAAATTGCAGCATTGTCTGTTAAGTATTGACTGGCAGGGGCTGGATACATCACTAGAGTGAAAGCTGGGATAAGTACAAACTCTAATAGTGGTTCCACCAGCAGCTTAAACAGGTTGCCAGTAAATGGAATTTGTAAATGGAATCTGTAGCAGAACATTTAATAATTTTATGAAAGTAGCTGAATAGTTGAAGAGGATGATCATTAAAAGGTAAAGGCACTGAGCAGGGTCACAGGAATAGGTATATTATTTCACAAAGAGTATAACACCTGGGCACCCTTGATGGGTGTATGAGCTGTGTCTGTGCTGTAATTTATTTTGGATGGGAATGGTGAAATATGGAGTGTGAAATTCTCTCTTGTGTAAGCCTGAGCATTAAAATGATGCTGTGTGGGGACACAGTTTGATACAATGCTGCAAGAGGGACATGGTTCCACTGTATATAGAGGTGATGAAATTAATAATTATACGATTTTCAGTCACTTATTGCTCATAATGAAGGTTATACATAAAATGTGCATTTTGCCGCCCAAATTATCAAATGGTGCAAAATGTTAGAGCTGTGGCTCCATCACTTGAAGGGCACATGAGGCAGAGGCTTGACTCTCAGAAGAGAAGGGATTGTCTTCTTAGATAATCTACAATAATATGGTGACACAGTGGTGCAGCTGGTAGAGCTGCTGCCTCACAGTGCCAGAGACCTGGGTTCGATCTTGACCTCGGGTGCATCTATGTGGAGTTTGCACATTCTTCCCTGTGACTGTGTGGGTTTCCTCAGATGCTCTGGTTACCTCCTACACCCCAAGGACATGCGGGTTTGTAGGTTTGTCGGCTTGTAGGTTAATAGGCCTCTATAAGTTGTCCTGAGTGTGTAGGGGGTGGATGCAAAAGTGGGATAACATAGAACTAAAGGGAATGAGTGATCAATGGATAGTCGGGCCATAGGGGCTGCGTCTTTCAATCAAATGCAATCAAGAATGTTGGGTGAATCCTTGCCCTCTAGTAATGGGTCTGCTCCAGAGTTGAGATCTCTGCATGATCTAATTTCACATGAGCACCAACATGTTGCCCAAAACATCGTGTTGCATGATGCACTTTCCAGGCCTCTGCAGACCCCCATGTACGGGATCGCAGAAGTGACCATTTTTACACAGTTATGTAACTTAACAAAAATATTCAATCAAATTTGAACAAAGATACATTTGGAAACTTCCAGACCTTTCAAGAAGCAGTTTGGCCTGAGGAATGTTGTTATGGTTCCAGTTGAAAAGTAATGATCCTGGAAGAAATCAATCATCTTTCAAAAGGTCATTAATCACTTTCTTTGGACCAAAATAATAAACTCGTCTAATTTTCCTTAGCTTGGGAAGGGATGTTGGTGTGGGTTTGCATTACTCTGACACTTGTTGTCCCATTGGGACAGTCTGCCTCAATGTATCCTCGTAGTTCAAACGGACTACTACAGTTACTCAAAGAACTGTGTTTCAGCAATCTGGGGTATCAACGAAAACCACACTCTGTTAGGCTTGAGAGCTCAGTTGACCCTCAGTGTACACAAACTTTAGTTGACGGGGTGGAGGTGTGAGTTCCAGATGTTTTCCATCCTTGCTTCCCTGCACAGGCAACATGTTTTCTTCATGAATTCACTATTGAATTGTTTGCTTCTAATTTGTGTGATTAATACCCACATTTTGGATTGCCCTGTTCAGAGGAAATACTTTCTCCTGGTCGGTCAGATGTCATTACTTTTTGCCCACCCCACTCAACCCGTTGAATGGATTTTTTTTTAAAAACAAGAAAATAACATCATTTGGAGTGGGTTATAAATCTTGCAACTGCCTCTCTGTGTTACACACCTACGGAGGAGGCTTCACAAGTTAGAAAGTCATCGCGATTTATTGACTCCTGTTTAGAGTTTAAACACATTGATGTTTTTACCAAAGTATCTTCGATGTACGCCACAACCTTTGTTTTCCTCCACAGCTCTGACCAATGTGCAATTGCCCATTCCTCGAAGTAGCTGACTTGAAAATCGCTGATTGACTGAAAGAGCAGAAAGCGTAGTTGTTAGACCTGGTTGTGCCTCATCTCTTTGGCAAAGTACAGTGGAAGCCACTGTATTCCTCACTTGGGTTCTGCAGCCTGACTCGGCTCAAGTATGGCTTTCAGCCAACTTCCCTTTCAGAATCCATGAGATTGTGCTGCATTTATGTGCTTATTAGTATGCTGATGCCTGACTCAAGTTCAATCTTCCATATCCATTATACATCATACAATACTGATTTGTGCTACTTATACAAGGGTTTGGAATTGGTTTATAAAGCAAAGGTACCTTCCCTGAGCAAACAAAAGTGTCTCGCTGCCTCTACAAAGCTTAACTCTTATTCTCTTTCCTGATGCAATTTCATTATTAGCCAAGTACACTCTGTCTTCCTTCCCTCCCATGGATACAAAAGATAAACAATTTCAGCGTTGTAGCTGCGTACATTAACAACATAATAAATACGTTTCCGATGATGACGTGCTTTTTAAAATAAAACTTCAGATGCTGAAATATGAATTGCAAACAGGAAATTCTGGAAATAGTACCGGGGGCTAGGATGGAATGGAATTTATTAAGTGTGTCCAAGAAGGTTTTCTCAAGTAATATGGGGATGGCCCTATCGGAAAGTGGGTGATGCTGTGCTTCTGATTTGGAAAACAGGAGGGCAAGAGATTAAAGTACTGGTGTCAGAGCTTGCAAAGGTTGACTGGGAGAGACTGTTTGCAAGTAAATGGCCTCTGGCAATTGAAAGGCCTTTAAATGTGAGGTAGGTAGAATTAAAGGTCAGCATGTTCAGGTTAGAGTGAAAGGCAAGGCTAGCAGTATTAGGGAAACCTGGTTGTCCGGGGCATTGAGGGTCTGAACAGGAAAAAGGAGGCATATGTCAAGTATGGGCAGCTGGAATCAAGTGAATCCCTTGTGAAGTATGTAGGGTATGGGAAGCACACTTAGAGGGAAATCAGGAGGCAACAGAGGGCATGGGATAGCTTTGGCAGGTAAGGTAAAGGAGAAACCTCAGAGCTTCTAAAAGTATATTAAGTACAAAAGGGTAACTCGGGAGAGCATAGGGTTCCTTAGAATCAATGTGGTTGTCTATGTGTGGAGCCACAGGAGATAAGCAAGGTCTTAAGTTAACATCGCTCATCTGTATTTATTGTGGAGAAGATGATAGAAGCTAAGGAATTTAGGGAAGAGAAATGTGATATCTTGAAAAATTCACAAGGCTGTTACTGGGACTATAGGGCTTGAATTATAAGGAGAGTCAAGTCAACTTTATTGTCGTATGGATAAGTACTCTGAGGTACAGGTACAATTAAAAACTTGCTTGCAGCAGGATCACAGACACATAGACACAGACACAGAAACAAAGTTATCCATAAAATTATGCATGAAATTACAGGTAAAATTTTGTACAATTGTAAAAAGAAAGAAGAATTCAAAAAAGGACATTACTGCAATCCAAAGTAGAAACTAAAACAAATTTGTGGTAGTGCAAGAGAGGTCCACAGTGTTCTGTTTTCGAGGTAGGTTTAGGGTTGTATGGGTTGGTTTAAGAACAGGATAGTTGTGGGAAAGTAACTGCTCCTGAACCTGGTGGTGTGTGACTTCATGCTCTTGTACATCCTGCCTGATGGTAGCAGCGAGAAGAGAGCTTGGGTCAGACAGGGAGGGATCATTGTTGATAAATGCCACCTTTTTGACGCAATGCCTCATGCAGATGCTATCGATGTTGGCGAGGACTGGGCCCATGATGGACCAGGCCGAGTCCACCACTCTTGTGAGTTCCTGTGCATTGGAATTGCCACACCAGGCCATGATACATCCATTTAACTGCCAAAGGCAAGATAGGATGGGTCTATTTACCCCTGCAATGAAGGAAGGGCGGCCTTATAGAAGTTTTTTTTAATTATGAGGGGCATAGAGAAGGTATTTTTCTCAGAATAGGGAGCCTAAAACTAGAGGGCGTAGTTTTAGGCCATGGGTCTGAAGAAGGGTCTCGACCCGAAAGGTCACCCATTCCTTCTCTCCAGAGATGTTGCCTGTCCCGCTGAGTTACTCCAGCATCTTGTGTCCATATTCGATTTAAACCAGCATCAGCAGTTCTTTCCTACACATACCGGCCCAAAACATCTTATTCCAGTATATGCAGTTTCTTGTGTCTCGGCATAGGTTTAAGGTAAGAGGGGAAAATGTTGAAGGGACATGCAGGTCAAAGTTTTACACACTGAGCATGGTGGGTATGTGGGACGAACTGCCAAAGGAAGTGGTACAATTACAATGTTTAAAAATCATGTGGACAAGTAAACGGACGGAAAAGATTTAGAGGGATATTGGCCAAACACAAGAAAATAGGACCAGCTCAAATAGGGAACTTAGTCAGCATGGACAAGTTGGATTGCGTGCCTGTTTCCGTGCTGGAGAAGTCTATTAAATAGTCAACAGATCAAGCAACCTTCTGCAGAATGAGAGAGTTAACATCTTAGGTTCTTGATTTTCTCTAGTAAGGATCATTAGAAGTCAAACATGTTGAGTTTAGCTGAAAGAGAACAAAGGGAACGTTTGTGACAGTGTGGAGCATCAGAGGGATTGAATGGCATAACTGATGGCGGTGTCAGTTGAGAGAGAAAGAGAGGGAGTGGTGAAGACTTGTTAATTGTAGATGAATAGACATCAACAGAAAAAGACAAACGAGAGCAAAAAATAGACAACAGAACGTTAGGAACAAAGTTAAAATAGAGATACACTTGGAACACACTGCAACCACAAGAAGTCGAAAATAAAAGAGAATGCTAGGAAATTGGAGTTCAGGCAGCATCCGTGGAGAAAGAAAAATCATGTTAAAAGGGATTCCTTACATACAAATCTGAAAGGCACATTATCTATCTTTGCTGAATTCCTTGGGGCTGTAATAAGTGATGGGAGGATAAGAATCTGCTCCTTGAACTTACGTTGAGCTTAGTTATAGAGTCATAGAATGACATAGCACAGAAACAGGCCGTTCAGCCCAATTCGTCCATGCCGATCAAGTTGCCCAAATGAGATGGTTCCACATGCCTGTGCTTTGGCCCATATCCTTCTGAACCTTTCCTATACACGTACATGTCCAAGTGTTTGTAAAAGGCTAATTAAACTAGTTTTATTTCTGGAAACATGTTCCATATGAGAAAAAATGTTTTCACCTAGAGTGTTGTGAATTTGCGGGATTCTCTGCAGCAGAAGGCAGTGGAGGCCAATTCACTGGATGAATTTAAAGGAAAGTTAGATAGAGCTTTAGGGGCTAGTGGAATCATGGGGGTATGGGGAGAAGGCAGGCACAAGTTATTGATTGTGGAAGATCAGCCATGATCACTATCCCCGCTCGAATGGCCAAATGGCCTCCTCCTGCACCTATTTTCTATGTTTCCATTTTTCAATATGTTCCCCACCTTCTGTGCCAAACAAGTTGCTCCCAAGGTCCTCTTTAAATCATTCCCCTCTCACCTTAAACCTATGCCCTCGAGCTTTAATCCGTGAGCCTGAGATAAAGACTAAGCACATTCACCTTATCTAGGCCCCCCATGATTTTGTAAACCTCCATCAGGTCACCCCTCAGCCACCTACACTCCAAGGAGACAAAAAAACCCCAGCTGTTCCTAAATGAGCAGCAGAAGAGGCCAAAAACAGGGAAGTCAAAGAGGGAGTGGATTGGACAATTAAGGTGATTGGTAACTGAAAGCACAGTCTATGGATAGTCTCCATAGTCTTTTACCCAACCGGAGTGAAACTGCCAAGAGGAAGGTCTAATAATCAGCATGGCAAGAACACTGCCACATCTTGAGTTTGGGAAAAGCACAGCTCAGGACTTACCTCATCTTCCAAGGTGGAGAATAATTTCAAATAATCTATCATCTAATTTAGTGACTTTTTTTAGGAGGGCTTACGTTGTTTAACGGTTTTCAGTTTAATTTAGAGATACAGCGCGGAAGCAGGCCCTTCGGCCCATCGAGTCCGCACCGACCAGTGATCCCCGCACATTAACACTATCCTATACCCACCACGGACAATTTACGCATACACCAAGCCAATTAACCGACATACCTGTATGTCTTTGGAGTGTGGGAGGAAACCGAAGATCTTGGAGAAAACCCACGCAGTCACGGGGAGAACGTGCAAACTGCGTACAGACGGCACCCGTAGTCAGGATCGAACCCGGGTCTCCGGCGCTGCAAGCACTCTAAAGCAGAAACTCTACCGCTGCGCCACCGTGACTTACAAATTTGATTGAGTTTTTTGAACCAAGAACGTTGATGTGGATAGGGCTGTAGATAATATTTTATATGGCATACCTTTAGATGGCATGGGTTCCAGGGAGAGCTAGCTGCCGGGATACATAATTGGCTTCATGGTAGGAAGTAGTGGCTGGTGGTGGAAAATTGTTTTTCGGACTCATAATGTCATAAGTGATAAGAATAGAATTAGGCCATTCAACCCATCAAGTCCACTCCGCCATTCAATCATGGCTGATCTATCTCTCCCTCCTAACCCCATTCCTGCCTTCTCCCCATAACCTCTGACACCCGTACTAATCAAGAATCTATCTATCTCTGCCTTAAATATATCCACTGACTTTGCCTCCACAGCCTTCTGTGGCAAAGAATTCCACAGATTCACCACTCTCTGACTAAAGAAATTCCTCCTCATCTCCTTCTTAAAAGAACGTCCTTTAATTCTGAGGCTATGACCTCTAGTCCTAGACTCTCCCACTAATGGAAAAATCCTCTCCACATCCACTCTATCCAAGCCTTTCACTATTCTGAACATTTCAATAAGGTCCCCCCTCATTCTTCTAAACTCCAGCGAATATAGTCCCAGTACCGTCAAATGCTCGACTCGAGCCCTGTGATGAATGGCATGCCTCAGGAGTCAGCGCTGTTGTCATCCACATCAACGATTTGGATGAGAATGTACAAAGCATGATGAGTTAAGTTTCCAGATGGAACTGTGGAGTATTGTGGAGCAGAGGGATCGAGGAATACAAGTACGTAGTTCCTTGAAAGTGGCATTGCAGGTGGACGGCAGTGAAGAACGTTTATGGTATGCTGAAAATGATAGGCAAATGAGTAGAAGGTTGGGATGTTATGCTGCAGTTGTACATGACGTTAGTGAGGCCACACTTGGAGTACTTTGTTCAGTTTTGGTCACCCTGCTTTAGGAAAAATGTCATTAAGCTGGACAGAGTGCAGTGAACATTTATATGGATGTTGCCAGCACTCCAAGGAGCTAAGGAGAGGTTGAGCAGACCAGCATTTTATTCCTTGTCGCAAAGGGAGATAAGACATGATCTTATGGAGTATATAAAAATTGATGGGAATAGATAAGGTGAATGCACAGAGTCTTTTTCCCAAAGTAGGCAAAGCAAAAACGTGAGTGCTTGGGTTTAAGGTGAGAGGGAAAAGATATAATAGGAACCAGAGGAGCAACCTTTGCACACATATATGGTTTATGGAACAAACTACCAGAGGAAGTAATAGAGGCAGGTACATTGACAATTTTATTTAAAAAAGACATATACAGGTACATGGGTAGAAATGCTCAGAAGAATATGGGCCAGACGCAGGCCAAATGGAACTAGCTTAAATGGACATCTTAGTGTAAGAAAATAACATAATTAATAGCGGCTGCGACGCGACGCGCCTTAGGCTCGGCCCGCTGTGGACCGTCCGGCGCGGCCTACAACCACAACAGCCTGACTGCGGGCGAGGACAGCAGGAGAAGGGAAAGACATTGTGGCCTTCCATCACAGTGAGGAGAGGACTGGAGGAGACTCACTGTGATGGATGTTTCTTTGATGGATGTTTCTTTTTTTGTGTGTTTTTGGGGTTGGGTAATTTTAATGCCTATTTAATGCTTTTATTGTTGGACTGTGTTTTGGGGGTTTTGGGGTTGTGTAATTTTAATGCCTATTTAATGCTTTTATTGTTGGACTGTGTTTTGGGGGTTTTGGGGTTGTGTAATTTGAATGCCTATTTAATGCTTTTATTGTTGGACTGTGGGTGACCGAATTTCGTCCAATATTGGATGACAAATAAAGCTATCTTGATCTTGAAATGCTGGCACAAATTAGTTACTCTAGCATTTTGTGAAATAAATACCTTCGATTTGTACCAGCATCTGCAGTTATTTTAAGCCTGACCTGCTGAGTTACTCCAGCATTTTGTGAAATAAATACCTTCGATTTGTCCCAGCATCTGCAGTTATTTTAAACCCATTCCTTCTCTCCTGAGATGCTGCCTGACCTGCTGAGTTACTCCAGCATAAATGGACATCTTGGTCGGCATGGATGAGTAGGACGGCGGCACGGTAGCGCAGCGGTAGAGTTGCTGCTTTACAGCGAATGCAGCGCCGGAGACTCAGGTTCGATCCTGACTACGGGTGCTGCACTGTAAGGAGTTTGTACGTTCTCCCCGTGACCTGCGTGGGTTTTCTCCGAAATCTTCGGTTTCCTCCCACACTCCAAAGACGTACAGGTATGTAGGTTAATTGGCTGGGTAAATGTAAAAATTGTCCCTAGTGGGTGTAGGATAGTGTTAATGTACGGGGATCACTGGGCGGCACGGACTTGGTGGGCCGAAAAGGCCTGTTTCCGGCTGTATATATATGATATGATATGATATGATATGATATGACCAAAGGTCCTATATCATGACTCTGCAACATAAACATTGGACAAAAGGTCCTATATCATGACTCTGCAACTTTCCAACAATTTTCCAAAAGGTCAAATCCAACATCCAGGGTCACACTCTACTTGGAAACTAAGAATCTCACTAAAAGAAAATGATATTGGAGAACAGATCTATGAAATCAGTGAAGCTCAATAAAAGAACATAAAAGGAGGAAAGAAGTTCCAGGATTTATTCTAAAGAAATAACATTTTTTAAATAGAATTATCAAGTTAAACTGGTATCAATATCCCCCACACAAGAGTTGCGTTCACAGTTTTGGTCAACATAATATTCACAGAAAATCAAGCTACTGAAGAGTGTTCAAAAATAGTTAACAAGAATTATGCCTGAAATGAAAACCTATACAGAAAATATGAATGACACAATCATTTATTTTGAAAAAAATAATAGAGTACTTTAAAATAACAAATGATTTTGATAAAATAGTTGCAAAGGGAGGATTTTCACTCATTGGGGAGAGTGCATGGAGATCTTTAATATAAGAAATGCACCCCTATAACAAAAGATATGGGGGAACAGATCTACAAAATCACTGAACCTCAATGAAAGAACATAAAAGGGGGGAAACATGTTCCAGGATTTATTCTAAAGAGAAAAAAAATCTAAAATAGAATAATGGTTAAATTGGTATCAATATCAATATGGAGGATGCAGAGGAAACGTACGTAACCAGATAGCAGTGAAAATGTGGTCCTTACTACTGCAGAGGGTGCTTACTGTGTACAATATAAATGCTTCTAAGGGGAGGTTAGATTAGCATATGAGAATAGAAGGGGTTTTGTGTTTCAAAAGGAAACGTTACAAGGAGGTTTGAATAGAGCATAAACATTGGACTTGTTTGGGCTGAACGACTTGTTTCTGTGCTGCATGTTCTGTGTAATTCTGTATAATTAAAAGGTCAACTAGCATCTGAACATTCAGTGTCCCATCTATGTTCCAATGTTCATTTAGTCTGCCTTAGTCACTTCCCAGTTGGCCACCAAATAGAATAATTATTCCTGCAGCATGATCATTTGATTTGTAATGCACATACACTTTTACAATGTTCATAATTTTAATTCAAATGAAGTTGTTTTTGTCTCTTTCTATTTTAAATAATAATAATAATAACAACGTTTATTAGATATTTATTGTTTTTTGCTGAATTCATCTGGGGAGATATTAATATTGGTAGATGAACGTTGTTTCAAGCTTGACTCTGACATGTCATATTCTGTGACCCAAATCGCATTGTTGTAGAATGTTTCTAGTTCAACCCATCAGGCCTTACCAAAAGAGATTTTTTTTCTCTTGTGCGACTGCCGTCAAGAGCTCTTGTCCATTATTCAATGCACCTGAACCCTCACGGGGGTAATTTTACATGCAATGTTGACAAGGATGAATATTCTAGTCACAGAGGTTCTTCAAAGGTTCCCTTGAGTCTGTCAAAGGAGAAATGGGCAACAGAGGACAAAGATAATTCCAACTCTCAAAAAAAAAACATAAGGAGGTGGAAACAAGGCAACAAGGGTGAGTAGATCTGCCAAAGATCGCAGACAAAAATGATCAAGGATAATTCCAGCTCTGATTAGTGAAAAGACTACAAAGGTGACTTGTGCTTAATTGTGCTCTCCTTTTTACAATGCCAAAATCAATAAAGAGAAGCATTTCTTTGCTATTACAATGGGCAATAAGGACACCTGGTTTACTCATCTGCTGCAATGAATGTGCGGACTTTCACTTATCCATAGCTTTAGTATAGCTTGCACGTTTAAAAAACCAGCTTCCTTATGTTGAATTGGTTGCCTTATTGCCATCAAGGGGTGCAGACCATGGAGAAATAGTAGGAGATGAGAAAATCAAACTTTCCTACTAGCTTTAATTCCTCTTCCTTTACTATGTTCTTAATTTAGTTCCCCACAACTCTCCTTGGTTAACTATAAGAGTGAAAATATTGTCAATGGCGTACACTGGAATTTGCTCATTTAGTGGGGCCTTATGTCTTCCATATGTTGGGCACAGTTCTGCTCCACAGAAACCATAATTAGAAGAGAGATTTATTATTTTTAAAGTCTCTGTCACATTGTTCACCATTACAGTTGTTGCTGATGGCTACATATGGTGGAGGCGAATTAATCGTGGTTCACTTCCTTCTAAAGGAAGTCATATTTGCTTCCGCGACTACATATATTCTGACAAATAGCAGGATGTAATGCCACCATTATGACAGGAATTTTCCATCTCAGTACATATCAGAAAATTATGGGTATATTGGGCAAAATTACATGACTCGGCACAGTCAGTGGTCGAGATTCCTTGCTGCACCTAACACGTGAAATACGTAGACCTAGAACTAAAGCCTCACTATATAGGTATAAGAGTCAAGTGTTTCATTTTCTTAACTGGAACAATAAAATTCTTACTTGCTGCAGTTTTACAGGCTTATTAATATAACAACATATTATTATCTGAATGGTGGCCGATTAGGAGAAGGGGAAATGCAACGAGACCTGGGTGTCGTGGTACACCAGTCATTGAAAGTAGGCATGCAGGTGCAGCAGGCAGTGAAGAAAGCGAATGGTATGTTGGCATTCATAGCGAGGGGATTTGAGTATAGGAGCAGGGAGGTTCTGCTGCAGTTGTACAGGGCATGGGTGAGACCACACCTGGAGTATTGCGTACAGTTTTGGTTTCCTAATCTGAGGAAAGACATTCTTGCCTTAGAGGGAGTACAGAGAAGGTTCACCAGATTGATTCCTGGGATGGCAGGACTTTCATATGAAGAAAGACTGGATAGACTCGGCTTGTACTCGCTGGAATTTAGAAGATTGAGGGGGGATCTTATAGAAACTTACAAAATTCTTAAGGGGTTAGACAGGCTAGATGCAGGAAGATTGTTCCCGATGTTGGGGAAGTCCAGAACAAGGGGTCACAGTTTAAGGATAAGGGGGAAGTCTTTTAGGACCGAGATGAGAACGTTTTTTTTTCACACAGAGAGTGGTGAATCTGTGGAATTCTCTGCCACAGAAGGTAGTTGAGAATATATTTAATATTGAGGCTATATTTAAGAGGGAGTTAGATGTGGCCCTTGTGACTTAAGGGATCAGGGGATATGGAGAGAAGGCAGGTACGGGATACTGAGTTGGATGATCAGCCATGATTATATTTGAATGGCGATGCAGGCTCGAAGGGCCGAATGGCCTACTCCTGCACCTATTTTCTATGTTTCTAACACAACAAATAAATACACAATAAATGATCGGTTATAAATAATCAGTTATATCGGTAACCAAACTATAATGGTGTAGGCCAGCTTGTAGTGCAACCCTGTTAAAAAGTCCAGAATAGTTCAGTACTGCGGTAGGGTTGTGGTTAGGGTTGTGCAGTATGGTGGATAGGAAGAAGCTGTTCTAGAACCTGCAAATAACGGTTGTACCTTTCTCCTAATGGTAGCAGTGAGATGAAAACGAAGCGATGGTGCTGTGGGCCTTCGTTGGTATTAGTTGTTTTCTTGAGGCAGAGCTCCCTGTAGATCCCTTCAATAGCGGGCATGTCCATGCCCAAGATGGACAAGGCAATGCCCACTACCTTCTGCAGCCTCCTTCATTCTTGGGGGTTCAAGTTTCCGAACCAGGTTATGATGCGATACGTCGTTATGCTCTCCACCTCTTGTAGTTCAATAAAGTATTTGGCAATATGCTAAAAATTTCTCAAACATCTGAGGGAGAAGAGGCGTGGATGAGATTTCTTTGTGATTTCATGGAAATGTTGGGCTCAAGACAGATCGTCAAAGATGTGCAACCGTAGCTGAGATAACCAAACAGAGATGAATCTTATTTGATTATAATTATATCACTGGCATCTTTTTGGCAAACCAGGTTAGTCTTGTAGATAGGTACAAAAAGCTGGAGTAACTCAGCAGGCCAGACAGCATCTCTGGAGAAAAGTAATAGGTGACGTTTCGGGTCGAGACCCTTCTTCAGGGGAGTCGGGGAAAAGGAAACGAGAGATATAGACTGTGATATATAGAGATATAGAACAAATGTTTGAAAGATATGCAAAAAAGTAACGATGATAAAGGAAACAGGCTATTGTCAGCTGTGGGCTAGGTGAAAATGAGTTACAGACAATGAAACTTGAGTCATCCAGGGGCTTGGAGCATGTTTGACCTGCAGTAGAATATTTCCTACTATGTTTACAAAATAAAGGAAAAGGCACATTTTCCATTGCTGCATGAGAGCCTTGGGTTAGCTCTTGGTATGGAATGCTTTTTCTAAACAGGAGCACGGTGTCAGGGCATGCATGTTGTATTATTCTGCTGCCAAAAACAGCACTGTTCTGACTGCTTATAAATTACATTTTTTTTAAATCTGGAAACTGAATATTAACTTTTCAGTTCTTAAAGATTATTTTGCGTCAGTTATATGATATGGAAGTTTTCTTTTAACTAATTCCAGTTGATCAGTCTTTAACTTGCAAAAAAATGTAAGCATATGTTTAAAGCAAAAAGGCTTTCATATAAAGCGAAAGAAAGACAGTTGTTTTATGCTGATATGCCTTTGGTATCCTAAAATCTTTGATTTTTACACTAGTATGGCGTTTTTTTTGTTGTGTATTATCTGCATGCATTGTGTTTACAAGCCTGTAAGCTGCTGCAAGTAAGTACTTAATTGCTTTGTTGTTGGTATATATGATAATTAAACACACCTCACTTTTGACTCTTGATTGTGTTGCAGTGATGATAGATGGAGACGGGTCAGAACGGGAGTGGGATGGAGAATGCAACTGCCATGCAATGAGAAGCGCAGGATCACTAATGCTCGCAAACTCCAACCTACCCCCAATGAAAGGAAAACACTCTACTCACTGCAAACCAATCCAGGTATTGTTAGTAATCCCATGGACAAGGATGGTGCCACTGTGGTCGGATGAACTGACCTCAATTTGCAGAGGCCAAATGTCATGTCTCGGACCTACCCTCATACCTCCCTCTGGACCATGATCCCATCTACCCAGCATCAGGCCATTTTCGCACAGGATGTCACAGATCTCATTTCATCAAGAGGTTTCCCTCCACAGTCTCCCACCATGAGGGGAGTGCCCCAAACTGGCACTGCCTACATCTACCACTACCCAAAATCCACAAACTGGACTGTCCTGGTGGACCTACGGTTTCAGCCTACTCCTGCCCTTCCAAACCTATTTCTTCCTACCTGCACTTAACCTTGTCGTCCATGGCCCTCTCCCTTCCCATTTACACCCATGATAGAAACATAGAAACATAGAAGATAGGTGCAGGAGTAGGCCATTCGGCCCTTCGAGCCTGCACCGCCATTCAATACGATCATGGCTGATCATCCAACTCAGTATCCCGTACCTGCCTTCTCTCGATACCCCCTGATCCCTTTAGCCACAAGGGCCACATCTAACTCCCTCTTAAATATAGCCAATGAACAGGCCTCAACTACCTTCTGTGGCAGAGAATTCCACAGATTCACCACTCTCTGTGTGAAAAAAAACTTTCTCATCTCGGTCCTAAAAGACTTCCCCCTTATCCTTAAACTGTGACCCCTTGTTCTGGACTTCCCCAACATCGGGTACAATCTTCCTGCATCTAGCCTGTCCAACCCCTTAAGAATTTTGTAAGTTTCTATAAGATCCCCCCTCAATCTTCTAAATTCCAGCGAGTACAAGCCGAGTCTATCCAGTCTTTCTTCATATGAAAGTCCTGCCATACTTCTGAAGCCCACCAATATTCTGACAGATTCTGGTTCCCATAATCGTGCTTCTGCTTTTTTCTCATCCCGTTTATTTATAAATGTCTTGCTAACAGTCAGCAGTCATGCGTCTTATCGCCTGGTATGCATTAACCTGTAACGTTATACGGTTTTATTTCACTCTTCACTCCTACTCCTCCCCCGAGCTCCACAATGAAAACTGTAACCCTTCCCCAGTTCTGAGGAAGGATCGCTGATCCCAACCATTTGACTGCTTTCTCTTTCCACGGATGCTGCTCGACTGACTGAGCTCTTCCAGGATTTCTCTTTTTGTTTCAGATTCTAGCCTCTGCAGTTTTATGTTGTTTACCATTGTGAAAGGACAAATTGGATAACCCCTATCGCATGCATGAGAATCCCAATGCGTAATTAACCTGTGCTTGTTAATTGAAATGCAGGCAGTGTGCCATCTTCACGTTGCCTGCTGATTAGTATGATTGCCGTAGGCAGCCAGCTTTAAGTGCACTGCCACTGGCATCACCCATCTGCAGGAGGTCCACAATGATCACTCTGTTGATCTTTTTAAAGCTCGCCTGCACCTCTTAAAGGGGAAGTGCAGGATGGCCAAGACCAGATGATGAGAACAGCTATCAAGAACGTCCCCTAACGCAAATGTTAGGCCGAATATAGCTGTAGGGGATTAAGGTTACTGTTTTGAAACATTTGCAGTCCTCTTGTTCACTTTCATCATTTCCAAAGTCTGAGAATGCAGAAACTGATCAATAGGTTGGCGCAATGATAGAGTTGCCGCCTTACAGCGTCAGAGACCTGGGTTCGATCCTGACCACCGGTGCTGTCTGCACAAAGTTTGTACATTCTCCCAGTGACCATGAGGGTTTTCTCCCTCATTCCAAAGATGGACAGGTTTGTAGGTTAATTGGCTTCTGCAAATTGTCCCTAATGTGTAGGAAGGTGCTAGTGTACGGGGTGATCACTGGTCAGCACGGACTCAGTGGGCCAAGGGGGTCTGTTTCCATGCTGTGCCTCTAATGTCTAAAGTCAAGTGACCTTAGCATTTCATTCATAATGCACAACCAAAAGGACGCTTCAAACTTCAAGTTTTTCAGGCAAATTGTTGTAGAGAAGGTGAAAAGTGGAGAAGAAATGTCTTGTACCCACAAGGGGACATAAGACACTCCACGTGCACTATCTGAAGGCATTGAGAAGAGACCTGGGGAGTCAGTGCCATTAATCAACTGCAGAGCAACAAAAAGTAATGGACCACACTTAAGCACACAATGCCTTCATAGGCCCATAACCTACCAATGGCATGAATAGTTTCAGATGCTGTTTGATTCACTGCACCACCAACAATCTCTGTAATCCACTGCACTAATCCACAATAATACTGTTACAACCTGCACACGCATTAAGAAGTTTTCTTTTAACCTTAATTCAGTAATTCTGCAGTTCAAGATTGCTGTTTCATCACTCAATCCTCCAAATACACAGTAACTCTCAGAGTTGTACTGTGGAGAAATGAGAGACTATATAAGAGCCATGAATGGAGAGAAAAACAGAAGAGCACAAAATATCAGATATGTGCACATGCATATATTAAACGGTTAGGTGAAGAAACAACTGAAATTGATCTTACAGTGAGAGAGGGAGAGAGAGAGAGAGAGAGAAAAGAGACCGAAAAGAAAAAAAAAGAAAATGGTCAAAAAAAGATGTGGAGAACATCGGACAGAGAGAATATGAGAACGAAATGTACAGATTTATGTTACAAAGAGACAACTTTCCCTCAGCCATCTGAGTGCCATTAGGAGTTTTTGTTTTTTTTAGTTTAGAGTAACAGCATAGAAACCGGCCCTTCTGTCCACCGAGTCCATGCCGACCAGTGATCCCCGCACATCAACACCACCCTGCACCCACTAGGGACAATTTATATTTATAGAAAGCCAATTGACCCACGTCTTTGGCGTGTGGGAGGAAACCGAAGATCTCGGAGAAAACCCATGCAGTCACGGGGAGAACGTACAAACTCCGCACAGACAGCACCCGTTGTCGGGATCAAACCTGGGTCTCTGGCGCTGAAAGCGCTGTAAGGCACCAACTCTACTACTGCGCCACCGTGCTGCCCGATCAGCTGGCAATGCATGCCCTCTCATTCCAATGTACATATATTTTTGAGAATCCTGTGTGTACGTTCTCTCACAATGTCTTTATGTCATTTTTCACATTGGTAGAATGAGTGTCGCCATGTTGCTGCCCTATAGCACTGTTTGTTTGGTGAAGCATGTCCCCCTATTAGTGCCATCCCTGTGCTAGACTTATGGGCGACATGTGTTCAGCCTGTTAAGTGATTGGAAATTGCAATGTGCCAGTTTTAATTGCATTCACCACCCTGCTCCCACTTAATGAGCTTAACTGTTATTTTCACTGCAGGTTTGCAAACCCATTTCTAACATTGCACAGCAGACATCATATTCAGAGCTTGGAGAATTACTATTTCTGGACATTATCGTCACATCAGAAATCTTCTAGAATTGGAAAATTGACCACAATTTTTCATTTGTTTTTGCCTGAATTTCTACAATTTAATTTACTGCTAAAGTAATGGGCTTAAAATAGCTCAGTGAAATATGGACCAATTATTAATTTTATCAATCATACCATCGTGGTATGATGAATGGGCGCTAAGGCTTGGCATTAGAGAGGGTTGATCCAGCCAGTTACTCTTTCATGAACCCACAAATAGTGAATATATCCTAAGTTCTAGTTAACATTTAAAAATATATCCCCTTTAAAATAAGAAATAATCCCTTGAAGTATCGCAAGATACATTTTTAGTTTAGTTTAGAGTTACAGCACAGAAACAGGCCCTTCGGCTTACCTAGGCCGCGTTAACCAGCGATCCCTGCACACTAACCCGCTATCCAATACTACCACTGCATCACCGTGCCTCCCATATCGGCTATTATTTTAATATATTTTGCAATGCATGTGCAAGTAAAAAGATACCCCGTTTTGCTATCTAGAAGGACAAAAATCACATCATGCAGTGAGCACAGTTACATTTGTACCATGGAATGGCAAATCACCATCGACAAAAATAAAATTATGTTTACAGGTTTATCGTCCCTGTAGTTATTCATACATTGGATTCAAATGATCTATAAACTTTATTAAAAAAACAGGGAGCATCTGATCCCGGACTGCATAAGTGGTTGCAAGCTGATTACACAGATTAAATTCATCAGGGAGTCAATTATACAATTTGCAGATTTTATAGAAGATCGCTGATACAGATGAGGTAGGCTATTCAGCTTGTCTTAGTTCATCCATCCATAAAGACCCTGGAGTCTCCATCACAGTATATAATTGTTTCTTGAATAATTCTGAAGATTTTTCTTCCACACTCATGTGGGAAGTTTATCCCACATGATGATCATTCTATATGAGGAACTGCCTCCTGACTTGAATCATTCACCAGTGTACACCAGAGCTCCATGTTCTGTTATATATGCTTAATTAAGACAGTGTTATGAATGCACTTTATATATTTTACCAATGCGCGTCAGGTATCTTCTCAATAACTTGTTTTCTGGACGGTTTGTATTGTGCCAGAGGGAGATCAGAGGAGATTCATCAAGTTGCTGGAGCATTTCAGATTGGTTAGGCTGAAGAGGTTTCCGTGCACTGAAGGAGGCTGAAGGGTAACTCGATACAAAGTTATGAGTGAAATAGATAAAGTTTAGTTTAGACAGGTTTAGTTTGATGCTGCCAGCATTTGTGTCCAGCATTTGTGTCTATCTTCAGTGTAAACCAGCATCTGTGGTCCTTTCCTACGCATAAGGTTTAGTTTAGTTTAGAGAAACAGCATGAAAATAGGCCTTTCGTCCCACCGAGTCCGTGCCAACCATCAATTGCCACATAGGCTAGCACTATCACTGGCCAATTCACTGAACGAATTTAAGTGAATGAATGAATGAATTTACTAAATGAATTTAAAGGAGAGTTAGATAGAGCTCTAGGGGCTAGTGGAATCAAGGGATATGGGGAGAAGGCAGGCACAGGTTACTGATTGTGGATGATCAGCCATGATCACAATGAATGGCGGTGCTGGCTTGAAGGGCCAAATGGCCTCCTCCTGCACTTAATTTCTATATGTTCTACGTTTAGTGTTTTCAGAATTTTAATCCCGTTGATAAACTGAACATGATGCCATGCTCAAGCTGTGGTCTCATTTGGGTTCCTAGACACTTTTCTTTAATAACTCCTGATTTGCACTCTAGTAGTTTGACCATATGCCAGCAGCTTTCACTGAAGTTTTTGTTCTCTTTAGGTATGATTTCTTCAAATGGTTTTCTGTTTGGCACCCCATAATCCATAATCCACCCTTTGTAGTCGCATGTCCATGATATACTCTGTTATACCTCTAACTCGCACTGCCATCCAATTTGCAAATTACTCCTCCGTTCACTCCTCCACACCGGCAACTCTACAATTTTACATTTTTGATCCATATTTTTAAATCTCCACGTGATCTTTCCACTTCCTTTCTCCAAACTCCCCTGCAACACTCTAAAGGGCCTGTCCCACTTAAGCGATTTTTTTTGGCGACTGCCAAAGTCGTAGCAGGCCACTAAAGTTTTCTTTTACCCGACGACAAGGGCCACGACAATGCCGAGTCAGGTCAAGATTACAGCGTCTTCGGAAACATCGCGAAAATTCCCACGCTGTCAATGCTTCTCCGGCGTCCTAATTTTCGCTGAGATCACTGACAAGTCTGTAATTGCTCGAGAGTTTTGAAATATAACATCTTGCCCGGGTTACTTGAAAACCAAGCTTCACAGTAACAAGGCATAAACTGGATTGACTTCCAGTTTACTAATAGCAGTATTGAGAAATTTAATTTTAAAAGTGGTTAAATGGATTTTTGTGCGGAGTGTGGGCATTCTTTGAAAATGTACGGGAGATGCATATCTGGTTTCTGGGTTGCATATCTGGGTTGGGACCCTACTTTAAATGTAATCGCTGATGGCCTTAAACATCGCGAAAATTCCCACACTTACCTGACCGTCAAACTGTCGCCTCCAATCTACCTGTCAAATGACCTGACGGTAAATAAATTGGTTAAACACAAGTATTTTATGGTATCTTCAAATTACTTTACTTAATTTAATATTATGTGCTTCTAAATGCATCTAAGAGAACGTAGCAAAGCTGGGGACAGCATGCGACAGCGCCCGCAATGAGCAACGATACCTGGTGACAGGCCAGCTGTCGCTGAGAAATTTCATACCGGATGATTTCTCACCGACGCGCCGAGATCCACTACGATTCTTGGAAGACTCCTCACGATCATGCCCGTGACACCCCGGCGAATTGTTGGCGACAGCCTAGTCGCCAGCAGTCGCCTTAGAATCGCCTAAGTGGGAAAGGCCCTTAAGATACCCACACTCCTAAAATGTTGTGTTTTTTATTCATCCTTAGATGGCATCTCCACCATTTCATGCCCAGGCCCTTTGCTCTGTAATTTCTTCCATCGTTCCAGCTATCTTTCTTCTAAGATACTGCATAAAACCTGCCTTTTTTTTGACAAAGCTTTTAATCACATGCCTAAATGTGTTCTCATGTTATTCAGTGTCAAAGTTCATTTGATAACGTGTTTAATTTTGCTATGATAAAGATGATATTTACAGTATAAGCAGTTATTATTGATGATATTGGCTCTTTAAATAACATTGCTGTGCATCTTGCGATATTGCCAGCCTCAGAAAATAAGAGAGCAATATTCTTAATCAGTGAGATCATGGAACGCCCTTTTAGAATTTTGGGCATGGATGGTGAAGTTGTTACCTGGAACTATTCTGTCACCTGGGAAGAAAGATAATTACATCTCTTGCCCACAGCCTAGACCATGACCTTCAAAGTAATCTCAGAGAGTCTTGCCTCAAATTGAAGGTCTAGTAATTCGTGTTTCTTGTAGTTTGTAGTCAGAATGCATCTTCTCTTTAATTAGTTCTTTAATTAACATCAGAGATGACTGGCATTTGCAGCCAAACTCTTTCTGTCTTCACTCCTGCCACACCCCACCCAACAAGCGTGCAGCTGGTGAACATCCAGGGAAAGCAGTCTGCATGCCCTTCTCATGACATTTGTGCTGCCTAAGGCAACACTAACACCTGTAAAAGATGCACATCCCGCCAAATGCATGTTTATTTATTAGTGCCAGTTTAGAGGCTAATGAACACAAACTGTAGAGATGTGCAATATCAATACGCAATACAACATTTGGACATTTGAGGTAAAGAGTAGTTAAGGAACCAGACCTCAAACTTCGCACAAAAGTCTATGCCCTCATGTATACTTCAGAGAAATGGAATACTTAATGCAGGCACTTCAAAGCAGTGGAGAAGTACCACTAACACTGTCCCACAAAAACCTCGACGTCCATTGGCAGAAACAGCTTCTTCAAAAAGATAGGTTTTATGCAATATCTTTGAAGAAAGATAGCTGGAAAGATGGAGGAAATTACAGAGTAAAGGGCCTAGGCATGAAATGGTGGAGAGATTAGGCAATGGCAACATAGATCAAATAGATGCACAGAGTCTCTTGCACAGCAGGGGATTCGAGAACCAGAGGACATTGGTTTAAGGCGAAGGGGGAAAGATCTAACAGGAATCTGAGGGGTAGCTTTTTCATACAAAGGGCGGTGGGTGTATGGAACGAGCAGCCAGAGAAGGTAGTTGACGCAGGGACCATTGCAATGTTTACGAGACAATTAGACAGGTACATGGACAGGATAGCAAACCTGCCTCAATCCCAAGGTCTGCTGAAGAGAGTTTCCCATGTATTCTTTTCTGGAACAATGCAACTACAAGTTTGAACTTATATAGCATCTGCAATGGAACAAAACACTTAACAGCCAAGACTGCTGAAAATTTGGTTGCTAATAGCAGTGCAATTAAAATAAGAGATGATCAAACCCCAAGAATTGGAGTAAGCACAGATGCTTTGGAGAGTTAGTTGTGTGTGGCTGGAACTGAGGCCCAGGAATGGGATAACATGTGCAATGTGGGCAGATCTCCTGCCACAGCTAGGAGAAAGGAACAAGGACAGTGGTGCAGCTGATGCTGAGATCCTAGAACAGCACCAGGCATATGGCAGGAGCAGCTCGTCAAGGTCGGGGAGAAGCATACAATGCTTCTGTGGTCAGGGGCCAGGAGCAGAGCCAAAAGTACACTAGTAGTCAAGAGCTGGGAAGTAGGTCAAGAGCTGGGAAGAAGGTCATTTGTGCAGCCTGGGAGAGGATCAGGAATGGGACATGGGGAAAAAACAGGAACAGGGTACTGATTTCAGATGATCAGCCATGATCACGTTGAATGGCGGCGCTGGTTCAAAGGGCCGAATGGCCTACACCTGCACCTATTTTCTATGTTTCCATGTTTCTGTGTGTCAAATGTGCAGCTGGAGTCAGGGTTGGGAATGGGCATGTATCTGCAGTACAGGATGGGGGGCGTGGAATAGGGCTGGGTTTACATCCAGAGCCATGACTGGGATTGCAGGCAGGTGTCAGGTGAAGAACAGCAGCTCGCTGTTGGAGCGTAGATGAGAGCATGGGCATGAGAATGAGTGAGTGCATGTGAGGGAGGAGGGAAGCAGTTGGCAAGGGCTCCATTTCCCGAGCCCGCCTACATTTGTGTACACACAGGGCAATGCTGTGCATATGTTGGATGATCCAGTGGGGTCCTTCTCCTGAAATACATGGAGCCTGATCTTGTCATAACCAACACTCTGGTTCATCAGAAGGATAGGCACAAAATCTCATGACATCTGTTAAATTACATTGTCCACAATGATGTCCACATTTCCCCTGACAAGTAGTAATAGCAAGGGGCCAAAGATAGATCCTTGGAGCTCAGCAGAGGTAACTTTGTGGACATGGGAAGACTAACAATGGCAATTACCCCAGCCAAGACTGAAAAGGTAGCAATTGTTTTTGAAACCAGAATTGTAGAACAATCATGTAATCAGTAAAGTCAGAGGCGGAAGAGAAGGGACTTCTTACAAAAAAAGAAGGCGATTGTTCAGTTTGGTTTATTGTCACGTGTACCGAGGTAGAGCGAAAAGCTTTTGTTGCTAACCAGTGCTAACCAGTCAGCAGAAAGACAATACATGATTACAATCGAGCCGGTTACATGATGAGGGAATAACGCTGAGTGCAAGGTAAAGCCAGTAAAGTCTGATCAAAGATAGTCTGAGGGTCATCAATGAGATGGATAGTAGTTCAGGACTGCTCTCTAGTTGTGGTGGGATGATTCAGTTGCCTGATAACAGTTGGGAAGAAACTGGTGTTCTTGATTAAAAAAACTCTTCCTGTACTTTGGAATGGGTCGTAAAGTGGTTGGGGGGCAAATCAAATGAGTTGCATGACCGTTCAAAAACTTGAAAGGCTACGACGCAATTTTGCCCTGTATCAATGTAGGAATATCAATCACGTGCAGGCAGAGGAGATTAGTTTAACATGGCATCATGCTTGTCATGGACATTGTGGGCTTAAGGGCCTGTTCCACTGCTGTACAGTTCCACGTTCTATGTTCTATCATTGATTATCCCCGCCTGACAAAAATCTAGAAGATTATGGATTCAAAACTGACTCCAAGGGCAGGACACACATTTTACGCTGAGAGTTAACTGAGGAATGCTGCACTGTTTGAGAAACGGCATACCACATTCAGTAACCCCTGAAAGTGGCCATGGGAATCAGCTTGCATAATTAATCCACACACATTCGACGTAAAGGAGCCAGCCTGCCAACTCCTTGCTGGCTGCTAATTTGTGTTCATATTATCCAGCCAGCTGGCATGACAAATCGGCAGGGGAGGGGGTGGGGGGGGCAATATGAATGGTTAGCACCAGTTAAAGCTAACGTGTTTAAAACTAGCCTGGACTCTTAAAGTGGAGTCCACTATGGCCAGGGACAATCTACAACATAATCTGACCTTTGAGGATAGAAGTTGGAAGGTCATGTTGCAGTTATCTCAGATGTTGGTGAGACCATATTTCGAATATTGTGTTCAGTTTTGGGCACCATGTCATAGGAAAGATGTTGTCAATATGGAAAGGATGCAGAGAAGATTTACGAGGATGTTACCAGGACTCGAGGGCCTGAGCTGCAGGGACAGGTTGAGCAGGCTAGAACTCTACTCCTTAGAGGATAAAGGGTGATCTCATAGAGGTGTACAAAATCATGAGAGGAATAGATTGGGTAAAAGCACAATCTTTGATCCAGAGTAGCGGAATCTGAACCAGAGGACATAGGTTTAAAGTGAGGGGCGAAAGATTCAATGGGAACCTGAGGGGCAACTTTTTAACACAAAGGGTAGTTGGTGTGTGGAACGAGCTTCTGGAGGAGGTAGCTGAGGTAGGTACTAAAACAATATTTAAGAAACATTTAGACAGGTATATGGATAGGAAAGGTTTACAGGGTTATGGGCCAAATGCAGGCAAGTGGGACTAGTGTAGATGGGACATGTTGGTCGATGTGGGCAGGTTTTGCTGGAAGGCTTGTTTCCATGCTGTATGCTTCCATGACTCTGTAAAACTTAAAGAATAAGTAGTATAGACATCTGGGGCCCTATGCTCTTCATTAACTACATTTGGGAAGGTGGGGAGGGTGTGTGGGGAGGGGGGGAGGTGATGAAGGAGCTGAAAGGTAGGAGATATCTCCTGTATGTGCAGGAAAGCCTCCAGCCTACTGCTCAAAATGAATAGACATGTCCAGAAGTGGACTCCAGGAGTCAAGCCCTGAGAATCTAGATATGATGTTGCAAATTTCATGACCTGGTGCATGGGATCTGTTCATAAATGTAATATAGCGCTCAGACATTTCTCAATCCACCGCCTGCTATTAACAGTCTCTATCAATCAGGAGATGCCAAACATCTGCCCATCTCACTATGCCCTCACACATAGTTTTGCTGCCAATCTTATACCTGGATCCCACAGCTGGCACAAACTGCCAACTGTTCAACGTACACTGGTCCTGCAGAGTTAAATGGCAATTGGGAGAGATAATGTGATGCATAGAAATGGAAGGGATGGGCCAAGAAGGGATGTAAATGGGAAGAGTGGTGTCAACATTTGAGAATCTGTGGAATTCTCTGCCTCAGAAGGCAGTGGAGGCCAATTCTCTGAATGCAATCAAGAGAGCCTCATGAATGCATAGATAGAGCTATGCATTAGATAGAGCTCTTAAGGATAGCGGAGTCAGGGGGTATGGGGAGATGGCAGGAACGGGGTACTGATTGAGAATGATCAGCCATGATCACATTGAATGGTGGTGCTGGCTCGAAGGGCCGAATGGCCTACTCCTGCACCTATTGTCTATTGCCTATTGCCTACTGTCTATTGTTGAACACATTATTAAATGTTGGAGGGTATCGGGCTAGTTAAGATCGAGGTTCAGTACACTTTGTAGTGAGGTTGAATTTGACCTGTCTTGCTATCCAAACTTTCACATTTGTTTCCTTCAGTTCTTTTCCCCTCTTTTCTCTTTCCCCAGACTTTTAATTTCTCCAGCGCTTTCCATTTCTGGTAAAAAGTTTTCTCTTCTCCGGTCTCTCTTTGGGAAGAAGATTGAAAGCTTTGAAAGCACATGACACCTGATTCAGGAACAGCTTCTTCCCGTTGTTATCCGCTTCCAGATCATGGGTCTTGTTAGCATGGGTCCTCCCATGAGCTGTGATGTAGACCCAATCTTCTAACCTACCTAATTGTAGACCGTAATGTTGTATCCTTATTGTTTTGATGTGTTTATGCTTTATTCTTAATTGTTAACTGTATGTTTGTGTTGTCATTTGTGAGCGGAGCACCAAGGCACATTCCTTGTATATGCACATACTTGGCCAATAAACGTATTCATTCATCTTGTACTTTTTCGCTGTAACTCATGCGATAATGTTGCAAACCCTATATTCAGCTCTCAGGTATTTTTCCCTTTTTACTACCGGTAGTACCTGTGAATGACGATTATTTAGTCTGATTGCACTAGACAGCGCACAAATAAAGCTTTCCACTGTATCTTAGTACACGTGACAATAATATAAACCGATACCAATATCAAATTACTAGATGTTAATGTCTTGGTGGAACTGTCCGAGACCCAGCACATAGACGTAATCTATAAGAAGGCACTCTAGGACCTCTACTTTCAGAGAAGTTTAAAGAGATTTTAACATGCCACTGAATACACTGGTACATTTCTACAAATGCATTGAAGAAAACATCCTGACTGGTTGCATCATAGCCTAGTACATAGTACATAGTAGCATAACATAGTACAGCAATTCCAACCCACAGGAACACAAGAGACTGCAGAGAGTGGTGCACTCAGTTGGTCCATCGTGAGCACAGCCTCCCCACCATCAACAGCATCTACATGAGGTACTCCCTCAGGAAGGTGGCATCTATCGTCAATGATCCCCATCATATGGGCCACGCTCTCTTCAGACTGCCATCATCAGGCAGGAGGTACAGAAGCCCAAAGTTGCGCACCAGCAGGTTCATTAACCAATCCGTACAATCATAATCCTATCTCGACGGAGGAACACTACGGATAACCACCATGGGCTTATTTTGTTTTCTAATTGTGTTGTAAAACACTTGTTTTTATGCATGGCCTTTTCCTTGATACTGTCTTACAGAATTTATATGCAAGTTATGTATAGTTTGTGCTTTTGTGTGTTATCTGAGTCAATGTGCCTGTGACACTGCTGCAAGCAAGATTTCCTTTGTACCTGCACCTCGCCATACATGAGCATATGGTGATAAACTTGATTTGACTCAACTAGTATTCAAAAAGCACTGCCAAAAAAATATATATTCTTAAATTGCATTTTGACCTTTGCAGCTCTCGATGTATAGCAAGGCTCCACTAACAAGGGGGTGAGTACCATGTCATTCGGCTTTAATATGATATAGCTTTATTTGGATATTGTTGGTCTGCATGCAACAAGAAATCACAGTTGTTTACAATTGGGGCAGCACAGTGTCGGAGCGGTAGAATGGCGGCCTTTCAATCCTCTCTGCGGGTGTTGTCTGTACGGAGTTTGCACGTTCTGCCTGTGACCGCATGGGTTTCTCCAGGATGCTCCAGTTTCTTCCGTCATTCCAATTCACTGCAGGTTAAGAAGTGAATTGGCTTCTATAAACGTAGGGAAATAACTGCAGATGCTGGTACAAATTGAAGGTATCACAAAATGCTGGAGTAACTCAGCAGGTCAGGCAGCATCTAGGAGAGAAGGAATGGGTGACGTTTCGGGACGAGACCCTTCTTTAGACAAGAAGGGTCTCGACCCGAAACGTCACCCATTCCTTCTCTCCTAGATGCTGCCTGACCTGTTGAGTTACTCTAACATTTTGTGATACCTTGGCTTCTGTAAACTGTCCCTCGAGTGTAGGATAGAACTAGTGTAAGGGGTGATTGTTGGTCGGCATGGACTCGGTGGGCCGAAGGGCTTGTTTCCACGTTGTATCTCTAAACTAAACTAAAAAGGGGTCTATAACTTTTAGTTTCAATCCCTCTGAACTGGTAAAGTGGTCCGCCATATACTATATTTCCAGCAACACATTAATACACTGTATTTCTGCAATACACTGAAGGGTCAGTCAGGATTATGCACTCAGATCTTAAAGTAGTCTTGAGCCTATGACCATTTGACTCAGAGGTAAGAGTGTTAGCAACTGAGTCCCGATACTACTTAAGTACACTTCTTAAGATACTACAGTGGAACTGCTGCTGATGCTAAGCTGAAAAGGTTTAAAGGATTTAGATACATACAAGATGAAAGACTTACCAATTGTTATTTACTTCAGATAGGCTTCCAGGCAGCAAAGAACATGAATTGATTGGAACAACTCATTCAGTTGTTAGATTATAGATCTTCAGTGCCCTGTCTTGGGCATGGTATAGCCCATTTAGGTCAAATGATAGCATGGAAGTATTTTTCAATCCATGGCTCATCAGCCAAACAATGAGGTGTCATGAATCCTTAAGAGATATTGTATATAGCCACAAGCCTGGAGATGAGAATGTCAATAATCTGCAATGTTTCGCAGCATAAAAATCATTTGCTCCATTTAGCTCATAGACTGACCATGGTTCCTTGAAAATTGAATTGTACACTGGTTCTATCTTTATTGTACATACCTTTTGTATGCCGAAAGGATCTGCCGAATGGAAGGTAATCACACAGTAATATCTCAACGTAGGTAAATGTAATTACCATTGACAAATTGAATAGCAAAACCGACTCATTCTTGGCAATAGTAAATTAATATACATTATCAGAGGTAAACTGCATCTCAACAAAGAGGAGAGGATATAAAAGCTTATGTTCATATAGCTCTTTTGGTAACCTCAGAACATTTAAAAGTGACTTACAGCTAACAGAGTACTTTCAAAGTATACTCACTGTTCTAATCCAGGCAACTCAGCAATCAGTTTACAGACCACAAGTTCCTGCAGTAGCAATATCATCATGACCTGATTGTCTGGTTTTGGGCTATTGACTTCAGGTTGCCGATGACTGGGAATAACACTACTGTTCTGCTTTGAAGTGGTGTTAAGGGATCTGTTATAGCGACCCGACCCTTTTACTAGTGAAAGATGTATTAATCTGGTAAATTGCCCAAATTATACAGACTGATGTCTTACAATTATTTATTGGTGCTAGTAAAGGATACAAAACAGAGTTACTGTTGAAAAACAAGCATAATTGTATGAATAAGAACGTTTTCATTTACTTAACCCATTCATTAAATTTTTTTTTAAATGTTTAATACATTTTGTTGGTCATATCGTTCTTTACTGCTCAATGCTCTTTTTCTCCAATGTCAGGAGATTACAGAAGAAACTCCTGAAGAAGGGTCTCGACCCGAAACGTCACCCATTCCTTCTCTCCCGAGATGCTGCCTGACCTGTTGAGTTACTCCAGCATTTTGTGAATAAACAGAAGAAACTTTGTTGTACATGCTTGTGTGCGCAAGATTTATCCTCCACACGCATCATCTTGGAGAAGAATGTTCCCTTCTCAGATGCACCCATTCTGTTGCAAGCCAGAAATTCCACCCTGCAAAGAAAATAATAAATTAGGTGTTGCTCTGGGATCACACTCAAATTTGTGTTCTTACAGGATATCTCAGACAACATTCATAGTCAATTAAACCCAACAAATAATGATTGTCTTATTGCCAAAACTCTATTTCATAAAACAGTATAAGCAGCATGTGGATGGCACGGTAGCACAGCAGTTGAGTTGCTGCCTTACAGCGCCAAAGACTCAGGTTCAATCCTGACTACGGGATTCGGGATGTCTGTACGGCATTCGTACCTTCTCCCCATGGCCGTGTGAGTTTTCTCCTGGGGCTCCAGTTTCCTCCCACATTCCAAAGACATAGAGGTTTATAGATTAATTTGCTTTGGGTTAATTGGCTTTGGTTAAAATAAATTGTAAATTGTCCCTAGTGTGTAGCATCGTGCTAGTGTACAGGGATCGCTAGTCAGCACGGTCTCGGTGGGCCAAAGGGCCTGTGTCCACGCTGTATCTCTGTATCTCTAAGCTAAACTAAATTAAGCAGCAAATGCAGATTAGAAAGTAGCAACAATAATTATTTTATGAGATACTGTTATTTTAAAATTATGGATGGTCAGACACATTTCAAGCTAATAGTGCCAGGTTGAGAAAGCCTGTCCCAAAATCTGAGATGACAAGAACATCACCACTAATCACTTCCCCCAATTCACCCGCCCCTACCTTCAACTACTTGAGGGACACTAAAAGTGAAAGAACCATGGACTACATTTGATTAACCTACCAAGACGGAAAGTGTAGACAACAGAAACTGCGGATGCTAGAATCTTCAGCAAAACACAAAGTCTTGGAGGAGCTCAGCGGGTCAGGCTACATCTGTTGAGGGAATGGACAGGTGACGTTTTAGGTCAGGAGCCTTCTGCAGACTGATTGTAGTTAGAGGAAGAAAGCTGGAAAAGAGGTGGGAAGGGGACAAAGTGATAGGTGGATACAGGTGATGGAGGGGCTTTGCTTGGCCGGTGGGTGAACAAAGGCTAGAGAGGAAAAGGAGTCAAAACGATGTCAAACAAGGAGAAGAGAAGAGATGTGAAATGTAAAGCCAAAGGGAGGAAATTTGGTGGAAGAGGGATGGGGGGGGGGGGGGAATAGTGGGAAAAATATGTGTGCACAGGGGTGTGGGGTGGGGGTGGTGGTGAACAGGAAAGAGAAGAGGACGGAGGATGCCACTTAGTATAGGAGAATTGAATGTTCGCACTGGTTGGGTTGTAAGAGAATAAGGGGTAGGCCATTTAGAACGGAGATGAGGAAGAACTTTTTCAGTCAGAGGGTGGTGAAGGTGTGGAATTCTCTGCCTCGCAAGGCAGTGGAGGCCAGTTCGTTGGATGCTTTCAAGAGAGAGCTGGATAGAGCTCTTAAGGATAGCGGAGTGAGGGGGTATGGGGAGAAGGCAGGAACGGGGTACTGATTGAGAGTGATCAGCCATGATCGCATTGAATGGCGGTGCTGGCTCGAAGGGCTGAATGGCCTACTCCTGCACCTATTGTCTATTGTCTATTGTCTATTGTAAGCTAGGAGCAAGGCTGAAAGAGGATCCACTTTCTGAGTGATTGCTTTGTGTCTTAGTTATTCGAGTTTAATATTCAATAATCATTGAGATGCTCATTTCTATTGCAGGCAGTCACGGGCAAGTAGGATTAACGAGAATCCCAGGGCATTTTATACATATCAATAAACAAGGTGCTGGCGGAACTCAGTGGGTCATAGATTCCTCCATCCTGCTTCAAAATTTGCAAAAATCGTCAAGCCTTTTGTCTCACGCCTTCTGGTTCTTTCTTCTCTGGCCTTTGTCCAACCACCTGTTTATCAATCAACTGCTCCCCTAATTCCAGACTCTGTGTTCACCTATTACTTGCCATGCTTTGGCCTGTCCCTCTCCTCTTTCAGCCCTCTTCACCTCTCTCCCCCTCCCCACCCCCCCCTCCCCCAAGCCCCGTATACTACTACTATCAGTCTGAAGTAGGGTTCCCCAACCCCAAACATCGCTTGCCCATGTTCTCCGGGGGAATGCTGCCTGACCTGTTGAATTACTGCAGCACATTTTGTCTTTTTTTTTTGCAAACCAGCATCAGCAATTCCTTGCAGCTACATTCTAGTGCTGGAACCTGTGAAATTTGTAATATATATTAATGACTTGGATGAAAATGTAGGTGGTCTGATTAGTAGATTGCAGATGGCATGAAAATTGGTGAAAATGTGGATAACAAGGAAGTTTATCAAAGGGTACGGTGGGATCCTGGTGTGCCGGCCATGATCAGTAGTTATTCATGACATCCACTGGGGTGGCATTTACAACTTACAAGAGTTATCCGTGAGTCTACATAAGCAACCCTCTGCACCACTTAAAGCTTTTTTTCTGCAGCTGGGCGATAGTAGCCTTTTCATCTGGATTTGAAAACTCATCAACATCACAAAGGGAGTAGGCACAAAACAATTGCAATCATGCACATTGTCATGAGGGTGTATAAGACCACACGCTTCAACTTACAACATCCTGCACCTCGATTATAAGAACATGACAGTGTTCTTCACAATCATCTCACCTTATTTTTGGGTTGATAAAAAGGACATCTTGTCTGGTTGCCTAGCAATATGGCCATTGGGAACATGGCGGGGAAATGAACAAAGGAAATGTCTTACAATCTCTCTGTCTCTGTCTCTGTCTCTGTCCCTGTCGCTCTCTCTCTCTCTCACTCTCTCTCTCTCTCTCTCTCTCTCCTCTCTCTCTCTCTCTCTCTCTCTCTCTCTCTCTCTCTCTCTCTCTCTCTCTCTGTCTCTCTGTCTCTCTGTCTCTGTCTCTCTCACTGCCTGTCTGTGTGTCTCTCTCCCTCTCCCTCTCTCTCTCTCCCTCCCTCTCTCTTTCTCTCTCTCTCTCTTTCTCTCCCTTTCTCTCTCTCTCTCTCTCTCTCTCTCTCTCTCTCTCTCTCTCTCTCTTGCTTTCATTCCCCTTTTCATTCTCTCTCTCAGCCCCTCTTCCCTGGTAATTTAGTGCAATTTAGTCAGAATAATAAATCATTACAAGGAGATCGGGTTCCAGAGGTACAGAGGAGAGAGTGTGGTCAGTAATAAAACAACAATCCTGGAGAATGTTTGTGAATTGTTATCATGACTTCCTTTATGTGCTGTTGATTGATGCACCTTTCCCTGCTGTCCATCTTTCCTTCCCCCTTACATCGGCTTCAACTGGCATTGTGTCCTGGATATTAGTTAGGTGACCGGACGTTGGACTTTGGAAATGGCACCTGCATGTGTAAATATGCAATGAGAATTTAATTGTGCAATTATGCATGTGGCAAATAAAGCACCATTGAACCATTGAAAGTAAGAGCTTTCAATACCACCTATAGATTTTGAAAACTAGCTTCCCTTCTACATTTTCATTTTAAAGGGCCTGTCCCACTTAGGCGATTTTTTAGGCGGCTGCCGGCGACTACCATAGTCGTAGCAGGTCGCCGATAAACCTGCGACTGGACCCCCCCCCACGACGATGTCTACGACAAGCTACAACAACCTACCACCTAGTCGACGTCAAGCTACGGCAAGCTACCGACGACCGGCGACCCAATCGTCGCGAGTAGGACGTCCACCTACGACTGCACCTACGACAACCTACCACCACATGGGTGACAACCTACCGCCACATGGGTGACAACCTACGACAACTGAAGTCAACCTACGTCCACCCGCGACAAACTACGACAAGCTACGACCCTGAAGACTGAAGACAACTGAAGACAATTCACGTTTCACCCACTTTCCCTATAAAAGGGGGTGTACGGTAGGGTTTCCAATCATATCATATCATATCATATATATACAGCCGGAAACAGGCCTTTTTGGCCCTCCAAGTCCGTGCCGCCCAGTGATCCCCGTACATTAACACTATCCTACACCCACTAGGGACAATTTTTACATTTACCCAGCCAATTAACCTACATACCTGTACGTCTTTGGAGTGTGGGAGGAAACCGAAGATCTCGGAGAAAACCCACGCAGGTCACGGGGAGAACGTACAAACTCCATACAGTGCAGCACCCGTAGTCAGGATCGAACCTGAGTCTCCGGCGCTGCATTCGCTGTAAAGCAGCAACTCTACCGCTGCGCTACCGTGCCGCCCGATCATTCTGCATCATGACTATTTCAAAGTGATGCCATGAGAAACGACTCTGAAGTACAATAACTTCATACATCAATTTTCCATCAAAATGTCAAGAATTTCCTTTATTGATATTGAAACAAACAAATTTTTTAAAAAGGTTGATAAGAACATACAACGGTACATACAAAAATATTGTAATAAATTTCAATAAGTTTTAATAAACTTCAAACTTCAAACTTTAAAATTCAAACTAAGCAGAATACAAGTGCAAAGACGTACAAACCCTAACATCATTTATGTTCACGTTACACTGATGGGTGATCAGATCAAGTCCACACGGAATTCACCGAGGTCAGCACCGGCGACAACCCACTTCACCCGGCAACAACCTACGTCAGCGCCCACGTCAGGAGAGGTCAAGCTACGCTCATTGGCACCAAACCTACTGTCGCCAAAAATCTTCAAAATTCTGAAAATGCAGTGGCGACCAGAAAGACGCTACGACTCTTTGGAGACTACTCACCACCATACAGGTGACACCCCGGCCACTATATGGCAACAGCCTAGTCGCCTGTAGTCACCTAAAAAATCGCCTAAGTGCGACAGGCCCTTCTGTTTCGTTGAAGCATTGGAATTCTGAGGCGTTGTGCTCTTAAATATCTGATACTATTAAATATTGATGCTCTGGCCCCAGTGATAAAGACTGTAGTTTTCAGAAAATAACTGCAGGTGCTGGTACAAATCGAAGGTATTTATTCCACAAAATGCTGGAGTAACTCAAGCAGGTCAGGCAGCATCTCAGGATCCCATTCCTTTTCTCCTGAGATGTTGCCTGACCTGCTGAGTTACTCCAGCATTTTGTGGGGGAAAAAAGACTGTAGTTTTGCTGTATATTGATTCCTCGGGGTCAACTGAATGATTAGTCATAGAGTGATACAGTGTGGAAACAGAACCTTCGGCCCAACTTGCCCACACCTGCCAACATGTCCCGGCTACACTCGTCCCACCTGCCTGTGCTTGGTCCATATCCCCCCAAACCTGTCCTATCCATGTACCTGTCTAACTGTTTCTTAAACGTTGGGATAGTCCCAGCCTCAACTACCTCCGCTGGCAGCGTGTTCCATACACCCACCACCCTTTGTGTGAAAAAGTTACCCCTCAGATTTCTATGAAATCTTTTGCCCTTCACCTTGAACCTATGTCCTCTGGTCCTCGATTCCCCTATTCTGGGCAAGAGATTCTGTGCATCTACCCGATCTATTCCGCTCATGATTTTATACTGAATCTAGTCCATGGGGTGCTGCAGAAGACCTCCACACGGCCAAACTGGATAAAGCAAATCCACCTCAAGGAAATAAATTCTATACGTTTACTACATAGGTTTTTGTCTTGTGAAAGAAATGTACTGAGCCATACTCTATGGAGTTGCAACCATTAAAAATAAATAGCTGAGTAATTTGTATCTATCCTTGTGTCAATGTTTGGTGTTTTGTGTCTTTTCTTTTTGTGTCTATCTTTGGTGTAAACCAGCATCTACAGTTCCTTCCCACACATTATCAGCCATGAGTACCATTGTCTGCAGGATGCTCTAGAGCCCACTGCTTGTCCTGGGAAGACTGACACCGTGTCCTTTATCCGCCGTTAAACCATGAAGTGCTTAAAATCACGTTGAAAATTAAACTTATCTTTGAATATAAAAAGTCACCAATTTTCTCTAAAAAACAAGAATGACAAAATATTGGAGAACATCAACAAACACTAAAACTTAAACTCACAACTAAAATTACTGCAATTACTGTTAAACTAAATAGAAATTCCACATTTAATGTGAAGAAATGCAATTAGATTAATAATGCATGATTATGGTTAACTTTCACACTAAGGCTTGCAGAGAGATATAGTAGACAAGTTCTAAAAGCTGACACTATCTTTCTAAGGAACATAATCTTAGGAAATACAGAGAAGTATTGGACACCTTAATTGGCATTGCTTCTGAACTGATGGCCACCGACAAAGAAGCAAATCCAATAGGTGATTTAAAGCAAGATATAAACAAATGAAGAAAGTGTTTTTGTTAGATGAATGGAGCATTAGAAAGGAACCAGACAGGCGATGCTCTTAACCTCTCTTGAACTTGAGGGTCCATAGGAGGTTTACAAGAATGATTCCCGGAATGAGTGGGTTGGCATATGATGAGCGCTTGACAGCACTGGGCCTGTACTATAAGAAAATAACTGCAGATGCTGGTACAAATCGATTTATTCACAAAATGCTGGAGTAACTCAGCAGGTCAGGCAGCATCTTGGGAGAGAAGGAATGGGTGACGTTTCGGGTCGAGACCCTTCTTCAGACTGATATCGGGGGGGTGGGACAAAGGAAGGATATAGGTGGAGACAGGAAGATAGAGGGAGATCTGGGAAGGAGATGGGGAAGGGAGGGACAGAGGAACTATCTGAAGTTGGAGAAGTCGATGTTCATACCACTGGGCTGCAAACTGCCCAGGCGAAATATGAGGTGCTGTTCCTCCAATTTCCGGTGGGACTCACTATGGCACTGGAAGAGGCCCATGACAGAAAGGTCAGACTGGGAATGGGAGGGGGAGTTGAAGTGCTCGGCCACCGGGAGATCAGTTTGGTTAATGCGGACCGAGCGCAGGTGTTCAGCGAAGCGATCGCCGAGCCTGCGCTTGGTTTCGCCGATGTAAATAAGTTGACATCTAGAGCAGCGGATGCAATAGATGAGGTTGGAGGAGGTGCAGGTGAACCTTTGTCTCACCTGGAAAGACTGTTTGGGTCCTTGGATGGAGTTGAAGGGGGAGGTAAAGGGACAGGTGTTGCATCTCGTGCGGTTGCAGGGGAAAGTGCCCGGGGTTGGGGTGGTTTGGGTAGGAAGGGACGAGTGGACCAGGGAGTTACGGAGGGAATGGTCTCTGCGGAACGCAGAGAGGAGAGGAGATGGGAAGATATGGCCAATGGTGGTGTCCCGTTGTAGGTGACGGAAATGTTGGTGGATGATATGTTGGATCCGCTGGCTGGTGGGGTGGAAGGTGAGAACGAGGGGGATTCTATCCTTGTTGAGAGTGGGGGGAGGGGGAGCAAGAGCGGAGCTGCGGGATGCAGAAGAGACCCTAGTGAGAGCCTCATCTATAATGGAGGAGGGGAAGAACGAGGACATCTCGGAAGCCCTAGTGTGAAACACCTCATCCCGGGCGCAGATGCGGCGTAGACCGAGGAATTGGGAGTAGGGGATAGACTTTTTGCAGGGGACCGTGTGGGAAGAAGTGTAGTCCAGATAGCTGTGCGAGTCAGTGGGTTTATAGTAAATGTCCGTCACTAGTCTGTCTCCTGTGATGGAGATGGTGAGGTCCAGAAACGGGAGGGAGATGTCGGAGATAGTCCAGGTATATTTAAGGGCAGGATGGAAATTGGAGGTGAAGTGTATGAAGTCAATACACTTCATACTCGCTGGAGTTTAGAATGTTGAGGGGGGACCTCATTGAAACTTACAGAATAATGAAAGGCATAGATAGAGTGGATGTGGAAAGGATGTTTCCACTGGTGGGAGAGTCTAGGACCAGAGGTCATAGCCTCAGAATTAAAGGGCGCTCTTTTAGAAAGGAGGTGAGGAGGAACTTCTTTAGTCAGAGGCGAGTTAATCTGTGGAACACATTGTCACAGAGAGCTGTGGAGGCCAAGTCAGTGGATATTTTTAAGGTAGAGATAGACAAATTCTTGATTAGAACGGGTGTCAAGGGTTATGGGGAAAAGGCAGGGAAATGTGTTTAGCAGGCAGAGACCAGCCATGATTGAATGGCGGAGTAGACACGATGGGCCGAATGGCCTATTTCTACTCCTACATCTTGTGAACTTGTGAACTTGCAAGAATTCCGAGTCTCTTTGATCTGAGCATCGACTCTACAAATGTATGATTGAAGAATAAGGCTCTTAGTGGAATATATAGGCTATGCATCATTTTAATCTGTAATTTCCGCATTCAAAAGCACACGTTAATGATCCTTATATGAATTTTATAAATATGAATTCCCAGAGTCACTTATTCCTTTTGCATTGGATAATATAAGGCTTTACCAGCTGCAGCCCACAATATTGTTTTGCTTTCTTGTGAAGGTCTTCTCCTGGCACCATAGGGTTCAGTGTGTTTTACCTCTGTGTGGGCTTTTCACTGGAGTTGCATATGCCCATGGTCCCAATTATTAAAAAATGTATCTTTCGCCGGCTTCATTAGTTTCTCCAACAAGGAACCGGTGAGAATACCATTGACAAGTTTGTCTTCCTCTGATAACAAACTAAAGACCAGCTAGTGTTCTCGCTGCCTTCCTGCCAATACTGATAACCAACATAGTAGTTCTGACAGCCTTCACTACTTAATGAGACATAACACAATCTTATAGTTTTCCACGATTTCCAACACAAACATATCTTTTCAGCAGTTTTACAATTGCTGCTAGATTTCCTGTCATTTATAGTTTTGCTGAAAAGCGTAACCTGGAGTTTACATCCAGTTGTGGCTGTTATTTTATGTTCAATTCATCTGAAACCACTGGAATCAGCATTTACTAATAAAAGTGCATTTTAAAAGCTACAGTGGGAAAAATTGGCCAGCGCCCAAAGATGGGCATGGGGATCACAGTATGCAATTAACCCGGTCTCTTTAATTTATTTGCAAGCACACTGTTAAATATGTATTGCCCGTTTGTTTCAATGCTTGCTGGTGTGTGCCTTCAGCACTCCCATTGCTACATGCATCAGCAAGGACACAATATTACAAGTGACTATTGCCTGTAAAGACAAACAGAACTTACCAAAGGCATGATAGATTTTCCATGGTCCTTTGGGGCCATGATCAAAGGCTGGACATGGAGGAGAACGATCACCTAGATTTTTGCTGGGTGCACTGGAACCACGGTGGAAAAGGCAGAAGGCAGCACTTGTAATGGAAGGGAGTAGTGGGAGTAAGCACAGGCTCAGGTTTTTACTCGGAAAATTGCTCTAAGATCACAAGTGCAGAGCAAGGAGATATTTCACCATCTGATTAGAGTTCTCAAGGTAAGTGAATTTGCCTTTAAATGACACCAAAGGTATCACAAAAAGCTGGAGTAACTCAGCGGGTCAGGCAGCATCTCAGGAGAGAAGGAATGGGTGACGGTGTCCCGCCCCCTCCCCTGACATCAGTCTGAAGAAGGGTCTCGACCCAAAACGTCACCCATTCCTTCCCTCCTGAGATGCTGCCTGACCCGCTGAGTTACTGCAGCTTTTTGTGATACCTTCGATTTACACCAGCATCTGCAGTTATTTTCCTACACCCCTCTGCAACACCAAACATGCACAATTTCTCCAATATTCAAACTATTTCAAAGGATGACATTTAGGACACATGGTGATTGCATATTGACAACAATTGAGAGCAGAAAAAAAGGAATTATGAACAGCAATTGGCCATTCAGCTTCACTGGCATGTTTTGTCCTTTAATGAAGGTAGACACTAAATGCTGGAGTAACTCAGCGGGTCAGGCAGCATCTCTGGAGAGAAGGAATGGGGGACTTTTCGGGTCGAGACCCTTCTTCAGACCGGTGTCAGGGGAGGGGGCGGGACAAAGATAGGATGTCATAGGAGGCAGGAAGACTAGTGGGAGAACTGGGAAGGGGGAGGGGAAAGAGAGGGACAGAGGAACTAGCTGAAGTTAGAGAAATCAATGTTCATACCACTGGGGTATAAACTGCCCAAGCGAAATATGAGATGCTGTTCCTCCAATTTGCGCTGGGCCTCACTATGACAATGGAGGACTTCCTTTAATGAGGTCACATATGATACATGATTCAACTCTACCTATTATGTCATTGCCTCAATTCTACTAATTTTAGTGTTCAAATCACCAATTAACATGTCATTCTGGAATGGTCTTCCAAAAGTTTTTTTGCATGTAACTCCAGGCTATAATTTTTAGACTCAGGCACCTTTCTGGATCCCAACTAGTGAAAATTACTTCCCTCGATCCACCCTAAGGGTGGAACTAATAATTTCAAGACTTCATTGAAATCACATTTTAACCTTCAAGTTTAAAGGAGTTCAGCACGTGTCTTAATCTATCCTTATGATTTAATCCTTGGGAGTTTAGTTTTCATTCCAAGGCCAAGATATCTTTCCTAAAGTGTGGTGCTCATAGTGTATAGCATGTGTGACCAGAACTTTGTGTAAAAGCGAGGAATATCTTGCCTTTTTATGCATGGGTATGCATGGCAATGACAGCAATGAACATGGGCCTGGTTTTGTTGCAATCCTATTGTATATGGAAAATATGGATAATCTATTTTGCCAGCTGCTTTCAATGGGGGAATATGGTGAAATCCCTGGCAAACCTGGGTGGCAGCCTCGCCAACGGTCTGTCTTTTTGTTATTTTTAGTGTGTTTTAAAAAGTTTGTGTTAATGCTCTCTGGTTTGATTTACGTGGGAGATTGGGGAGGGGGACGGGGTTTCAATGCTTCTTGCCGGAGATTTGATTGTTTTCTGGATCGTATCTCCGGTCTAACATCATGGAGCTGGCGGCCTTGCTCGAGACTGACTTTGAGCCCCACCATAGGGCCGTGGACTTACCATCAGAGACTGCGGTCCCTTGCCTGGGATCGACGCTCCAACTGCGACCTGCGGATTTCAACATCGAGGAGCTCGCAGTCTCAGGTAGAGACTGATGTTGGGAAGCTCCAAAGTCGCAGGAGGTTCGACAAGCCCCGACCCGTGGTCTGATCGCCCGGCGCGGGGAGCTGAGATCCCACCGATGAGGGAGCTTGATTACCCCGACGTGAAGAGCTTGACCGCCGGCTACGGGAGCCAAGATCGCCCGTCAACGGAAGGCTCAAGGCCCCCGACCACGGGAGAACAAAGAAGGGAAGAGATTGAACTTTTCTTTCGCCTTCCATTACAGTGAGGAATGTGGAAGAGTCACTGTGGTGAATGTTCATGTTAAAATGTATTTTTGTGTGCTTTGTTGCTTTTTATTGGTATGACTGCATGGCAAATCAAATTTCTCGTATATTGCAAAAAATGACTTGGCTAATAAAGTATGATTATGATTATGAATAGCTGCCAGCTAAATACAAATATGACTAAAGTTGGAAGATGTGACCTGGGTCTCCCACACATCCTTGGAAGACGTTTGACGCAACAAAAAAAAAGGCCTGGGCTGGTTGACCTTGATAGATGTGCACAGAGCTCCTGTGTACTGGGGTCTGCATGCTGAGGTCTGGTTGTAGAACTCAATGATAACCTTCTCTGATTCTGCATGGATGGGGCCTAATGACATGGTGGCGCGGCGGTAGAGTTGATGCTTCACAGCGCTGGAGACCCAGGTTCTATGGGTGCCGTCTGTAAAGAGTTTGTACATTCTCCCTGTGAGCTCGTTGGTTTTCTCTGGGTGCTCCGGTTTCCTCCCACAGTTAGACAATAGACAATAGACAATAGACAATAGGTGCAGGAGTAGGCCATTCAGCCCTTCGAGCCAGCACCGCCATTCAATGCGATCATGGCTGATCACTCTCAATCAGTACCCCGTTCCTGCCTTCTCCCCATACCCCCTCACTCCGCTATCCTTAAGAGCTCTATCCAGCTCTCTCTTGAAAGCATCCAACGAACTGGCCTCCACTGCCTTCTGAGGCAGAGAATTCCACACCTTCACCACTCTCTGACTGAAAAAGTTCTTCCTCATCTCCGTTCTAAATGGCCTACCCCTTATTCTTAAACTGTGGCCCCTTGTTCTGGACTCCCCCAACATTGGGAACATGTTTCCTGCCTCTAATGTGTCCAATCCCCTAATTATCTTATATGTTTCAATAAGATCCCCCCTCATCCTTGTGCAGGTTTGTAGCTTAATTGGCTTCTGTAAATTGCCCCTAGTGTGTAGGATAGAACTAGTACATGGGCTATCGCTGGTCGGCACGGACTCTGTGTTTCCAGGCTGTAACTTTAAACTAAACTAGACTCCGGCTCATGCTGTAGATGACAGTCAGCTGGTGATTAGCAGGAAGCATAAGGAGGACCAGGACACCATATCACGCAGCACTATTTATACGGCCCTATCATTCTACTTCTCCTCAGTGGGAGGGCCCGAAAATCGGCCACAACTTTTCATCCATAAGGCATCAATTCTAGCAATGCAGTGGGACATTAACTTACCCCCTGTACTCATCTGTACTGGGGTTTAAGCGGGTAACCTGAATCAGAGGAGAAAGTATAACCGCTGAACTAAATTGGCACTTAACAAATGTTGCGATGGCTTTTCGGCACCTTAAATGGTCTTTTGAAAATTATTTTGCAGCTGGCAATGCTATAGTCATCCAGTGTGTGATCATTAAATTTCACATTTATCCAACCCTAGGCAGGAGGAATAAAATTGCAGCCATTACGCTGAAACACTTAAGCGACATTCAATTAACCCTTCATTACTGTAGGCAAAGAGCAGCTTCTAAATATATTTTCCTCAGCACATAGTTTGAAAGGCTTGTTCAGATGCATAGAAATTTAGACAAATCTTTGTCCCCTCCCGCTGACATCAGTCTGAAGAAGGGTCTCGACCCGAAACGTCATCCATTCCTTCTCTCCTGTGATGCTGCCTGTCCTGCTGAGTTACTCCAGCATTTTGTGAAACCTTCGATTTGTACCAGCCTCTGCAGTTATTTTCCTACATATATCCTCACCATCATCTTGTCCAAATGTAACGTAGCATCCCAACTTCCATGTGTAGGAAGGAACTGCAGATGCTGGTCTACATTGAAGATTGACACAAAATGCTGGAGTAAGTCAGCGGGACTCCCTGGATAGAAGGAATGGGTGACATTTTGGGTCAGGGCACTTCTTCAGACTGAGGAAGGGTCTCGACCAGAAACTTCACCCATTCCTTCTCTCCAGAGATGATGCCTGTCCCACTGAGTTACTCCAGCATTTTGTGTCTATCCCAACTTCCATACTGATGAAGGCCAATGTATCTAAAGCCTTATTTGCCACCGTATCTACCTGTGACGCCAACTTTCAAGGAACTATGTACCTGCACTAATGGATCATTCTACTCTACCACACTCGTTAGGGCCATGTTTTACAACTAAAACTAAAGTTGGCTTTGCCCCATTTCAGAATTTTAACATGTGGGTCTGCCGTGCCTTTATAGTTTTAGAGATACAGCATGGGCCTTCAGCCTACCGAGTCCGCACCGATCAATGATCATCTGTGCACTAGTTCTATCGTACACACGAAGGACAACTTTACAAACTCCAATTAACCTACTTACCTGTACATCCGTGGAATGTGGGAGGAAATTGGAGCACCCGGAGAAAACAAACGTGGTCACAGGGAGAACGTACAAACTCCATACAGACAGCATCCCGTATTCTGGAAGGCAGCAAATCTACCTGCTGCACCACTGCGCCACTATTTATCCATAACTATTTTAAAGCTAATTGAACAGTGGTCGCTGGTCCCAAACGGCTCCAGTTTTAATCTTTCAAATGCCATCAATTTGGGGAAGGTTCCATGGGATTGCAAATGTATTCAAAAAGGAAGAGAGACAGAAATCAGGAAATGGCAGGCCAGTTAGTTTAAAACCTATCCTCGGGGAAGTGTTAGAAGCTATTGTTAAAGACATCATGGAAAGGCATGAGAAAAATTCAAGGTAATCAGACAAAGTCAACATGTTTTTGTGAAAGGGAAGTCATGTTTGACAAATTTATTGGAGTTCTTTGAAGAAAAAAAACATTTGCAATGGATAAAGGGGATTTAGATTTCCTGAAGGCATTTGTTAAGATGCCACATCAAAGGTGTTATGGAAAAGATGAGTTCATGAGGTGAGATAAAAGATTGGCTGATGGAAAGAAAACAAAGATAAGGCATAAATGTAACTTTTCTTAATTGGCAAAATGTTGAAAGACTGGAGCGACTAGGCTTGTATACTGGAATTTAGAAGGATGAGAGGGCATCTTATCAAAACGTATAAAATTATTAAGGGGTTGGACACGTTAGAGGCATGAAACATGTTCCCAATGTTGGGGGAGTCCAGAACAAGGGGCCACAGTTTAAGAATAAGGGGTAGGCCATTTAGAACGGACATGAGGAAAAACTTTTTCAGTCAGAGAGTTGTGAATCTGTGGAATTCTCTGCCTCAGAAGGCAGTGGAGGCCAATTCTCTGAATGCATTCAAGAGAGAGCTAGATGGAGCTCTTAAGGATAGCGGAGTCAGGGGGTATGGAGAGAAGGCAGGAACGGGGTACTGATTGAGAATGATCAGCCATGATCACATTGAATGGCGGTGCTGGCTTGAAGGGCCGAATGGCCTCCTCCTGCACCTATTGTCTATTGTCTATTGTCTAAAATGTAACAAATGGTATGCGGTAGGAATTGGTGATGAGCTTCAGTCTTGTACAATTTATATGTAGGGAATTGCATGTTGGCACCAAATATGTGGACGCTACTTCTGTTGATGACACAAATACAGTGTTTCCAAAGGCTTGCAGTGCACTTGCACTGAATCATTTCACTGAACACTGAACACCAATCTTTCCACCACCAACAAGAAGCACAAGAAGCACAAGACGCACAAGACGCAATTGTACGCAGATGCCGAGAAGTGTGTTCAGCTCTGGCTGTGTTGTGGTTGTGATTGTGTTGTGGACTCGATAAGAAGACTGAACACTTGTGTTCAGCCTGCCAAGGCCTACGGGGTCTCCCAATTTGCTAAACATTTGAAGTCCCTTTCCTATTTCCATACTGATTTTACTATCCTGGGCATCTTCCATTGCCTAAGTGAGCCCACAAGCAAATTGGAGAAACAGCGCCTCATATTCCACTTGGGTAGCTCCCAAGCCGGTGGTATGAACAATGAATTCTCCAGTTTTAGCTAATACCCTCCTCCCTTTTACCTCATCACTTTCCTGTGCTCCCCTCTCCCATCCCGGTGTATACCCATTTCTACCCATATCCAGACCCCCCTCCCCCATTCACTCCCCCCCCTCTTACCCCCCCCCCCCCCCCCATCCCTGTCCCCATCCCCGTCCATCTCTATATCCTCCCTCTGGCCTTACAATTCACTCCTCCTCTCTCCTAATCTGACACCCTTTGGATCTGTAGCTTTGTTCGCCCACCTTCCAGTCAAAACCCCCCCTTACCTCTTCCTACTTATCATTTGCTTGGCTTTGTCCCACCTCCACCTCTTTTCCAGCACTCTATGCCCTTCTACAATGTCTTAAGAAGGATCCCAACCCGAAACATTGACTGTCCACTCGCTCCAGAGATGCAGTCACTCCAGCACTTTGTGTTTTACTCAAGATTCCAGCACCTGCAGTTCCATGTGTGTCCACAAAAATAGAAGGTTGTACTTCAGTCATATAGAGTAATGGTGAAGCCCCATCTGGAATATTGTGTACAGTATTGGGCTCCCTATTTAAGAAAACGTGTTAATGCATCAGATGCAACTCAGAGAAACTTTACGGGACTAATACCTGAGATGGGTAGGTAGGCTTATGAGAAAAAGTTTATATTTGCTGGAATTCAAAGGAGTGCAAGAACATCAGCCTGAATAATGAAAGATTCTGATGTGTCTTAATAGAGTGGATGTGGCAAGCATGTTTCCTGTTATGGGAGAATCTACAACTGGTGGTCATTGTTAAAAATAAAGGATTTCCCATTGAAGATAAATATGAAGTGGAAGTTATATCTGAAAAGGTGATGAGCTTTCTTTCTCAAAGGGTTGTAGAACTGATCATATCAGTCATATCAATCATATCAGCCATCATATGATATGATATGGCGGCACGGTGGCGCAGCGGTAGAGTTGCTGCCTTACAGCGAATGCAGCGCAGGAGACTCAGGTTCGATCCTGACTACGGGTGCCGTCTGTACGGAGTTTGTACGTTCTCCCCGTGACCTGCGTGGGTTTTCTCCGAGATCTTCGGTCTCCTCCCACACTCCAAAGACGTGCAGGTTTGTAGGTTAATTGGCTGGGCAAATGTAAAAATTGTCCCTAGTGTGTGTAGGATAGTGTTAATGTGTGGGGATCACTGGGCGGCACGGACCCGGTGGGCCGAAGGGCCTGCTTCCGCGCTGTATCTCTAAATCTAAATCTAAATGATCTTATTAAATACCAGATTTGTTTGAGTGGCCAAATGTCCGGACCATGTTTCTAATTCATATGTATACTCAAGTTCAAATGGTGGTATCCTGAGATCGAATCCCCATCCTCTTGCTCTTAAGTGTCTAGTTCTCTTTTGTGACAAGTGGGGTTGAAGAAGCTTGGATGAGTTATATCAGTAGATGGCACACACTGTTTTCACTGCAAGAAGGACTGGGTGTCTAAAGTGATGCGTGATTGGCCTGCCTGTCAAATTGCACTGTATTATTGGTGCTAAGTTTCCGTATCAGTGCATGTATCTGTTCACTGCGAGCCGCCCAATTGTAATCGTATATATAGTCTTTCCGCTGACTGGTTAGCATGCACTAAAAAGCTTTTCACTGTACCTTCGTACACATGACAGTAAACTAAACTAAATTAACGTTTGATAAGTTGCCTTTGAGGCCATCTAGGCAAGTGGAGAGCAGTGTATTGGGCTCCTAGATAGCTGCTTGTCAGAGAATAAACAAATTAGCCCACAACTTTGAATGATGTGGAATCTATTGTTTCCACAAGTTGTGGCTGCTCTTCTTTGCAAAGAAAGCCCTGCAAGATCAGAGATGGCCTTCTGATGTTGTGATCAACAACAGCGGGCAATGGGACAATTGGCTGACTATCTGTTTAAGACATGTGTTGATGGAATGGTCTGAGTCGTTAAAAAGATCAGTGTGAATCTTTTGTACATCTGTGTAACCTTCTTTCTGTACCGTTTAGGCTTGATGTTTGTTATGGTCATCTTGGTAGTTATATGAGTCTATACTGAATCTGGTATCAGTAGCTGTGGCTGAAGCGATGATTGTTAGATTGTTCCACACCACATTAACCCAGTCAAGATATATACATGATTAATGGTATGCTGCTCTATTGTGGAGGAAGGGAGTTGGAAAGGAGTTAGCGTTGCACCTCAGTCAATCCCTGCAGAATGTCCTTCCACAGTATATAGGACTGAAGCATTTTCCAGTGCAAGCTTGAATTCAGAGGAGGTCATCACTAACTTCTACCTGTTTTTGCAATCTCCCAACTTCAGATTTATATTTTTGTTTAGCACATAGCAACCATCCAGTTTGCCAGGGACTTCACCATTTATCCCAATCAAAAAGTGTGCAAGCCTTGAGCGATGCACCACTCCAAGCCAGAAATATTAATATGTAATATATATCTCTGTCATGCTCAGATTTGAAATAATTGCAGCTCAGATGACAGACATAGCTTTGCAACATGCTGGGAGCTGTTGTTTGTTTAAACTTTAGAATTCAGGACCTCAGGCCTTCCATTACAGGAATAATGCGTAGATATGTTGATGTTTTTTCAAGGCTCTTTGCTCCAGAGACAGCTACAAATGAAGTATGCATGAAGATAGTGGTAAATATTATTAAATCTATCAGAATGCTCAAAGTTTGCTAGGTCTAGAAATGCTCTCATGCTGTGTCAGTTTTCATCACCTGAAATGGACACCAAAACAATCTATATACTCATTATGCGCCAGGTCCAGAGTGCCCATTCGATAAGCAAAGGCAGAAATAGAGCCATCCACATCCTACGCTTGAAACAAGTGATATTTCCAATGTAAGGATTCAGCATTCAGAAAATGCAACCTTTCTTTTGGTGCACCCAATGATCTTTAAAGGGATTGTTGGACTCTCTACCAAGAACTTCAATTATATTTTTAAGCGCTTTCTAATCCTGTTGGTGATCCTTCCTCCATTTTATTGTGTGGAGCTGCTTGATCAGACTAACCAACTTATTGGTGGTATAAAGATGGTTATGGCCATGGAAAAGCGTTCACGCCTGTCAGACTGTTAATCAGCCTGCAAATCTTTCCACTACTTCACACTATTCTCCAAGGAAAAGTGTGAAGATATAAAAACAACAGCTCTTTTAATGGAGCTTCCCTTTTAACATCTATATCAACTATAGGTGCATCTTCTTCTATCACTGCCTTCTTTCCTTCACTAATCTTTGGAGGTAAAGAGAAAAAAAAATCCCTTAAACAAATGCACCATTTCTTTATCCTCTGCTGTAATATTTCTTTTCACATATATGTAAACTTAACATTTGTGAAAGAACAAATGAACTTGGTTGAATTGGTTAACCCCAAATAATAATTTAATCTGCCAGAGTATTCAGAGCTCACAAGATCAATTTACAAATTAAAATTATACCTTGGAGTTCTTTGATTCGATAAAATGCACATAATGAATTCTGGTGCAGAATGCAGAAAGTAATAAGCTAGATATAGTATGCAGGAAGAAATTGCAGATGCTGGTTTACACTGAAGATAGACACCATATGCTGGAGTAACTCAGCGGAACAGGCAACATCTCTGGAGACAAGGGATGGGTGACGTTTTGGGTCGAGTCTGAAGAAGGGTCGCGACCCGAAAGGTCACCCATTCCTTCTATCCAGAGATGCTGCCTGTTCCGCTGAGTTACTCCAGCAGTTTGTGTCTATCCTCAGCCAGATATACTCTTGAGTCTGGGATTGCTGTGTCTAGCAGGTGACTAATAATCTAATCGTAGTCAATTTTGGTGACTTATTGAAGAGGCACCTTCCACCAACACTGCTGAAAATTCCCAAGGCAGGGCAGATGGGGAAAACCTTTGAGTTGGAAGGCTAATAGTATCTGTGTCATCAGGCTGCAGTGTGCAAATGGCAGTGGATGTGCAGATATTACACAGCAACGGAGAACACTACATATGTTTAGAAATTTAGAAATTCAGGATTACGTTACTTTTTAAAGGCAAGTATCAAAGCCCCATTGATACTGGGTTGAATTTGAAGTTTTCTCTTGGTGAATGGCTACTTCCTATTCCTGCAGACTCCTGACAGTTACCCAGACATTCATATATAGCTCCACCCTGGATGAAACAGTGACCATAGAACCCTAGTCTGCAATGGTTTCAGTTATGAATCAACATTCTCAGTATATCCCACTTGCCCAAGAAGAATGTAGTAAACTTACAGACTTTGGACCTTAATCACAATTATTCTGGTGATGCCATGTCTGCAGTTTCAACACTATAAGAGCAAACATTTTTTTAATGTCACAAGCAATTTTTTTATTGAAATATATCCAGGTAAAATGCATTTTGCATCAATTGTGAAATTACTGACCCCTCATGCAGACTCATTAATAGTGATGTCAACAGTAATTTTCAGGTCCATATATTAGTCTTGAACGAGCTGTGAATATGTTCATGGTTAATCAAAGGTATATGTTAACCAAAGCTTCCAGAAATCTGAACATACCCGGGATAGACTCATTAAATTTAACTCGAGTTTCTGAAGTGTAGGAATAGAGAGAAGGTTTTCTTAAATTTCGTGTCCAATAATGCTGCAAACAATACAATGATATCACTCCTAACAAAGCAACATTACTCGATTCATCTCCGAATGTAAATTCTTGGAACCTGTAGCTTTACCACTGCAAGACATTTATATTGCTAAGTTAATATCTTGCCCAGATTTTATTTTTGTCAGCGGTTTGCAGATCAGGATTGCAAAAGGGTAATTATACAGAGGTTTCGGTTCTAAGATGACCACAATGAAGCATTGATATATTTTTTCAATGCCGTAATGACTTTAGAACACATGAGCAATACAAATCAAGAGTAAGTTTAGTTTAGTTTAGTTTAGTGCTGCTCAAAAGGGAAATATAAATTAATATTTCATTGTCTCCTACCACAAGCCCTTTTTAATTTTTGAAAATCTGAAGTTCCAAAAGAGATGCACATTGAAGTGTTGTTACCTTTTATGTCTGAAAGACATTCGGATCCAAGTTTCAATGGAAGCACAGGGAATACACGATGATATCACCTCCATAAAACTTGTGTGCGTTACTATAGCAACGTGTTGGGTTTATTTGGGGTTCTGTATTCTGTGACTAGACTTGTGTAGCACATTTAAAAGACATTATATTTGTTCTTAGGTACAGAGGGATGCAGTATGTTATTAATAAGTCATATTTTATCGAGGTGGGATTCAAGATTTTAAATATATTTGCGAGGTAATAACAGTACTTTGCGGCAAAATTAAGATTTTACATTTCACTCACTGCCAGAACGTGAATGCTTGTCACTCAACTTTACTCCAAATAAACTGTTTAAGTTCTTGCTTCAATTCTGGCCGTCCTGTTAATTGCAGACTTGGAATTTGCTGGGATTTGTCGATTTAAATTCCACGTTCATAAATCCATTAAATTGCCTTGTTTGTACGATGGTCCCACAGGTTTAGTGGGAAACCAGCATAAATATGTCATTGGAATAACATAGCCACATTGGACTATCCCCTGGCTTTCAGCTCACCCTCTCTTGTAGCAGTTGTTACACGTCCGACTTCTTACCTTGCTCATACTCTTTGCCCGTCTACATTGAAGAATTTCTGAAAATCTGGCTTCTAATTCTACCCTGGCAAATGTAAGATGCACTTTAAAATAGTTCTATGTTTACAAAATTATTTCCACTAGCAGGATGAAAAGCAGCAGCCAGCTAAATACTGATAAGATAACACAATGCAATGCAAGAGGATCTAGTGTCAGGACTGTGGGGAGCAATTGGAACGACAGCAACCATGATTTGTTACCACTGTGAATGTGGCTCAATTAAACTGAATAATTTCCAAGCCAATTAGCCACTCTTTTAAAAGAGCACTAGAAAGAATTACATTATGTTATGTTAACCTGGAGTGAAGTCTACATGCAGTATCGGTTATACAGTGTGAGATAAACCCTGGATATGACATTGATGCATTCCAAAATAGATTTGATTAAACACCGCGAGTGCTAGTACAGGTTGTAGCATCACAGTTAGCCTCATGTAACTGAAGTACAAATCATACTGACATGTTAGGCAAATTTCAATTGCTTAAGAATACAGACCTAAATAATGTGATATTAAACTTGAACTGCTCGTGATTTATATTATTCTGCGTTTCCAGCCAATTTGACACCCAGTTTAAAAGGTAATCTCAGTTAAGTTAACAATATTCAAAACATTCAAATGTTTGCGATTAGTTAATGTTGCATAAGGAAGAAATGAAGCGAGCACACTAGTTGACTCCACTGGTTCCGTGCATGTTCTTTAACATCACTTTCAAAAGTAATCTCATCAGGATAGTTCTACTCGAAGATAGATGCAAAATGCTGGAGTAACTCAGCGGGACAGGCAGCATCTCTGGAGAGAAGGAATGGGTGATGTTTCGGGCTGAGACCCTTCTTCAGTCTCAACCCGAAAATTCACCCATTCCTTCTCTCCAGAGATGCGGTCTGTCCCGCTGAGTTACTCCAGCATTTTATGTCTATCTTCGATTTAAACCAGCATCTGCAGTTCTTTCCTACACAGGATAGTTCTACTGTTTGGATGTGTAAAGGTCTAAATGTTTGGTACGTGGCATCAATTACAAAATGCAAGTCTTTAAACAGAATGTTTGAAATTGTTCACTCACATAAACAGATCTTCCATTGCCCATTTTTGTTGGGTGCCTGTCCCAGGAATTCCTGGAAGTCAAATGCCTTTAGATAACTGTGTTCTCAATGGACTCAACCTTAACTCCTTTGGCAGAACAGTGACCGTGAAGAGAATGTGCCTCAGTTTTACACCATTATAAGCTCGCTTACAAACAACAACCCATTTCACATAGACGGGATTATTGACCCTGCAGTAAAGACATTTAGATGCTTTAAGGTAGACACAAAATGTGAGAGTAACTCAGGCAGCAACTCAGAGAACGAATGGGTGGCATTTTGGGTAAGACCCTTCTACAGACCCATTCCTTCCCTGCAGAGATGCTGCTTCTCCCTCTGAGTTACTCCCACATTTTGTGTCCATCTTCAGTGTAAACCAGCATCTGCAGTTCCTTCCAACACTTTGTCGAGGTGCTTTACTTCATTTTAATTCAAAGTAAAGCTTTCAAATATGTATTCGTGATTTATTTATAATATTGATATTTGTGATAACATTAAAAACTTTAACTTATAAAGTATTCATTCAAATCTTCAAGTATTGGAAGACATTTTTTTTTAAAAATATCCATAAAAAACTTTAAATTTGTTAAAGCTACCCATACGGATTTTTACCATCAGCAAACTATTGAAGATCAACAAGCAATCTGCTGGAGAAACACAGCAGGTCGAGCAGCTTCTGTGGGTGGAAAATAAAGGTTGAAACCTTGCATCTGGACTCCCAAAGAGTGGTGTTCCAGGGAGGGATCTAGGATTCTCTGCTGGTGTGTGACTCAGTGATTGGAATCTGTTCTCCTATCTGGTCACCTGTCTGCTGTGGAGGGTGAGTAAGTCAGGTCCTCACCATCCGTAAAATGTTATTGTGGTGAGCAGGGATAATGGGTAGGAAAGAACTGCAGATGCTGGTCTAAATCGAAGGCAGACACAAAATGCTGGAGTAACTCAGCGGGACAGGCAGCATCTCTGGAGAGAAGGAATGGGTGACGTTTCCAGTCGAGACCCTTCTTCAGACGGATGTTGGATTTGGACAGTGGCACTGATTCGGAGTGGTTAAGCCTTCTGTCTGACCTCCGCAAACATTCAGCAGCATTAGAAGCCTGTCAGGAAATTAAAGCTTTTCAAAAAATTTAAACACACAAGCAATGCTAAATGCTCGACAAAGCATTGAAACCAGCTAATTTTGAATTTTTAAAAAAGCTTCTGTGTCTCTCGCCTGATTGTCAATATCCCCTACTCACTTGAATGGGACTGTTACACTTGAGACAGGTTTAACCTGGTGCAGTCTCACTGTGTTGAGTTCCCAGGCGGTGATCTGGGAAGCATATGGAAGTTCCCAACCACTCGTTCGATGAGTCCTTCTCTGCAAAGTACGTGGAGCAAGGGAAGGTCAGGAGGGATGATGCCAATATCAGCTGAGGCTAATGCTGCTGCTGGAAACTAGAACTTCCATTGTATGAACGAGGGCAGGTTCAGGCATTGTCACCCATATGAAAACAGAACATCTGGCCTGTGTAACAGACGATAGACACAAAGTGCTGGAGTAACTCAGCGGGACAGGCAGCATCTCTGGAGAGAAAGAATGGGTGGCTTATTGTGTCGAGACCCTTCTTTGGACTCTGTTTATCGGACATTAGTTCAAAAGCAGCTCATAGTGATGAAATGAAAAACGTTGCTGTTAACTACTTTGAACTCAGTTTGAACAGTTTTAATCTTGAGCTCAATTAATGACACTTGATAAGCATTGCCAATAATCTGTTAATTTATTAATCCCAGTTCAAGAGTCGTAAAGTAAGATGACTGGAAGCCATGTTGCCACATTGACATTAATTCCACTAAGATAGGTCCTGGCTGCATTATCAAGGCAATGTTGAGAAAGTCTGCATTACATTTGGTGTGTGTGCTGTATTTTCTCTTGGACTATTTGACACTATCATTGGGTTCCAAATGTAAACTTGTTTCCAAGCTGTCATTCTTTACCTTGTTAAATCTAGGCATCTACAATGAAAAGGATATTGAAAGAAAATGACGACAGGTGGAAGATTTAATGCACATCTGCTTGTCTAACAAATACACCATTAAAGTTTTTGGTTATGTTACATTGGTTTAGCTCCTTAAAAAGATGGCATCTTAGCATTAGATTAGATCATTAGATTAGATTAGATTAGATTAGAGAAACAGTGCAGAAACAGGCCCTTCGGCCCACCGGGTCCGTGCCGATCAGTGATCCCCGCTTCTTAACACTATCCTACACACACTAGGGACAATTTTTACATTTACCAAGCCAATTTACCTAGATACCTGTACTTCTTTGGAGAGTGGGAGAAAACCCACGAGGTCACGGGGAGAACGTACAAACTCTGTACAGACAGCACCCGTAGTCGAGATCGAACCCAGGTCACCGGCGCTGCAAGGCAACAACTCTTCCGCTGCACCACCCGTGATGTTATTTCTTCAAGTGGATTTAAGTATTGAGTAAAACTTTCATACTGAATTTTTGATAATGTCCAGATTTTATTTTCAATTTGGATTCAGATCTCTTTTATTTATTTAGTAGATAGTTGGTAGCATAGTTGGTGCGAGCAGGTATTGAAGGGGGTTGTTCTGGAATGCCAAAATCAACTGTTGAGCCTTCCCGAGGTGTTGTGGGCCTAACTCAATGAAAAACCAGTGAAGGGAGGTGCCCACTTGATAAACCCAATCATATACTTGCATCTACACAATCAGTTGCTTTTATTGTGCTTGTTAACATGTACAGTGCCCTCCATAATGTTTGGGACAAAGACCCATCATTTATTTATTTGCCTCTGTACTCCACGATTTGAGATTTGTAATAGACAAAATCACATGTGGTTAAAGTGCACATTGTCAGATTTTATTAAAGGGTATTTTAAGAGTGAAATGGGGGGCTTATGTATAAACACTGCTGTAATTTCTACATGGTGAAACCAAAATGTATAAAAATGGGCTTTAATAAAATCTGACAACGTGCACTTTAACCACGTGTGATTTTTTAAAATTACAAATCTCAAATTGTGGAATAAATAAATGATGGGTCTTTGTCCCAAACATTATGGAGGGCACTGTAGGTAGCTGATTATTGCATATTGAGTTAGTTATTGTCCTTAGCATGTTGGTATCATTGTTTAGAGAGTGCTTTTGGCTTTGGCTTGGTTTTCTTGGTTGACCGCTTATCCTGGTGTTCCAGCACAAGTACTTTGTGTTTTAATTGCAATTTACAAGAATAGTGTTGTCTCATTTAAACAGGTGTGCCACCCAAATATCTTTAGTATAATGTACTGCATGTATTCTCATACAGCCACGATGATACATCTGGTTTCCTTAGGGATCGTACATAGATGTGCAAGATTTATGGCTTTTTTGTAGGTTATTGAAAGAATCGGATGATGCATACAAATAATTGAAGTCCTCTCTAAGTAAAGCTTCTCAGTACAACAAGGGAATCTTCCAATCAATAAGGCATTTTGGTATATTTTATTATAAAAGCAAGCACGGCATTCAATGTATGAAAATTGATAAGTTTATTAATTTAATAGCATCAGCTTTTAGATTATTCCAGCCTTGCCTCTTCCATTAATTGTCCAACATCGCAAACTTTGCTCTAATTTACATGAGCTGAAACTGCACAGTTTTTAACTATTCTTTATCCTAATTATGAAGCATTATTGATGTGGAAGTTATGAATATTTAGTAGCCAAGTATAAATAATGACATGGAATATCCATTAGTATTCAACAACGGAATGGTCATTTCATAATTCTTGATGAATATAAATATTACATCAGAAGATAATTACAGGATTAAATGCTCAAATAATCAATATTGTTCCAGAATGATACTACTGTAAAATGAGTAATTAGTAAAAGTGTATAGAAATATTTATTTTATTAAAATATGTTGAATATAAGCCATGACATAACTTTTTATCTTTTAGCCATAGTTTGGTATCGTGCATTATAACCTTGATACTGCCTTAAAAGTATGTAAATGCGTTCCTGACTTTTATTTAATTACTTTACGTGCAAGTTGTTTTCAAACTGTTGGATGACACACAGTTACTTCTGCTGTGGAACACAAGGCAATGCACTGCTTAATGACAAGCGACCAAAAATCAATTTGTAATCTGATTTGAGGTTTTTGATTTCCTCTGATGAGTCTGGATTTCATTAAAAGCCAGCTCTTGCAAAGATAAAAGAAATCCTTGAAGGGTAAAAACAGAGAATTGTCTCAAAGAATATAAAGAAGTTCCCCTCTTTGTGCTTTTTATTCACTCTGTTAATTGTGAGGTGCAGTATATGAAGCAATTTGGCAGGTGCATAGCTATCAAGCCTTAGGATCAGCAAAAGTCAAAAACCGCACAAGGGCTCACATTCAGAAATCGTTCTTTGGCATATTGACACTTTTGGTATCAACAATAGTCATTATCTGCTTACAGCTAGATCTCTGCTTCCCATTGACATAATAAGCAGTGATCGCTCTAAATCACTGATGCTGCCTATCTACATCCTCTTAATTGTATGTATTCTGTGGAAAATTATCATTCGGGTGTGTTGCCTTGATGAGAAATTGACATTTCCCGACCCACTATTTGTGGCTACTCAGTGAGCCAGATAAGGTTTATAATTCTTGATTAAGGAGGGCAGCTATTCTTACAGAGGTCTTTTTTATTGCTCTAGTTGACCTAGTTGATGAGTATAGATTTCATGATGCCTTTTTCAGCATTTGAACTATAAAGAGTTCAAACTGATGCCACCCCTTATAGACAAAAGATAACCTTGTCCTTTGAATATATTGATTCTTTATTAAATAGGCTGTTTAATGCAATGAAATGAGGCATTAGATTGAAGCCCATTTCAAGTGCTTGGAATAATCTTTAAAAGGTTGGTAACTTTAAAAGGCTGCTTTACTGTAAGTGGCAGATGCATAAACACACTCTTTTGTTCTTGGGCGGGAGTATGGAGTTATATTATCTGGCACAGGCTGACTTTTGTTAACCTCTTAGAATTTTGTTCTCTTTTTGTCACTGTGTGAGTTACTCGCAAAGCATTTCCTTTGCCCAAATTAGTGTATTGCTGATAGAAAAGTGCATCTTTGTACTAAAGTGTATGTATGTCATTAGCCAAGTGCACTAGCTACTAAAATAAGTTATGCATATTTATTCCTGAGAAAACCAATTACGGAGCAACATGTGCCAGCATTAATTTACACTGTATACTTTAGCTGACTATAAAGCCAAAACATGTCAAAACACATCTTCTGATATACGTTGAGAAGTAAAGAAATGTAAAATGTAGCTGATCTGAAAATAGAGTATTTCTAAAGGACGATATTATAAAAGTTCACATCAAGATGGATCTGACAAATGAAATATTTTGACATTTGCCTGATATATATTTTATTACAGTTTTCCCATTACGTAAAGAGGAAACAGCTTTTGCTTCACCACACTCGACAAACTATTACATGTTGGCATTGCTGAGCACACATAAAATGTTTAATTTGCTCATTACTAGTATACGGATAATTTACTATTTATTGGTTTAGCAGTCTTAATATTGTAGCACCGAATGACATTATGGCCGTTAAACCCCAACCACTCAGGACTCAAAATATGTATGGCAACAACAAGCGCAGACAACGGAGTTTTCCAAAATATTGTATATTTGCTCTGGAGTTTTTACTTTGCATTTCCAATTGAAAATATCTCATTCAGATTAATCAATGAAAAGGAACAAAAATGGGCCAGACGGAAAAAAAAAATGTTGCTTGAAAAAAGGTTAAAAGCACAATGAATATATAGATTTTAAAGCGGTCAAATAAATGCTTGTTTTAATGGTGAAAGAACATTCCTGTCCTTTATGTAATTCATTGTTTACTCCTGTTATTATGTGTATTTAAAAATGCTCTAAACTTCACGTCTTTCTGTCTAAACATAGTCTTCACACTTTGGTAATTATTTGATAACTTTATTAGAACTAACTTGGATTTTTCTTTCGGTACAAGACAAGCTTCTGAGATCACAAAAAGTCCTTTCTGTAGGTCAAATCTATATCCTAAATATATTTGCACTTGAATACAGAAACTGTATCTTGAAATTTAAATAAAACTGAGATTGAAGCTGTGCTCGAGGCATGTAAAAGGTGCAGAGCAATAGAACTGTTAAAAAATAAAACACTCAAGGCTCATGGAGACCTGCAGAATTTTAACCATTTTGAAGAAAAAAAATCTTTAAAAAACATAATTAGAAAATGACCTCAACTGTTTTGCTAGTCTTCCTTATATTTATATAAGCACATCTTTCAACACATATTCTGAGACCTCATATTAAATTACTGAAAAACTAATTCACAGACAAGAAATACTTTAATTAAATATCGTGTAAAATGAACAGTTTTTATACAGTTAAATATCTGAAAAATGTACAGATAAAACAATCTTACTGTAATTTTCTTAACAGTTATTTCTACCATGTAGTGAAGCTTTAAGATTGAAGACAAGGAAGCAATGAGTGCATTGACTAATTAACCTAAAACACAAAACCATACTGCAGTAATGATGAATCTTGCAATTTGTTTTCCACATGTACATGACTTCCTTTTGGAACAAAATTCTCAGACATGAGAAAAATCTCTGAGACATTTCCATGTAAATATTATGTATGAAGCTATCACAGAGTGAATGTGTTGCACATTCAGCACTTGCGATACTTTTTTCTACTTTTGAATTAAACAAAATAACTGTTACTAAATGTGCATTTAGCCCAGAATGACAATATATGTTCCCCATTGCGACTCAACCTCCATCGCTGCCACAGTTTGCAAAGCATTTTGCATGCAGCTTTAGCAAATCGCACAGTGCAATGCAAAGGCACAAAAATGGTCAAACCATGTCCCTATTTTCTGCCTTTGCAAACAGACTTGGGCACTGTCAGGCATGAAATATTGGGAAAGAAATTTCCACTTCCAGACACTGCAGTACAATACTTCCATTCTGAGGACTTGCAGGGTACAACAGAGTGGAGGCGTGCGGGGGGATTGGAGTAAGTGTTTGTACAAAGTTTGTGCTTTTTACACCATAGATCATCTTCGACAGCTGCAGTGATGATTATCAATTGTGGTGTAAACCAGTGACAGAGTGGCACCAAAGTTACTGTCAAGAACTCCAATGTTAAGGCATCAGAGAAGTCTTTCTGGATTTAATTGTTATCAATCTTTTAATCAAACATCAGTTTACCAGATGAACTGAAGTTTCCATTTTGACTTTAGGCCTCCAAATTTTTTTCCAGTAAATACATTTTTACTATGTGGCAAATTCATGGGTGGCAGCTAAAAATGAATATTACATTCTAAATAATTTACAGCCACAGACTGGATCACCCTTCTGTGGCTGCTGCACATGCACGTTTCTACTATTATTCATTACAGCCATGTGGCACAAACAATTTCTTTTGACTATACAACAACAATTTTATTCAAAATTATTTGTTCAGATAACTTAAAAATTATATAAAAATAAACAATGAATTTGATTTTTTTTCTCAAATAAAAAAATGGACAAAGAGTCTGAACAAATCAACAGATTCCGCTAGTAAAAATGAAACATATGGACAAAGCAATCTTATAAAATGAAATAGATGAAGGCAAATATTCTTGGCTTAATGCTCCTTAGGCATCGCAATACCTGGCCGTGACAAACAAATACATACAAGATAAAATAAAATGAAGGAAAGCAATATACAAAATTTCAAAGATAAATACAATATTTATATTGGTATGTTACAAAAAATTGTTCAGTGACTGTGTTTATGTGAAAGAAAGTGTAGCAATGAAGACTAGGACTTATTTTTTACTCCTTACAGACTTCATAAGGAGTAAAACCTTTCTCCTTAATATTAAGTGGATCTGAAAAATTCAAGACAAGTGTATAAATATTTAGCTACAACTTTGGCAAAATCACAAAATTCTACAATATTTTATAACCACATACAAAACACATTAGGGAGAAGGATCTAGAAGTCAAAGGACAACTTTCTGGTACAAGGAACATAGACTTCACAGTAGCCTAAGAATGCAATAGTATACAGTGCTAGCAAAAGTTGAAAAAACATTGCAGATCACACTTGTTTAACAGGAAGCTCTAGCAGTGGAAGTATAGTCTTTACCAACAGACAGTAGCTTTTGTATCTCTGTCAGTGTGCTTGTTGAAGGCAAGAGAAGAATTTTTGCAATATCAAAGTTACAATTTCTAACTACAATAAGTTACAAACTTCAGGATTTTTTTTAAGATGAATTTAAGCATGATAAATTTCCCCGATCCCTCCATAGTCCCCATTTCTTAAATCATACATTTAATCTTCTCCTTCCAGTTCAATGGCTTATACCTCCTTGGCCCCTTACTCACCCCCAGAAAAATTATTTCACATTATAGAGATACACAACAATTGTGAATCTAAATATAGTACTGAAAAATGTTCTGCTTGAAGAATATTTCAACCGTGTTTCATGATACTCAAAATGGTGCATCCACAACGTTTCTCCCAACACATAGCAAGAACTAGACATAGCCAAGACGTCATCTGAAACTTTATACAAAATAGGCATTGCTTTTTTTTTTGTTTCTTCAAGATAGAGAAATGTGAAAATATGAGGAAGTTCTGTTAATAAAATGAAATCGTTCATGAAGAATTAGGTTGCTTGCAGATCATTTCCTAATGGTTTGAGTAAATTCAGTAATAATGTATATATTTTTTTTGTTCTGAACAGTAGAAGGATCTGATGATTTTTTTTTTCCCCAATGTTGCTCATAATTTTCTAACATCGTCTTCTGATGTACTGAACGCCCCCTGAAGTTCATCCTCAGAATCTTGGTGTTTCTCTAGGTAAACAAATGTGGTCTTACATTGGAGGAACGACAAGCCCGGACATACCTAAAGCAGAAGAAAAGGAAACACCATTAGCAACCAATCTGTGTAGAAACGATATTAGCTCTAAATATATTTAGACACCAAAATGCAAGTTGCCGGAGCAAGTTACTAAATTGAGGAGGATTGTTGTCTGCAGCTGTTTAGTATGGCTCATGCAGGTCCAGACTAAAAAAGACGACTGAAATGTGCTTTTTAACAAGACAGCCTACAAAGATTTCACTTTTAAAAGAGGAGCAATTCGGACATTTTAGGTGAACAGCATACTGCCTACCACATGTGTGATATTTCTCTTAGCGTTTTGTTAATGGCATACAGTGGTCCAGACTCCCTGGAGGTTGCCACTGCTGACAGGTGAGAAACAACATGGTCAGTTCTGGTAACGTCAGACAGGACCAACTCACTCAGTAGTCAAGGACCAGACACTTCTCAGGTTCCTTAAATTGAAATCTTAGCAACCTTGCCTCTTTTCTCCCAGCACTTTGACTTTAGCTCGGGACCTCAATTTTTGCTTTCTGTTAATTGCATTTTATCATAACAACCGTAGGTCTAAGCCAACGGCTGTTTAAGGTCAAAAGTCTCCAGTACCTTAAACCATTGTGCACTTTAAGCACATAGCATTTACATTTCTTATCTTCCCACTCAATTGTTCAATTGCTAAACTTACTCCTGCCCTAAAACCAATGCATGTCACAGATGACCTAGACCTTTCATAGAAAATGCATTCATAACATCCCTTGAATCCTTCATCTTTAGCTTTCACAATGAGATATAGAGGCCAAAGACACCATCCGTAAACTCGCCAACAAAGCTTTAAGTGGTGCATGGGACTGTTATTATTCATGCATTTTTAATATATTCTTTATTTATTTTTCATTAGAAACTGTCATTATTTTACTGAAATGTTGAAATTATATTTCTGGGTTCCTTTAGAAGTTCATGACAAAGACCATGAGCAAATAATTTCAAAGGAAATTATATTAAATTTGTATGTATTCAGAATCTGATCTATATATATTTATTCATGCTTATTTTTTCCTGCATCACATTTCAGATATATAGAGAAATGTTTTTTTATAATCAGGTTCGGCTCATACTTGCATCATGGCTGCAAATGGCTTAAACAGTGGGACTGCACACAAGGTCAGCTCATGAAGGCTAATACCAGATCCAGAATAATATCCAATTAACCCAGATAATACTGACACAGTGATCTTATTTTGTTTTCGGGACAACATTTGCTGCAGCTTATAGACTGCAGAGAACTTTGAGATCACGTCTAATTGTATTTTCAAGCATTTTTCGTAGCTATTGCGTAAATGCATGAAGTAAAATCAAGCTGCAATGAAATCCGTGAAGTTCTCCAAATTATATTACTTCAAAATCTCTCCGAGAGAGAGAGAGAGTACAAATCTAGTATCAGGAATACCAAATCATTCAACCATTTCGATAAAGCTCCATCGCATGCTTAAAGATGAAACAAAGAAAGCTGAAACTTTGACAAGGACTATAGAAGCACACACACTGATTACAAAACAAAGTGCATCTGGCCACGGTCTGGCTTCACCATATTCTGTGCATTACTGGCTTAATTAGATAATTGATTAGCCAGTGCACTCTATACAATTGCAATATATATATTTTTTGTTTGCTTTCCTCTGTGGGAAAGATGTTGTGAAATTTAATGTGTATTATTGTATGGGATGAGCATGCCTGAAGGTGGATCAGGAAATGAAGGATACCAGCTCACCTTGAAGTCCATTTCCATTTGCACTGGTGCAAGATGGTGGAGGAGAGGCTTGGGGCCTGACAACAGGAGCAAATGCACTCTTTTGTTTCACTGCAGAGATGACATTGGCAGGTGAGAATGAGAAAATGCCGTGTGTACTGCTACAGTTTGAAGGGAGGGTGACCGAAGAGGCTGCCATGGTAGGGCTTGACGGCACTACTGCAACAAAGCAAAAATAATCAGGCTGAGACTTCGGTTTGCACTGTACACAAGGCGCAGTAGAGAAGGCCTTTAAAACAATTTTAGATATATTACAAAAATTTCGAAATATTTTTTTTTTTTTAAATGTCCCAGCTAGGCCACTCTCTGGATAATAGGCAAACTCTTCTTTGATGGACTGTTTGTCATATATTTACATAGCAAATGTACTTTCAATCAATTTTGGCTTGGAACCCAGACACCTAATGCTCAATGAAGTCTGAATTTATTATAGTTATTTGTGTCCAGCCTCCAGAGTCACCCCTCCTTTTATCCAGCAGCTGACATCGCACACAAAAAAAATGTTACGTTTTTAATGCAAGCATTTATTCGATATAAAACTGCACATGGAGCTGCTGCTTATATAGTACCAGTAAAGCAGACACTTACTGCCATAGGGAGAGTTGGCTGATGAACCGTTCAGAAATCCAGGAGAGCCTGGTACCCCCAGGTTGGTCATTGCAGCATTACCATATCCATTCATGCTGTTGCTGACTGTGTTATAATTGGACTGCTGAGGGGTGCTGCTGGGTACATACCCACGTGGGGAAACACTACTTGTGTTACGGCTGTACCCCACTGTAAAACAAAAGTTGATGTCGCGTTATTTGAAAGGCTCCTTTCAGGAATCAGAGCACCGATTTTCTGATTTTTTTTTTATCGCGCTCTGCAGCAAGCAAAGGTTACCCGTGTTCTGGAAAGTAATTCAGATTAAAGCTGCAACAAATGCTCTGAGTGACTCGATAGTACAATTTACCAGTTAGAAATGATGAATGTGCTTTCAGTTTTAAATCAAGGACTTTTTGATTTAAAATATTTTAAACCAGCTGCATGGAAATCCATCCTTCATTGTTAGTGCATGTTCACTATCAGGTAGCATCTACGCATTCTACTCCGATTGCAAAAAATAATTCTATTAAAGTCAATGGAAAGAATTTAAGAGGCAGTGTATGTATAACATGCAGACACAATTATACACGACATTCAGATCGAAGAATTGGTACTGGATTTCTGAGCAAGCATATCTTAACGTGGTACTTCCACAGTTAGACTGGATAAAGTTGTCTTTAGAAACATTGCCATCCTCACTTCTGAGTCAGAGTTTATGGAACCGCGGACCAACGGATTGTGGATAGGACTCTAGGAGGAGGTTAGTGCAATAGGGGTTGTTTTATTAGAAAGTTTAACAGATTGGACGATTGCCTGTGGCATTTAGCAGAAGAGATGATCTCATTGATATATTCAAGGTTCAGAGGAAACTTGATGCTAAATGAATGCTCAACCTTCTGGGGGAGTCCAAAGCCTCATGACATAACTCAGCCTTCCCATTTAAGACTGAAATGAGGAAGAAACTCCTCTCTCAGAAAGTTGTGATTGTTTGAATAATTTTATATTCCAGAGTGCTATTGATGCTGAATTATTGTGTATATTCAAGACTGAAATGGGGAATCTAGAGTTAGGATTGGGATGTTAAGGCCAATAATCACATCAGTCACAACCTTCTCGAATGGCCGAGCAAGCTTGACTGGCTGAGCAAGTTTGAATGACTATAATACAACTTCGTCTTATGCAACACTGTGAGAATGCATTAAGAGGATCCCAATTTCAGATGATAGATTAACCCGAGGTCCAGCTTGTTCGCTCAGGTGGATGTAAAAAAGCCAATGGTTTTATATCAGATAAGTTATTTCCGGTGTGCTGGGCAATACTTATCTCTCAATCAACATCACTAAAACAGACCACCAGGTCATTACAAGATTGTTTTTTGAGGATGCTTGCTGTGTTTAAATTAGCTACATTAAAACAGTGACCACACTTCGAAAGTGCTTCACTGCCGTAAAGTGTTCTGGGACATCCCTAGGCTATGAAAGGCTCTGTTTAAATGCAAGTAATTCTTTCCTTGTGAGGAGTTACCATAAATAAATGTTATATTAAAATATCAAGTTGATTGGCTGCTGCATTCTGTGGTGCAGTGACTATCTGATAAGCAGAAGATTTCCCTTTCCTTCAATGATACAGGATACATAAGAGTTTTTCAATCATATGCTGTCAGCTGCTTTCACATTCAGCTACACCAGTAATTATCAACACTCCTGATTCACCAACTGAAGCAGTAGGAAGAATGAACTTTTAGCATTTGAAGTATCTCAAAATGGCACAACCAGCAAGGAGGAGCATGTTTATTAAATTCGCATAATCTTTAAAATTCCACCTCAGGCACGTCTCACTAAAGAGCATTATATTGCAGCACTTGTTTCAATAGCTGTATGCAAGTTGAAGTTGTGAAACATGATCATAACTTTTAATTAACATCACATATACCGATTGTTATTCTGCAGGTAATCAATGCAGATTATTAGGAGGTAAACCCGCTATGATTATGCCATAACTGTTTATTCTTCACGTTATCCTACAACATTTATGACTGAGCTATTCGCAATTCGCAATAGTAATTTTGGAAATAGTACAACTCACATACTTTCCTTCTCTCCTGAGATGCTGCCTGACCTGCTGAGTTACTCCAGCATTTTGTGAATAAATACCTTCGATTTGTACCAGCATCTGCAGTTATTGTCTTATACTTTGTTTTTGATCGATTTGGAATTCAAGATAAATTGCAAAATTTTCGCCTCATTTTGTGAGTTTTGTATTGTAAAATAAATCAAATTATTACTTCTGGCCAAAATAATCAGAGTGGAATAGGAAAATATTATCATACGGTTATTAATTACGTTCCATTAAACACCTTGATCATCAGTTCAGCTAAAGTGTCAGGTCAAACCACCCAGGTCGATTTTTTCCATTGTATTGGAGATCATGACCACTGTGCTGGCCTCTGTAAGAAGTACAACCTCGTAGCACTGTAGAGGAATTGATGCTGAAGAGCATCACCAATTTATTGATTATGTAGCTCCCAAGGCTGGAATTACTGTGTTGGCAGAAATTTCCCAGCCATTCTGCAAAGAACTGCTGGCATTTCCCAGCAAGTCTCAGCTCAGTGTCTTCATGTGAATGTGCAAACATTTGGTGCAATGAAGATGACAGCACAGGCTCATCGGGAGGGCTAAAAACAAGCCTACGTTTCATGTAGAATGTTAACGTATCTCACAAATTTAGTTTATCTCGTCACTAAATGTCATTCGTAAACTACTTAAACTTTTAAAAGAAAGCAGCTATAAAGCATGAATTTTCTGTCAAAGAGAAATAATTCCCATCATGAGAAAATACTGGTAACTCGTGATGTTTTGTGAACAAGCAGCCTTTTGAATCTAGAATAAATTATTTATTTTAGTTTGCTACTTTCTACCTTTCCGTTCTACCACAGATTTGGTCTGTCAAACACTTTTTAAGTTGATGCATTATTTTTCCAAGACAACAGATGTATAGCTATTTGAAGCAACAGCATGGTCCCTTTTGTCGGCACTTGGTGCAGGTACTGTCGTGCCAAGTACACAGGGGGTGAGGATATTTTACAGTAGGACTCTGTCAAGCAACAGCCAAAAAGATCAATTAGGTAAAGGACTGTGAAATGCAGTATTGCCAAGGTGTCTAAAGTCAATGTAAGTCAAGACTTGTTGACATGGAGAGGGAAATGGCTGTTGTAAGGACTTATCTCCAGAACGCTAACATACCTTGGTCATTACCCTGTGATGACTCTGAAACATTGACTGCTAGTTGGCTGGTGAAAGAATTCACTCCCATCATTCCACTGTGAGCCGGGGTGTTGCCGAGGGTAGGAAGCTGGTTGTGATTGCGTGGCACGCTGTATAGAGCTTCAGCAATATCAGCTGCGCGCTTGAGAATTATCTCCTGAAAATTAGATAGAATTTTACACATACACGTAAAAAAGACTTACTCCGAATATAAAACAGAAAAAAAAAAAAATGATGCCACTTAGATTTCAGAGCTCTATTTATGGCTCTTCTCCTGGCATCTTTCTGAAGGTTTACTCTGAATGTATTTCACTACAGTTGTACAGATTTTCTTTCAGAACGGACTCGCAACTAATCCCTAAATGTGAGTCATCTTGCCACAAGGAACTTGCGGTGTGAAACAAATGAATGGTTTAGCTTTGCCTTGAAAGCAAGGCATTACATCAAGCTGCCCAGCAGCTGATGTTCAAAACATAAAACAATAGAAATTACAGTAAAATCCTCTTATATGCCAATGCTTGGAACATGAAGAACTTCACGTTTTTCAAACGTGCACATATCAGAGGCAATAAAATGCAATTTGAAAAATGCAAATATACACTCGGCATTTCTTATAAAAGGAGCTTAAAATGAACTAGTAGCTTGATTCTTGTAACAATTTAATTATCACAGATTATTTAATAGCATGACCACGTTTCTTCGTATGTAATATTATGGGTCAAGTCAGGATTTTTACAGTTAAAATAAAGCTATATTTTTAATCTGAATTCTTCATAAAAATAAATTGACTTCCCTATTGATAGATATTACCAATTAAATACAAATACAAATTACATTTCTTCCACGAACAGAAAATTTACATCAAGACATTCACAATACAAAATACTTGAATATTGTGAACTGGGTAGGAGGATTTGCCTCTGTTTAAGTAATGTGGATAAGTAGAACATTTACTTATAAATTAATGATTAATACTTCTCATTTGTTCTGCTTATAAAATCACTCAAAGAACCTTTATTGTCGAGGTTTATTCTTTAATTTATTAGAACAATTCTTATCCACAGACCAAATCCTTAATTTCATTTTATATTAAATGGTAAAAAGAACTTTCTGTGGTTCAGTTAAAGCTCTCATGCTCTGAATTTCATTCCAGCATACCGAACCGCATGCAGTATTGTGAGCATACTGTATCGTGGGAGAATCTGGGTGGCACAGTGGCGCAGCGGTAGAGTTGCTGCCTTACAGCACCAGAGGCCCGGGTTCAATCCTAACTACGGCTGCTGTCTATATGGAGTTTGTACGTTTTCCCTGTGACAGAGTGGGTTTTCCCCGGGTATTCCAGATTCCTCCCACACTCCAAAAACATACAAGTTTGTAGATTAATTTGGCTTTGGTTAAAAAAAAAGTTAATTGTCCCTAATCTGTAGGATAGTGCTAGTATGGGGATTTGGTGGGCTGACGGGGCTGTTTCCTCACTGTATCACAATCACAATCATACTTTATTAGCCAAGTATGTTTTGCAACATACGAGGAATTTCATCTCTAAACTAAACTAAACTAAACTACAGCACTGTTGGAGGTGCCGACATTCAAATGACTTGCTCTCTCTGGTGGACTCAACACCTAGCATGATATTATTTCAAAAAAGTAGGGAGGGGAGAATCATATTTGATCTTCTAGTCCTGACTTATGGCTCACTTAACATTTATCAATAAAGGAGTAATCTAGTGATTGTAACATTGCAATTTAGTGGGAACTTGCTTTGGGCGATTTGGCTATTGCATGTTTCGTTAATTACAACAGCAATTTCAGTTCGGAAGTCCTGTTCAATGTTTTGGAATGGCCTTAAAGGAACAATAAAGAATGCGATGTGAAAACTAGACTTTCTTTCGATGAGGCAACCTGTCAGATTTGAGTATGTAATGTAAAACATGTACGTTGATGTTTCCTGCAGCTGTTTTTTTACTGGTAAACAAAATTAAGTCCAGGAATTCCACACTTTCGTCGGAAAAACAGAGGTGTACCGACAGAATCAAAATGCCAAAACTGTCAGTTTGCTCTCTGTGGAATCCAGACTGAGTTGGATTTTCGCTGGGAAATCAGCCCTTGGATTCTGCACCAAGATAGACCTGACACAGGATCCACAACCCCATTGATTTCAATGGACTCCTTCAGATTGCTGTGAATATAATGAAGGGAAGGGAAGGTTTGGTTTCTACAGTAATTATTTTGGTTTGATTTAATGTATTTCTGACTGTTTTGATGGGATTTATTACTTACTTTCATTATTCAAAATGTTTAATTTCTTTCAACCATCCTCTTCATATTTAATAGTATTTGAATGATTGGAATGTCAGTAGCATTGAGCCATTTTAAATTCCTCACAGCCATTTATCCCGAACAAAGTTGGTATTTGGAGTCCGTGGAGGTGGATGGTGGGTTGCCGGGGGAGTGGTGGTGGTGGTGGTGGGGGGGGGGGGGGGTTGGGGTGGGGGGAGGTTGCTGTTGTTGAAGGGGGTTGCGTGGTAAAGCCTTGCCGATTTTCAGAAGTGGCAGAGGAGGTATTGGCAAATACACAAGGGGCGGCATGGTAGAGCTACTACCTTACAGCGCCAGAGACCTGGGTTCAATCTTGACTGTGGGTGCTGTGTATACAGACTTTGTACGTTCTCCCCGTGACTTGCGTGGGTTTTCTCAGAGATCTTTAGTTTCCTCCCACATTCCAAAGACGTGCAGGTTTGTAGGTTACTTGGCTTGAGATAAATGTAAATTGGCCCTAGTCTGTGTAGGATAGTTTTAGTGTGGGGGGGATTGCTGGTCGGTGCAGACTCAGTGGGCTGAAAGGCCTACTTCCGCGCTGTATCTCAAAACTAAACAGAAACTTATGTTGCTGGACTCTACGATCTTTTGGGCTCATAAATTAGTCTCTTCTAGTATTAAAAGACATCATGAGACAAAGGGAACCTTAGGCTACCTCTAGATAGAGAGCCTGGGCCATTGCTGCTAAACCTCCAGCACTCCCAGTTGATAAGAGAGTGACTGTGGCCCCCATTGGTAGTGGAGGCCAATTCTCTGGACGCTTTCAAGAGAGAGTTACATAGATTTCTTAAAGATAGCGGAGTCAAGGGATATGGGGAGAAGGCAGGAACGGGGTTCTGCTTGTGGATGATCAGCCATGATAGTGAATGGCGGTGCTGGCTCGAAGGGCTGAATGGCCTACTCCTACACCTATTGCCTATTGTCTATTATCTATGAGCTGCAATATCCCTTCAGTAAGCACTGAATGATAAACCACATGCCCACTTCATTTTCCAGG